>NW_027361808.1:15877500-16477500 GCF_039654945.1 Dendrobates tinctorius
CCATCCCCCGTCAGTTATACTTTCGCCCTTGGCATTGTGTGGTGACCCCTGAGTGTGTTAGTGCTGTTCTGGTTGCATGATTCTCTGTGTATGACTCGGTCTGTTCTCTGGATATTGCTTTGGATTCTGCTTGGTACCTTCTATGTCTGTTTGGTTTTGATCTCTGCTTGGCTCTGACTATCCGTTCTGTCTCATCCCTGGTACTTTACTGAGATCTTGTGTATGACCTTTGGCTTTTTCTGACCTCCCGTCTGTTTATCCCTCCTGTACCTTGCTTGCCTGTATTGCGCATGACCCCCCGCTTTGCCTGACTTTGAGTTTTCTACCTTCTTTGAAAGCAGGATGCTAAGCCCCGCCCCTTGCAGTCACATGACCATTCACATGACCGTAGGTCCTGTGCCTACTTTCTAAACTTCTACATTCAGGTCCCGTGCATCTTTATTTTCCGGCTGTTCTTGTCTCCAGGAGTCCCTACGGTGCGGGTGAGTCCCTGCCTAGCGGAGGCTGTACGCCGGCGCTGTCAGGACCCTGACAAGTTCTCTTTTCTTTGTGAAAGGCAGGGCGCCCTGGAACGGGTTTGCCCCTAGAGAGGGGCCCGAGCCTTGGAAAGCGTTGCGGTTTCGGCGACGTCCAGTGAGCTCTCACTGGTCCTTGAAAATCCAGGGGAGTTGGTGTAAATCTCGCCCCGGGCCGTACCTATATCCGCCACTGGCTTCCAGGTCTCTGACTCTTATCCCCCCTCCCAGTGCAGGGGGAAAACAGGAACCCCTTTGGGGAGCAGGACCGACAGTCAGACACGAAAGGGGCCTGACTAACCCCTCGACCGAACGGCTGCTGGCTCCCGGGCCTGCGACACATGGGCTCAGTTTCAACAAAACAGTTGTCTCTTTCGACGGGACAGCTATGACCGAGGTGGAGCACAATGGCCGTGGCTGGGCTGCAAAGTCCCCCCCGGCTCATACCCAGACTAAGTAGATTTGGAAGGGTGCTTAATGGTTGGTGGAGGGCTTAATATTCGCCCTGTGGCGGTCGGTATGGGGCTTAATATTTGACAGTTTCACATGGACTGGTTCTCCTGAGTCTCATATGTCTGTAGGGATACCTGGGATCTATTTCTGTGCCATGTCCTTGCTTGTTCTTCGACTCACTGGTTGAGGTAGTAGGACTCGTTACCTCCGGAACGATTTCCATACTGCCTCCCTGCTCATTCTCCGATGCACTGATTGAAGGCATTACTGGTGACTGATTCTCGGCTTCATCCTTCTTTCCTGCATACCACCAACTCGTGGGCATGACACATATCTGTACGCAGCATCGGACTGGAGCACCTTGGGCCCACCAGAAAAAATCAATCTTTGGGCCCACTATGTAGCTACATAGAAATAAATACAAGACAACCAATTGTGTGGTAAAACACGCTAATATCAGGGTATAATATAAGGTAGTACACATCATAATTATGTAGCAGGGGTTGGGGTAGAATCATAGAGGGGTAGTCCCCTCATAGAATATAATGTAGCCTCTCTCATAGATTATAATGTAGCCTCCCTCATAAAATATATTGCTGTCCACCTCATAGGGTATAATGCAGCACCCCACAAAATATAATGCAACCCCCTCATAAGGTATAACACAGTCCCCACCATAGAATATAATGTAGCCCCCTAATAGGGCATAATGCTGCCCCCTCATATAGTATGATGTAGCCCCCAGAATATAATGTAGTCCCCTGAGAATAATGCAGTCCCCATCAGAATATAATGTAGCCCCCTCATAAAGTATAATGCAGCCCCTCTCCACCCCCATCATTGTCCTCATCACCACCTCCATCATTGCATTCTCACCCACCACCCCATCATTGCCCATTCCATCACCTCAATCATTGCCTCCTCCCCACCATCATTGTCCATTTCATCACCTCCATCATTGCCTCCCCCCCACCACCATCATTGCTCATCACCTCCATCATTGCCTCCCCACTGCCATCATTGCCCATCATCTTCATTATTGCTTCTCCCACCACCACCATTGCCCATCACCTCCATTATTGCCCCCCTGCCACCACCATCATTGCCCATCACCTCTATTATTGCCTCCCCCCACCAATATCATTGCCCATCACCTCCATCATTGCCTCCCCCACCAATATCATTGTACATCACCTCCATCATTGCCTCCCCCACCTCCATCATTGTCCATCACCTCCATCATTGCCTCCCCCACCAATATCATTGTACATCACCTCCATCATTGCCTCCCCACCATCATTGCCCATCACCTCCATCATTGCCTCCCCCACCAATATCATTGTACATCACCTCCATCATTGCCTCCCCCACCTCCATCATTGTCCATCACCTCCATCATTGCCTCCCCACCAATCATTGCCCATCACCTCCATCATTGCCTCCCCACCATCATTGCCCATCACCTCCATCATTGCCTCCCCCACCACCATCATTGCCCATTACCTCCATCATTGTCCATCACCTCCATCATTGCCCATCACCTCCATTATTGCCTCCCCCCCACCAATATCATTGTCCATCACCTCCATCATTGCTTCTCCCACCAATATCATTGTCTATCACCTCCATCATTGCCTCCCCCACTGCCATCATTGCCCATCACCTCCATCATTGCCTCCCACCACCAATATCATTGTCCTTCCCCCACCACACACACACACACACACACACACACACACACACACACACACAGCACCGGTCTGCATCACTCACTCACATAGCAACTCATCACACACACACAGCACTGCATCACGTCTCTTACACTCACACACACACACACAGCACTACATGCACACGCAGACACACAGCACAACTCACCTCCCCGCAGCCACAGCATATCCCGGAAGCCTTTTTCTCTCCGGCAGCTTTCTCTCTGATACAGCACGCTGGATGATGACGTCATCCAGCTGGGCTGTCACAGACAGGAAACGCCCAGAAAGCAGGAAGTCGGGATGTGCTGCGGCAGCGGAGAGGTGAGTTGTGCTGTGTGTCTGCAAGTGTATGTGGTGCTGTGTGTGTGTGTGTGAGAGACGTGATGCGGTGCTGTGTGTATGGTGCGGAGCTGGGGATGGGCTGCCCGCTATTAAAGAGGAATGGTATTCACGCCTCTCCACGCCCATAGGGGTGTGGAGAAGCGTGAATATTCATTTCGCTTTAGCAGCGGGGACAGGAACTTGTCTCCCGCTGCTGCTAGCTGGCACAGGGCGGGCCCCCTTGACTTGGGGGCCCCTCGAGCAGTGAGGGCCCTTGGAGCAGTGGGGGCCCTAGGCACTGGCTGGCCAGTATGCCAGCAGGTGTCAGTCCGAGCCTGTCTGTCAGGATCTTCTCCCGGTAAACTCTCTCAGCGATGTCATTTGTATGTGCCAAGTACCGTGCAAACAGTCACTTTTCGCAGTCGGTGTATGGTGAAGTAGCCCATGTCTCACATACCCATCATTCCAGGTGGCTTGTGATGTTTGGGAGGTTGTAGTTATGGAGGAAAGCATATGGTCAGTACCTACTACTACATATGGCCGTGGATCACTCGGCTCATGGCCATCTTACCTCGAATGGTATCGCCTGCGGCCCACGGATGGGTTTACGATGACCTTCCCGATACACGTCACAGAAAAATTAGTGATCTCCCTTTGGCCAGTGGTAAAGACAGGTCTGACAAGGTCTGCATACACTTTGAACCACTGAAAAATGGAAAAAAAAATAATCTCAAGCCAGATGACACCCCTCCGACAGGTTTGACATGGGGACAAGAGAGGGGTTTGCTCCCCATGTGGAGTGGGGTTGCCTGGGGTCCCTGACTTTGAGATTCCCTTACCGATTCTTCTTCCTCTGAAAGTACGAAAGCTGCGACCTGAGTGGTGAAGCATTTGTGAGTCTTCACACCGACATATGTCATCTGTCTGCTGTTGTACATGTGATGGATCCTCTCGGTCCACTCTAAGACCTGAGGTGGAAAGCTATTGAACTGGTACATGTGTAACGGTTAGGTAGGAGCGGAATCCCCTGAGCACAGGATGGTTCATTGAATGGCGCTTGTACAAGCCAGCCGCCTTTGTAGCTGTTCGATTTTTATCCTTCCACTGCCTTTTCTGAATTCTTAAATCACTACCGTCAGTGACCTCCTCATCTTCTATGGGTTCAGAAGAGGTCCCTGTGTGGTCAGTCTCTGAGCGAGGGTCTCTTTCAAAACTTTCCAGAGGGCATAAAAGCGAAGGCTCATCCGACGCATCCAGATCTGGCTCTGCCAGGGGCAGGGGGCATGGTGTGCTGTCTACAGGCCGTACAAGCAAAGGAATATCGATCTCATCCGAATCTATCTCCGCCAAGGGCATAGAGCCTGGGCAGAGCTCCAAATTAGCTGGTGGTACCTGAGCGGGCCCTTCAGAGCTCAGTGGCGGGATTTGAAACTCATGCCTAGGCTTGTTAGCTATTAAAAATCCGCGACTTTCTAAGAAGGATATGGTCTCCTCCAAGGACTGGCGAGGCTTGAGGTCAGTGAAGCCGATTAGTTGTACCTCTTTCGGCTATGCATTTGAGCTGAAACTTAGCTGATGCAAGGGCAGCTTTAATATCAGAATCACTATTGGTCCTCAGACATGCCCTGCGGGGATACAAGCAATAAAACCGGTCACCTTGTCTGCAGGTAACCATATGTCTATATGTGGCAGACGAACGTCTTCTACTCACCACTCCATTTTGAAGTGTCCCGCATTCACATGGAGCATAACAGTCCGACAACCTTTGTGCACCTCAGGGTGTGAGTCGGCCACACGTAAAAGACGCCAGCGGAGGTGATCGGAAATAACTTGCCGGAATTCCGCATACGTCATCCCGGGGGGTTGAACCAACCACAGAGGTGGACAGGGGAGGAAGCAAAAGATAATACTGACAATTACAGCAAGGGATCGCAGAGTATTCATTTTCTGAGGTAAAATATTTCACTGACTGTTTTTAAACAATATTTTACCTCAGAAAATGTACTCGCCCAAGCTTCACTGTACTCGTGGTACTCGGCATTGCTGGGTTTTCTCTTGTGGCATTACAGTGATTGGCCGGCCGCACAGCGTCATCAAGTCTATAAGAGACCTGCCGCCGCCCTGCTCATTGCATTCAGCTCTGGATTCAGTGTAGGGAGAATTGCTGCCGAGAGAGGGTCAGATTTGTGGGTTTATAAGTTAGTGTGGGTATACCATAATAGAATACACAAATCCAGCTAAACCAACAGTCCTTCTAAGGACTAATTACGGGGTATATATATTGCGGTGCTAGGTAGGCAGGGGAGTGTATGTGGCTATATACATATCAGTACAAGGCATGTATGCACTGTATGTGGGTAGAGTTGAGCGAAACTGGTCAGTCAAATTAAAAAATCGCCGACTTTAGCTAAAGTCGGGTTTCGCCGATCGAAACCCGACCATAGCGTGAGGGCGTCCATGAGGTCGCCAAGCCGAGCGCCAAAGTCGCGTTTCAAATAATGCTTCCAGCGCCTTTTCTCAGCCAATGATGGAGGACGCACACTGTGGGCAACACGATGACATGGGCAGCAGCCATCACCATCTTGGAGAAGGGCATTGAAGTGATTGGCTGGCTTTGTGTGGCGTCACAGTGGCTATAAAAGGCCGTGAACGCCATCTTACTTCTGCCGATCTTAGAATAGGGAGAGGTGCTGCTGCTGATTCTGAACAGGGAGAGCATTAGGCAGGGAAGAAGAAAAAAAAATTGCTTCTGCTGATAGCGCTTTTCACTGTACAGTTAGTGTGCAGTGAAAGGGGAGGATTTTTGTTGTGTGCAGCAGCGCTGGTGGTGATTAGGCTGCCTTTTAAGGCTACCTGATAGCTGCATTGCTGTGTGCACACACTGCTGTTCAAACTGCTTTTTTCAAAGCACTCCAACTTTTATTATTTTGTCCTGGTATAGCGGTGTACAGTCCTCACACACTACCGTGTACTGGCTGGTATCATGGACAAATACAAGCCATCTGTTTGTGACTCTGGAAACGCAAACCGAGGAGATTTTCCATTTTTCCAGACCTACACCTTATAGAGCTGTCCGCTTTTCAAACAATTTTGTATATCTGCTGTTTGATCACGGTCAAAACTATACAGAGACAGCGTGTATCACTCCATATAAAAATAGACTGAGATTGACAATTTTCCATACAGACACCGTATAGCGCTGTACGCTCCTCACACACTACCGTGTACCGACTGGTATCACGGACAAATATAAGCTATCTGTGTGTGACTCTGGAAAACCAAACCAAGGAGATTTTCCATTTTTCCAGACCTACACCTTAGAGAGCTGTCCGCTTTTCAAACAGTTTCGTATATCTGCTGTTTGATCACGGTCAAAACGATGCAGAGACAGCGTGGGTCACTCCGTATAAAAATAGACGGAGACTGACAATTTTTCATACAGACACCGTATAGAGATGTCCGATTCTCAAACAGTTCGCATTACAGTCACATCTATACAGAGTCAGCGTCTGTGTGTGACACTCCGTAAATACATATATGGAGATTGTTAGTTGCACAAAAAACATATGCAGCTGTACACTTCTGACACAGTTCCGTATATCTGATTGTTGGATTACGGTCAAATACATACTGGGAGAGCGTCAGTGACTAACAAAATATATACATAGATTTAATTTTTTTAATACAACTTACACAGCTGGACGCTCCTCTTACAGTACCATCTCTCTGCTGGTATTTTTGGTACATTTTCCCAAACATGAGGAAGTATGGTGGAAGAGGCCACGGACGTGGGCAGGGGGGCGCAGCTGGTACTGATGGTGTTGCATTGGCTGGTTCTGGCAAAAGCACAATAGCAGCTAAGGCAGGAGGTGTTGAGCCTGCCTCATCGTCTGGCCCACGAAGGCCTGTAAGGTTCCCTTTTCTTGGAGTAGGAAAACCGCTTTTAAGGCTGGAGCATCAGGAACAGGTTTTGGCGTACATTGCCGAAACAGCCACCAGCTCTATTGCCTCCTCTTCTGAATGTTCGAAACCTGCAAGCACGGAGTCGTCAGTGCAGGGTTCTGGTCAGGAAAAACACCTTTTGTTGTGTCCTTCACCCCCACCAAAAGTGAATGATGCAGCAGGCCACACTTCACATTAGTCCATGTAGTTCTTTCTATCATACCATGCCTGGGTTATCAAGTCAAATCGTGAATTCCCAAGTTCAAGATGAATCTGACATGGAGTGTGGGTGGCCAGCCAGGGCAGTGGGGTTAATCGGTACCGGGCCCGTGTCTCACAGGGATGTGTCACGGTGGTGGTGACCCGTTCCGTGGTCCTGGGCGTCCATGCAAAGGGGTGAATTATGTTTATAGGTGAATGATACATGACGCCACCTGTGGTTTCTGATTAGATTGACCAGCGCTGCAGTGTCGCTTCTCTGGGATAGATGTTGTGGTGCAGCTAAGATGTAGAAACCTTGCACAGGTAGGGCAGTAGTCGCAGGGCAGATGAAAGAGTTGGGAGATGGTGTGCATTGCAGGATGTAGCAGAGCCATGCGCCATCCACAGGAGAAAGTTGACAGACACAGTCGTGCAGTTCCTTTACCTGTACTTGGTAAGTGCTGTCCAGGACCCAGAGTACAGATGGAGGAGTTGGTCAGCCTGGAAACCAATTTTGAATTCTCTCTCTGCAGATAGGTAGTGTGGCCTCCATTCTAGCGCTTATCTGAGGTACTCGCAGTGCTGACTTCCATGAAGTTCCCCCTGTTGACTCTCTTTTGGAACTTTCTCATATGGCAGGCAGCTGTAGCCTTTTCCTTCTTGCTCCCACACGTCGATGCTGGGGCCTCCGAACCTTAGTTGGGTACAGAGCATTTACAGCTGCTACTTCCTCCGGTTTCATCCAAAAGTTAAGGATCGGCAGCCCACACTTCAGATTACTCTATGGAGCTCTTTTCACATACCATGCCTGGGTTATCAGCTCAAATCCTGAATTCCCCAGTCCAAGATGAATCTGACATGGAGTGCACTGATGCACAGCCACTGCTAGATGATTCTGCTGGTACATTGACCCAGAGCACTACATTGCCCTCGCAGTCTACTGAGCCAGAATCTGACCCTGATGAAACTCGGGTGCCCCTTCCTGCATACTATAACACCTTACACGGTGACACAGAGGAAGGTAAAGAGGAAAGCGGAGATGACTTTGAAGAGGTGATGATGGATGACCCAGTTGTTGACCTGGATTGGCATCCATTGGGGGAGGAGGGTGGTGCTGGCAATAGTTCAGATAAGGAGAAGGATCTGCAGCAGGCATTGACGTCGCAGCAGTGGTTATCTGGCAGGCCCGTAGCTGTCCAAAAACGTGGACCAAAAACTAAGAGTTGTAAGACAGCTTGGCCAGACAATCAACTTAGCACAGCGTGCAAGGCCAGAAAATGTATACCATAGTAGGAAGAGTGCAGTGTGGCACTTCTTTGTCCAAAATCCTACTGATGAGGCAAAGGTTACCTGTAAGAAGTGCGGAAGGACCTTTAGCCGAGGTAAACAACTCAGAAATTTGAATACCAGTTGCATACTTAGACATTTAATCATCATGCACTTGCAAGCGTGTATGGACTACAAAACCTCAGGTAGCACATGTGCGCCTGCTCCAACTGAAGGTAGCCAGCAACGCTCCATTGCTTCCCCCACTGTAAGACCACCGCCACCGTTAAGCACACCACCAGCACTAAATGTTGAGGTGTCGTCGCAAGGCCAAAGCACTCAGGGAATCACAATAGTTTTGCAACACAATACTGAATCTAGGCCATCACCACCAATACCATCACCAACCCCCTCTCACTCTGTCCGGTCCACCACTACTTCCCCCACATGCAGCTCTCCAGTCCAGCTCACCCTACCAGACACTCTGAGTAGGACAAGAAAATACTCATCCTCTCATCCACGTACACTGTTTGAACGCCTACATTGCAAACTAATCTCTTTAGAGATGATGCCCTACCGTTTGGTTGAAAGCGAAGCTTTCCGCTACGCAGTCCCACGCTATGACCTGCCCAGTTGGCACTTTTCTCGAAAAGCCATCCCAGCACTCCACCCCTCATGTGAAAGACCGCATTATCCATTCACTCAAGCAATCAGTGAGTGAAAAGGTGCACCTCACAACAGATTCATGGTCCAGTAGGCATGGCCAGGGCCATTACGTGTTCATCACTGCGCACTGGGTTAATTTGGTGGATGCAGGCTCCACTGGGGACAGTGGCGGTGGAACAGTGCTGCCTAGCCCACGGTATAGGAAACAGTTGTAGGCTTTTGACCCTCCTCCTCCTTAAGCGAAAGCGTGTCCACAGAGCACAGTCGCACGAGCACTCCATCCGCAGCTGGCAGTGTTGCACACGAGGTGTCCCACTTTCAAACAGCTAGTGGTAAGCGTCAGCAGGCTGTGTTAAAGATGATGTCTTTGGGCTACAACAGACACACTGCGGAGGTACTGGCTGACTACTTGCAGTGACAAACTGAGTCATGGCTGGGCACTCTACATCTTGAGCCAGGCAAGGTAGTCAGTGATAACGGCCATAATTTTGTGGCTGCCATAACCCGTGCAAAACTCACACACATACCTTGCCTGGCTCACACTTTGAACCTGGTGGTGCAGTGCTTCCTTAATAATTATCCAGAGTTAACATCCCTGCTCCATAAGGTGTGAAGACTGTGTTCGCACAATCGTCGCTCAAACGTCCACTCCACTCGTATGCAGAAGCTGCAGCGATTGCTCCACCTCCCCAAGCACCGCCTAATCATAGACGTTGCAACAAGGTGGAACTCCACCCTGCACATGGTTGAGAGGCTGTGCAAACAGAAGCAGGCTGTGATGCATTTGTGGGAGGATACACGGTCAGGCAGTTTGAGGGAAGACATGGAATTGTCGGGTGTGCAGTGGTCAAAGCTGAAAGACCTCTGTAAAGTCCTTCAGTGTTTTGAGGAATGCACACGGCTGGTAAGCGCAGATGACGCCATCATAAGCATGAGCATCCCACTTATGCGTCTGCTCATGCAAAGTTTGACGCACATTAAGAATCTGGCATCTGCAGCGGAGGAGGAACAGGAGGAGGAGGAGGAGGGAAGCCTTGCTGACAGTCAGCCATTGTCTGGTCAGTGAAGTGTCCTGGACGAGGTGGAGGAAGAAGAGGAAGAGGAGGAAGAAGAAGGGGATGATTATTTTCGGCAGGAGGATGCTTCTCAGGGGGCAAGAGAAAATGATGGCAGTCCAAGGTCAGGTAGAGTGTTTGTGCTTGACTGTGGGGATGTAGATTTGCCAGAAAGTGCTCCTCCACCCAGCAGTGGCAGTGCAATATTGATTCCTGGAACATTGGCCCACATGTGCAATTATGCCTTGTGGATCCTAAAAAGGGACCCCCGCATTGCCAAAATGATGAAGGATGACGACTACTGGCTGGCCAGCATCGTCAATCTCCGCTACAAAGGCAAAATACACAACATCATGCCACAGGAGAACCTAGAGATAATATTGGCTAACAAACAAGCAACTCTGTTAAACCGTTTGTTTGAGGCTTTCCCAGCACACAGCAGTGGTGATGGTTCTCCTATGAGCCGTATTGGGCACAATGGAAGAGGTGTTCGTGGTGCACACAGCAGAAGTGTCGTTGGAGACTGGGGTTTAATGACCATGTTGTGGAATGATTTCTCAAGATCCGCTCACACGGCTGCTAATACTTCATCGATTACAAGTGACAGGAAACAGCAGTTGTCAACTATGGTTACAAATTACTTCTCCTCCCATATTGATGTTCTCCCTCACAGGTCATTCCCCTTTGACTATTGGGCCTCTAAACTGGACACCTGGCCTGAATTGGCACACTATGCCTTACAGGAGCTTGCTTGCCCTGCTGCTAGTGTGTTATCTGAAAGAGTCTTCAGTGCTGCTGGATCAATCCTGACAGAAAAAAGGACCCATCTGTCAACCCAAAATGTTGATGATCTAACCTTCATTAAAATGAACTATGCATGGGTTTCAAAGGATTTTGTCCCACCTTCCCCTGATGACACATAGGTTGCTGGAAAACTGCCTCGCTTTTGTCCTCTTCCTCGGACTTGCCCAATTCCGTCATTTGCAGCAGCTGAATGTCCAGCCTACACATAAACATACACAAACAAGAAGTATTCAGCTCACCCCTCTTCACTCCTGATCACACCTCCGAAGCACGGAAACACCCTGACCCAGGTGTATAGTGCATGCACAACATAAAGAAGGATTTTTCCAGCGTCTCCAGGAGATAAAATAATAATTGCTTTATTGAGAATATAAAATCTTCATACCATCAGGTAAAAACGACATAAAGAGGCATATGGAGGGGAGCAATTTCCTACGCGTTTCACCCTGAAAGGGCTTAATCATTAAGCCCTTTCAGGGTGAAACGTGTAGGAAATTGCTCCCCTTCATACGCCTCTTTATGTCGTTTTTACCTGATGGTATGAAGATTTTATATTCTCAATAAAGCAATTATTTTTTTATCTCCTGGAGACGCTGGAAAAATCCTTCTTTATGTTGTGCATACACATAAACATATGCCATTTTTTAAACCTCCCTAACTGGGCTGCCCACCGCCCCAAGGGCTGGGGTCAACACCTGGCGCACCCGGGCAAGTGCCGTTGCTCTGAATAGGTGGATGGGCCCACAGATGGCCGACGGCACTGGCACAGGGCCCCTCATAGCACAATACAGTGTCTCTGATGGTGGGGGGGCCCCACTCGCCGTCAGACACACCAACGTACTATGAGGGGCCCTGTGCCAGTACCATCGCCCACGAGTGTGCACCCCCTGCTTGGTCATGGCCACAGCACTTGCAAGTTGCAATACTTACCTCTCCCTGCTCCACTGCTGTGTAGTCTGGCCAGTTAAATCCTTCACAGGGACGGCCACTAGAAATTTGGTTTATTGATCCATGATGGTTAAGATGTAGCTATGGCCTGTCCTGCTGGCCTCTACCTTCAGATGATCAATGGCTATCATTTGTAATGGACGTCAACTTACAAGCAGATGCAGTGGTGCTTTAAGATCACTTTTCACAGTTGTGATAGTCACAGACGTGTGACATTCCTGCCACCATTTTTCAATGTCTCCTCTCATGCCAATCCAATAGAATCACCTACGGCCTGTGGCTTCTGTCTTTTGCACTCAAAAATGACCAGACACATCATGATAGACAGTGAGGACCATGTCTACCTGTGATCACAATTTGATGGAGACTAGTAACGGTAATGTGATCCACGCTACTGCGATAAAGCAATCCTTTCTTCACAAAGAACCGTTTTTGCTGTCTCCACAGACACAGTAATTGATGGTCTGCATCGCCTCTGCAACATCTACCGGGAGGTTTTCCCACGATGAGTAATTCCCAAATTTCTGCTAACACTCAACTTTCCGTCTGTACTTGTATCCATGTAGTTTCCAGTAGCGGAGAATCTGGACTGGCTTACTGAGATTGAAATATATACGAAGATTTAAAAGTACCACAACACTGTATACTGTTGTATGTTTTGAATACCTTTCCCTTTTTCTACTTGTTAAATTCTGGTGTAATACATAGTGAGCCTGTGAGTGTTTGTGTCTGACTCCGGAAGTATAGATGGAAATTTACAATTACCCCTAGACTGGTTACACCTGGTATGTGATGATACAGTACCTTTGTTCCAAATTTTGTATTATGGTATCATCCATAGTGAGTGAGCGTGTGTGGTTTATGCCTTCTATATATACGGTGAATTGGAGATACCAATTTTTACCCTATACTCGAAACAGCTTGTATCTTTTCATACAGTACCTTTGTTCGACATTTAGTATTATGGTCAAATCCATACTGAGTAAGCGTCTGAGAGTGACTACGGGTCTATGTATATGGAGATTTCTATTGTACCCTATAATATATATACTTGATATCTTGTTATCCAGTACCTTTTTTACAACATTTTTTATTATGGTCAAAACCCAGACTGAGTGAGCGTCTGAGGGTGACTCTGGAAATATATACCGAGATTTCAAATTTGGCCAACACTGTATACAGCTGTATGCTTCTGATACAGTAACCTTTTTTGCTATTTAGATTCTGGTGTAATCCATAATGAGCCTGTGAATGTCTGTCTGTTACTCCGGAAATATATTTGGAGCTTTAAGATTAACCCAACACTGTATACAGCTGTATGCTTGTGTTACATTACCCATTTACAGCTTTTCATATTCTTGTGTAATCCATACTGAGCCTGTGAGCGTCTGTGTATGACTCATGAAATATATACGGAGATTTACTGTTATCCCTAGACTGTATAGAGCTGTAGGCTTCTGATACAGTACCATATATCTGCTGATATTTTGGGTCCATTTTCCAAAACATGAGGAAGTATGGAGGAAGAGAACACGGACGTGGCCGTGGGGGGCCACCTGGTACTGATGGTGGTGGTGGTGCATCTGCTGGTAGTGCCAAAAACACAATAGCAGCTAAGGCAGGAGGTGTTGAGCCTGCTTCATGGTGTAGCTCTGGAAGGCCTGTAAGGCTCCCTTTTCTGGGAGTAGGTAGACTGCTTTTAAAGCCGGAGCATCAGGAACTGTTTTTGGCTTACTTTGCAGAAACAGCCTCCAGCTCTATCGCCTCCTCTTCTGAAGTTTAAAAAAATGCAAGCACTGAGTTGTCAGAGCAGGCTTCTGGTCAGGAGCAACCCCTTTCCTTGTGTCCTTCACCCACACCAAAAGTGAAGGATGCGGCAGCACACACTTCAGATTACTCCATGGAGCTCTTTCCACATACCATGCCTGGGTTAATTAAAAATGGGGCCCATCATATACTGGAGCATTCCAGATTGGGGACATCAGACACTGGAGCAGCATTTACGGGGCCCATTATACACTGGAGCATTAGAAATGTGGCCCATTATATATGGAGCATTATTTGGGCCCATAAGACACTGGAGTATCATCCATGGGGACCATCATATACTGTAGCATTATGTGGAGCTCATCATATACTGTATGGAACATTATATGTGACCAATTATTCTGTATGGAGAAATATATGGGGCTCATTATTCTGTATGGTGCACAATGTGGTGGCCATAATACTATATGGAGTAATATACTGTCCTTTTTTTGAGCTATTATACAATTTAAAATAGATCAGTCATGTCATGTAAGCAGTGAAGTATTTGTCATTGTACTATACCTATATTTCTGTGCCGTATCGGAGCATCATGAGTTGTGGTATGTGTTAAAGGGGCGCACTGACACTCTTTGGCCCAGGGCACACGAAAACCTGAAGCCAGCCCTACTCCCCACAGCTTTCGCCAAATAACCCCCAGTTTTCAATGCGTACTATTATTATGAAGTAAATTAAGGTTGACAAGCTTCAGTAATAAGAATTGATGTTTTTGGCATTGAAATGGGCACTGTAGGTGTGTTTACTGTCCTCCACTCCCTGCCGACTTTGCTTCCTCATTGACTTGCATAGGGTTTCGTGTTTCAGTCGGCCCGATTTCGTTCGACCCGACTTTTGAGATAGTTGGGTTTCATGAAACCCGACTCGACCCTAAAAAAGGCAAAGTCGCTCATCTCTATATGTGGGTATATAGATATCATTGCATACATCAAGAGGGAACATAGAAAATATAAAAAAAAACACATATGAAATGAAAGGTAGACTCACCAAAACCTTGACTAATGCACCAGCAGACCTCCATTGATAAAGGCTGGGGCAGCACTGGTGCATCCCATTGATGAAGACAGACAGTCACCCAACCAAATAAGAGGGGCTGGCTGCCTAGTGAAAAAATGCACAAAAATAAGGCTTACATAAGATATCAGTCACACAGATAAGTGTGGTGCAAAGTGTATGAACAGCCTATTAATGATGCCCATAATATTGGCAGGCGGGCAGCTCAGCAATATATATATATATATATATATATATATATATATGCATCACACAGAAAAACCAAGCCAACATAAAGAGGCCTAGGTGCCTCCTGCAAAAATGATAAAAAGTGCAAAAAAGATGAAAAAACATGGGGTATTAGTTACTATTTTGGCCAAAGCAGATAAGCTCGCATCCCAAATGTCAAGGGTCCCCAAATTTTGCGAGTCCCTAACACAAATCTCAAATAATGAACATAGAAAAAATAAACACATATGAAATGAAAGGTTTCTTTTCCATTTTCTTGTTGACACTACAGAATACAGCCAGATCCTTTTGATGGTACAGTGTGAAAATCCAGCTATTTTAAAAGAGTTTGCCCATCCCAGCCATCACATCTGAGTACGCAGAAAGTTCTGCCATTTTTTGTGGTACTGTAAAAAAATTTTGGAGTGTCTTATACGATTTCTTAACACCATTTTACTGCCCAAAAAATATTTAGCTTCCCAAAAAATATTTAGCTACAGGGCAGATATTTTACACTGGGTTTTGTCCACCACACGCATATCATTACACTAAAAATTGTGCCATTTCAGGCCTCCATAGAATTTTTTTTTGTTGTGTCTTAGGCCTGTTTCACACTTCCGTTTTTGTGTCCGCCAAACGGATCCGTTTCCGTTTTTTTGACGGAAACTGATGCAAACGGATCCGTTTTTAAAAAACGGATCCGTTTTTTTGACGGATCCGCGGTAACCACTAATGGAAGTCTATGGGACAAAAAAAACGGATCCTGCAAAAAAATGGCGGATCCGTTTTTTTACGGAAACCAACGGATTTTGACGGATTTGAAAAAACGGAAGTGTGAAACAGGCCTTAGCCTACTTATTGACACAATTTAGCTGGGCAAAAAAAACAAAACAGGCCAGATATTTGAAAGTGGGCTATCTCCGTCAGACGCCTCATCTATCTGTGGGCTACAAATTGTGCTATTTCAGGCATCCATAGAAATTTCTTTGTTGTGTCTTAGCCTACTTATTGACACAATTTAGCTGGGCGAAAAAATACAGGCCAGATATTTGAAAGTGAGCTATCTCCATCTGACTCCTCATCTATCTGTGGGCTTCAAATTGTGGCATTTTAGACCTCCATTCAACTGTTTTTGCTGTCTGTGACCCTAGTTATATACACAATTTTAGCAAAAGATATTAGACCAAAATGATCACCAAGTCAAAATAAAGGATAACCAAGAAAGAAAAGAAAGTGGGGCAACTCCTGAATACTATGAGTCTACAAAAAACAACTGAGTTAAATGCCCCAATATACTCAATACATGTACTTAAATGACTAGCTCAATGAACTAGACAAACACTGTCCATTAAAGTATATCAAAAAGTTCTTTATTAATTACAAAATTGACAAAAACATGTAAAATACACTATTTTTGCAGTAAAAACAAAAAATACAGGCCATATATTGATCAGTGTGGTATCTCCGTCAGATTCTTCATCTATCTTTAGGCTACAAATTGTGGCATTTGAGACCTCCATTCAACTGTTTTGGTTGTCTGTGACCCTAGTTATATACACTACTTTGCAGTGAAAACAAAAAAAAGTACAGGACACATTTTGAACAGTGTGGTATCTCTGTCAGACTCCTCATCTACCTGTGGGCTACAAATTGTGGCATTTGAGACCTCCATTCAACTGTTTTGGCTGTGTTTTACCCAAATTATTGACACCAGTTTGCTAAAGGCAAAAATTTTTTACCTACATTCCAGATATTTTAAACTGTGGTTTTCCCGCACACGGATCACATATAAGTTTGCTCCTAATTAAGCCATTTGTAGTGAACGTGGAAAATAATGTAGTCCATTTAAAATGGGCAAGGTGCGTGGTAAGGGACAGGGAAGTGGAGGTGATGGTGATGGTGCATGCAAAGGCCGAGGGGCAAGCTGAAATTGGTCCACATCAAACACCCACATGTTCTCGCCTGACCTTCCTGTCCGAATTACTCGGGGACCGCAGAAAACTACTATTGAACCCAGAGTTGTGTCAAAAGGATGTTGGTTGGATAGTGGATAATGCTTCCAGTCACTTTGCCACCACCACCAGCACCCTGTTTTCCACACAGTCAAGTCTGAGTAGCCGTGAGTCTGGACTGCATACTTCTCGCTCTGATACTCCTTTCTCCCACCATGCCGAGAGCCCGGAGACAACTGATCCCACACTTGGACACTCCGAAGAGCTGTTCACTTTTCCATTTACAGATTCAGACCTCTCGCCTGGTACACTTGAAGCGGGACAAGATGAGATCGCATGTAGCTCTGCCCAAATATTTGAGCAGCTACGTTCGCACGAAGGCGACGGTGGGAACGTGTCACAAGAGGTGGACAATGATGAGACACAACTGCCAGAAAATCAGGAGGAGGACCAGGGTGCGGAGGTGGAAGACAAGGTGGTGGATGATATAGTAATTGATCCAACCTGACAGGAGGACATGCAGAGGGAGGCGTAGCACCCCAACAGGCAGGAAGAAGCAGTGTGGTGGATGCAGACAAAAGGGGGGGCAGCCTGTTGTGAGTTCATTCTCTGGTTCAACAGTTGTGAGTTCCCCTTCCAGACTCCCTCTGGTGGTAACAGGAGGTAGTGAGGCTGATTTGATCGGTGGAAATCTGCCACCTGAGAATGAGGATGACGATTGGACCTCAGGACTCTCAGATTGGATTTAAGACAGCTGACGCTCTATTCAGTTTCTGGTGATTCCTTCTGGCTTGTCAGCTCTTGGTTTTCAGCTCTGTTCCAGTCATCTAAAGCTAAGTTTTTCTGCTAATGTTCACACTTGATTTTGTTGGTCTATTCAGTTTTTTGTGCGGTCAGCCAGCCCCAGCTGGGGGCTGTGCTGAATTTCCACTCTTATTTATCAGTATTTTGCCAATTGGCTTTTTGTCCCTTACTAGATCTGTCTCCTTTTGCTCTGTCTCAGAATATTTCAGAGTGCTGATATAGTGGGAGAAGTCTAATGACTTCAGGGTTAATTTTGCTATCAGAAGTGTTGGACATGATTTTTGTAGGGTTTTTTGCAGGTTGCAGACAGTGTCTTTCCTTTCCTGTCTAGTTAGTTTGGGCCCCATCATTTGCTCAGCCTATTTTCCTGCCTGTGTTTGTGCCTTCATCTTGTTTCACCGTCAATACATGTGTGGGGGCTATCTATTCCATTGGAGTCTGCTCTGGGGCAGTTAGTTTTCCCTTTTCTTGCTTTAGGCTTATTTAGTCCTCCGGGTGTGACGAGGTGTCCAGGAACATCGTAGGCACGCTCCACGGCTACTGCTAGTTGTGTGGTAAGATCAGGGATCTGCAATATGCATAGTTACCAACCTCTCTGGTTTTCTGTGACTTAGCTTGTTTTGCTTTTTCTCCGTGGTGACCCATTCATAACAGCAGCCATTCCCCATAACACCAACATGACGGAAGTTGACAGTACAACTGCTAGGTCTTCTCGAGTCTGCTGATAACCCCAAACCGGCCATTTGCACTACCTGCCATGCCTGTATGAGCATGAATAGCAAAATTACTAGCCTGACCACCACCAGCATGATCAGGCACATGGCAGCAAAGCACCCGACTTTGTGGGCCAGACCCCAGGCTCCTGGAACACTGTCTGTGACAACATTGCTTCTTCCGCTGTTGTGCATGGAAGCCAATCCCCTGTGTATGGTGCCTGCGAAGAAGCCTCCTGCCCTGTTCCTGTCATTGCATATACTCAACTACCACCATCATCAAACATGTCCACATCCTTGTCCCAGTGCAGCCTTCAGTTGTCCATTCCCCAGTCATTGGAACGCAAGCGGAAATACGCAGCCAATGCCCCACAGGCCACAGTACTAAATTCACACATTTCTTGTCTGCACTCGAAATATTGCCTTAGAGGTTCCTGGAGAGGGAAGCTTTCCACAACCTTATGGTGGCGGTCATCCCAAGATACTCGGTCCCCAGCCACCAATATTTCTCTAAGTGTGTCGTCCCGGCATTACACAAGCACGTGTACCACAACATTACCCGTGCCCTCAACAATGCTGTTACTGGGAAAGTCCACCTAACCACGGACACATGGACAAGTGATTGTGGGCAGGGATGGTATATCTCGCTGACGGCACACTGGGTTAACATAGTGGAAGCCGGGACCCAGTCGGAACTTGGGATGGAACATGTCCTCCCGACGCCAAGGATTGCAGGCCCTACGTCAATCAGAGTGGCTCCCAAAGTGTACAGCTCCTGCAACTCCTCCTCTCCAGCCTCCATCTCTGAAATGAGCACATCAGTCACAAGCTGGAAGCACTGCAGCACTTCCTCAGCCAAGCGGCAACAGGCTGTACTGAAGCTAATATGCTTAGGTGAGAAACCACACAATTCTGAAGAGCTGTGGACAGCTCTGAAAGAGCAGTTAAATCTGTGGCTGACACCACTGAACCTACAGCCAGGCATGGTCCTCTGTGACAATGGCCAGATCCTGGCGGTGGCTCTGAGGCGAGGTGAGCTCACACAAGTACCATGCTGGTCCATGTGCTTAACCTCGTGATTCAGCGGTTTCTCAAAACCTACCCAGACCTGCTGGATTTGCTTGTTAAAGTACGCTGCCTATTTGCCCATTTTAGAAAGTCAGCTACAGCTTCAGCCACCCTTGCTGTGCTTCAGCAGCATTTGCAGCTTCCAGCTCATCGACTGGGGTGTGATGTTCCCACGCATTGGAACTCTACACTGCATATGTTGGAAAGGATTTGTGAGCAGAAGAGGGCAGTTGTTGCACGGCACTGCACAACTGACACGCAGCCAGCACTGCTGTCTTGTGTGGTTACTGGGGTGCGTAATCTCACATTAAACCTCAGGGCATTTTTTTTGTGCTGTGTTCACAACGAATAAGACACACGCACGGTACTGCACAACTGACACGCAGCCAGCACAGCTGTCTTGTGTGGTGTCTGGGATGCTTATTCTTGCCTTAAACTTCAGAGCAGTTTTTTTGTGCTGTTTCGGTGCTGTTTGTAAAACACAAAGCAGTACTAGGCTGTAGTGCTACCTTCCACAAAGCACTAATTGCTCCTTGTTCCCCAATATCTGCATTTGAACACCTGCAACTATGGCAGAAAGATCCAAAATTCCTAAAAAGGCTGTTGTGAAGGGACAGGGACGTGGACGTGGGGTCGTTGGTGCCCAACAAGGCACAGAGTCTGGGAGATCGAAGAAGGTTGATGCATCTAGGTTCCTGGCAAAATTTTCCAGTCTGGAACATAAACGGGCCTGGTAGCCAGAAGAACTAGAGCAGATACTGTCTTGGATGGCTGATAAGGCCTCAACGAAATGTTCTAGCAGCACTCAATTGTCCATGACAAAACAGTCTACTGTCCATACAGATAACACTGGGTCATCCTATTCTTATCCTGTTCCTAGTTCATCTCCCGGTCAGGAGTCACAGGAAACATTTTACCCCAACCTTGGTCACTCCGAGGATCTGTTTGATCCATTTCCTTGCATTGCCTCTGGCCTCTCACCGCACGACATTGAAGAGGAACATGAGGGGGTATCGTCTGTTGATGATGGCCAAATATTTGAAACCCCACTGCCAGAAGAAAGCCACTTTCATCCATGTGATATACCGGGTGAAGAGGTGGAGGCTGATGGTGATGACACACAGTTGCCATCTGGCCAGTCGCCAATATCAACACGGAAGGAGGATGACATGGATGACGAGGTGGTCGATGATGAGACCACCGATCCAACTTGGACCGTTGGCATGCATAGCCAGCACAGCAGCACAGAGGATGAAGGTGGATACGTAGCACCAACAAAGGCATCAAGGGCTAATGCTTTGAGCAGGGTGCTAAGTGTGTCAACTGTTGCCAAGAGCAATCCCTCTGTGCCCCAAGTCAAGGCAAGGGTGCGTTCAGCCACTGTCTGGAAATTTTTTTCTGATAGTCCTTCTGGACCAAATGTCATCTGTAGCATCTGTGGCGCCCCCAGAAGTATGGTCGTCACAATGGCATTACCTTTCTCCTAGGAAGTGTGATGTCATGCTTGGAAGCAATGAAGGGTCTCTCTGTCAGTTATGCCTCTCTGTTAAGGATGCCTACCCATTACCCAGAATTGAGGGGTCATTAGCTGCACTTAAAACTGCTACCTATTTTTCCACCTTGGATCTCACTAGTGGGTATTGGAAGGTTCCCGTGGCAGAGTCAGACAAGGAGAAGACAGCGTTTAATACACCGATGGGTCTCTGCGAGTTCAACTACATGCCGTTCAGGCTCTGCACCGCCCCTGGGACATTTCAACGGCTAATGGAGTGCTGTCTTGGACACGAGAACTTTGAGACAGTCCTGTTATACCTTGATGATGTCATTGTTTTCTCCAAGACTTATGAAGACCATCTGAAGCACCTGGCTGAGGTGTTTGAAGCCTTGTCCAACTTTGGCCTGAAAGTGAAGCCATCCAAATGCCACCTCCTGAAGCCCAAGGTATAGTACCTCGGTCATGTAGTGAGTGCAGAAGGTGTGGCACCAGATCCTGACAAAGTCACTGTCATCCGGGACTGGCAGAAGCCCAGCAACCTCCATGAAGTACGTCAATTTCTCAGGTTGGTAGGCTACTACAGAAGGTTCATCAAAGGCTTCACTGAAATAGCCACCCCTATGCAAAATCTTCTGGTGGGCCAGCCCAAGAAAGCCAGGAAGAAGAGTATTACATTTGAATGGAATGAGGAACTGGAGAGGTCCTTCACTCGACTGAAGATGGCTCTCACATGAGATGAAGTTCTGGCCTACCCAGATTATGACCAACCATTTGTTCTGTATACTGATGCCAGCAACGTGGGACTGGGAGCAGTACTGTCACAGGTACAGAATGGCAAAGAAAGAGTGATCTCCTACACCAGCAGGAAGCTTCATCCCACTGAATGGAACCCTGACAACTACAGTTCCTTTAAACTGGAGTTCCTCGCCATAGTCTGGGCTGTGACTGAACGATTCAAGCATTACCTAGCTTCAGCCAAGTTTACCATCTTCACTGACAACAACCTGTTGACTCACTTGGAAACTGCAAAACTAGGTGCACTGGAGCAGCGATGGATGGCTCGGCTGTCTAACTATGAATTTACCATCAAGTACCGAGCGGTGCACAAGAATGCCAATGCTGATGCGCTGTCCAGAATGCCCAATCTGCCAGATGCAGGAGAAGACCCTGAGGCACTCGAAGAAATAGTTACCTGCCTTCCACCGGCGAATTGCGGCCCAATGTGCCCAAGGAGTGAGAAACAGACTGTCTATCATGAAAGAGGCCACCTTAAATCCATTGCCTCATCATGACTGGGCAGAAACGCAGGATAGTGACCCCGCAGTCTGCCTGGTAAGGGAGCTGCTGTCACAAGCTGACTCACGCCCAGGTCCAGATGCTCCTGAAGAAACCCAGCAGTTGTGGAAGGAAAGAGGCAGGCTTTTCCTCTATGAGGGAAAGCTGTGCCGGAGGACTATCAATGCCCGCACTCATGAGTTGGTGTGGCAAGTGGTAGTCCCAAAGAGGGAGGCATCAATGGTCTTGGAAGCATACCACAATGGAGCTGGACACTTCGGATGGAAGAAGTTGGAGGCCTTGCTCCGTGAGAGATTCTTCTGGGCTGGTATGAGGAAGGACATTGAAAATTGGTGCCGGGAGTGTGGACAATGCAACCTGCGCAGAAAGGACCGTAACAGCCAGTGAGCTCCTTTGCAGCCAATAATAACTAAACAACCACTTGAGTTGGTCGCCCTGGACCATGTGAAGCTGGTCCCAAGCCGTTCAGGCTACCTTTACGCTCTTACCATCGTTGACCACTACTCGAGATTCCTGGTAGTTGTGCCTGTCAAGGATCAGACAGCCAGGACAGCAGCCAGAGCATTCCAACAGCACTTTTGTCGACCACACGGATATCCCGAGCGAGTGCTTACAGATCAAGGTCCAGCCTTTGAGGTAGAAGTGTTCCAGGAATTCTGTAATTTGTACAGTTGCAAGAAGATCAGGACAACACTGTACCATCCACAGACCAATGGCATGTGTGAAAAGATGAATCAGGTGGTGATTAGTGTTGAGCATTCCGATACCGGTATCGGCCGATATTCGCTGTATCGGAATTCCGATACTTAGTTCCGATACTTTTTTTCATATCGAATACCGGAATCGGAAGTTCCCATAATGCTAGGAGCCCGCTCGATTTGATTCAGCCAATGGGGATCCTCAGAAGTGTGGGCACATCCTGTTAGGCATGTAGGCATGTTAACTACTGGCATGGCTGTGATTGGCTGCTGAAATGATGTCATGATGCACTATAAAAACCGCAGCAGCCGCCATTTCGGGTTCACTCTGCTGTGAATTCAGTTAGGGACAGGCTGCTGTTGAAGACTGTGAGGGACAGTTAGAAATAGCGATCATCAAACATATCTATTGCTCTACCCAGGCTACATAATCCACCACTGTAGCATTTTTTTAGCCCATCAGCGCTGTTTTAATAGCTGTCTGCAAGGGTTGTGTGAGTGCAGACCCACGCTGTGTAGTGTGTCCTGCAGGCACGTCTGCTTGTAGGCCGCCCAGCGTGTGTCTCTGCCTCATACACATTTTTCTTTTATTGCTGCTTTTTTTTTCTCCTGTATAGTGTGCTTCCATACGTATCCATATACGTTGGTTGCAAACACTAAAGGAGTGGACAGCGGAGCCTTTCAGCAGCCTTTCAGTGCTATAGCCCATTTCTCTGCACTGTTTTTGGCTGTCTGATAGGTCTCTCTGTGTGTGAGTGCAGCTCACGTTGCAGTGTGTTCTACAGCCACCGCTGGTTGTAGTCCGCTCAGCGTGCGTCACTGCCTCATACATAGTCCTTTTTTTGCAGCTAATTTGTCCAGATTTTTGCTCCTATATTAGTGTGCTTTCATCCGCATCCATTGTCATTGGTTGGTTGCAAACACTATATAGGATTAGATAGAGGAGCCTTTTTGCTGGCTTGTGCCCTTCAGGGCCAGCCAGACTAGTATCACCCTATTTTTTGGAGCCTCATCAATTGCATTGTAGGTTAGCTTCCTGCATTGTAATCGCTCCAAAAAGTTTGTGATACTATAGCTTTCAAACTTTGGTCACATCCTTTTATTTCCCCCCCCCCAAAAAAAAAGGAAATAAAGTTCACCAAACACTCCACTTTAGAGTTGTGTAGGCCACATTAGATCATATTAAAGTGTAGTACACACACTCTTAGCCAAATTAGTGTTTCTTATACTGGTTAGCAGGTGTTCAGGAATAAGAACACTAAGCCCCCCCTTTTTTACTTTTCTGCCTATCTTTATCAGTCTACCAAGATGAATAAGGCAGGGAGAAAGGCACGTGGCTGTGGAGTTTCAGCAGGGAGAGGGCGAGGGGATTCAGCAGGGAGAGGACGTGGGGATTCGGTGTCTGCTGCGGCCACCAGTGACCCGGCATCCCCCACTTTTACCAGGGAACAGTCCTTCATGAGCAGCTTTGTAGGACCTCGCCGTACCCCACTGCTGCGTGATGAACAAATTGAAGCCGTTGTCGGATGGATGGCAGCTAACGCATCCACTTCAATGACTTCCGCATCCTCCCAGGGCCAGAGCACTGAAGAGCAACCATCTGTCTCTTCACCACCTGCCAAATTGCCCAGGCAGTCTGAGAGCCCTGGACAGGAGCCATCTCAATCTTTACTTCTGTTCTCAGAATCTGTTGGCTTGGAAAGAGGTGGCCAGCCAAGCAGCATTCTAGAGCGTGAATAAGAGGGAGTATGCAGTGATGCGCAACTGCTTTGTCCCTCTGAATCTGAAGAGGTGGGTGGGCCAGTGCCTATTGCCAGCACACCTCAGTACTCATCTGATGATGATGAGACTCAGTTGCCAATTTCTGGTGCGTGCAGTGCTGGCGAGACAACCCAGGACCAGCCGGTGCTTGAAGAGGGGAGTGGAGATGATGAGATCCTTGACCCATCATGGCATCAGCCACAGGAAGGTGGTGGGAGTAGCTCTGAGGAAGAGATTCCCCGAACGGCCAAAAGAGGAGGGAGAGGGCGGGGGCAGACTTGGTTGCCTGTAGCCTCCACTTTGGCACCCGTGAGGAGCAATCCTCTTCCAAAACAGAAAACGGGCGCTCCCAGGACTTGCAGTGCGTGGTCTTTTTTTGACACAGTTGCAGATGACATTTGCTTTGTCAAATGCAAGCTGTGTCATCAAAGTTAAACGAGGGAAAAATGTGATCAACCTCAATACCACAAATATGTGGAAACATGTGCGTACCAAGCACGAGGTGGAGTTACACAGACACACTGCTGAAGATGTAGGCCAACCTTCAGCAGCACCTACCACCTCTTCAGCTCGTGTTGGGGCCTCTTCCTCCAGCTCACACACAGCTGATTCGGCTTCCTCACTGGAACGCCATGGAAGAACCTCTGCCACTGTTGTCCAGAGACCCAGTGAAATTCCACCCACTGAACCACGTTCTCAGTCATCAGCACACTCCCAGGCCACTCACCAGCAATCTGTAGCACAGGCATGGGAGAAAAAGCGGCTCTGTACGTATTCTGCCAACTCCAAGGATTGCAGGAATGCAGTCTGTACATATTGAGTCCTCCTCCTACTCTAGTTCCTCGGAATCAGCACTGCATGAGCCTGTTAGGCCAGATGTGAGCACAGGTGTGGCCAAACGTCAACAGGCCGTCCTTAAATTAATTTCTTTGGGGAATCGGAGCCACACAGCACAGGAGCTCTGGAATGCCATCAAGCAGGAGAGCGATGTGTGGTTTGTGCCAGCGAATCTCCAGCCAGGTTTAGTAGTGAGTGACAATGGCCGAAATCTAGTGGCAGCTCTGGGCCTAGGCAACCTCACTCACATACCATGTCTGGCACACGTGCTCAATTTGGTCGTGCAGAGCTTTCTGAGGGACTATCCGGATCTTGATGCACTGCTGCACAAGGTTCGCCTAGAGAGTGCTCACTTGCGGCGTTCCAGCATGGCAAGATCGCGCATTGCATCTCTGCAACACCGATTCCACCTGCCAGAACATTGCATCATATGTGACCTCCCCACCAGGTGGAATTCAACGTTGCATATGTTGGAGCGGTTGTGTGAGCAGCAGTAATGGAGTACCAGCTGCATCAGGCACAAACAAGTCGCACTGTGCGCCGGACACACTTCACCACCACTGAGTGGGCCACTATGAGGGACATCTGCCAAGTTTTGTGTGCCTTCGATGACTCCACGTGGATGGCCAGTGCAGATGATGCACTAGTCAGCATGACTGTCCCCCTTATCTGTCTGCTTCAAAAAACCTTACAAGCACTAAGTGAGGAGGTTTTTGAACAGGTCGAGGATGAGGAGTCAGAAATGCCATCTGCTTCTGGCAAGTCTGCGCATCGTGCTTCCACACAAAGGCCCAGGCAGGGGACACTTAGTGAGGAGGATGACGAGGAGTCAATAGAGGAGGAGGAAAACATCTCTCCAGAGGAGAGAGGTACACAAGGCTCTAGTAGTCAGTGTGTACAGTGAGGGTGGGGTGATGCTGAGCAGGCTGAGATGCTGCGTCAAGCTGGGGACAGCGTTTCCGGTCCAGTTGGCAGTCTGCAGCACATGGTTGATTTCATGCTGCAGTGCTTGTTAAATGACCGCCGCATCGCCAACATTCTCCACACGGCTGATTATTGGGTGTACACCCTCTTAGATCCTCGCTACCGGGACAACTTACAAAGCCTCATACCACAGTTGAACCGGGAGCGTAAAATGCGGGAGTACCAAGAAACACTTGTGCAAGCCATCATGTTCTCCATTCCCCCCGCAAGTGTTGCTGGTAGTGCTTTTCAAAGCAGCCATGTGGGTAGAGGCAGTGGAGGAAGCTCTGCACAAAGAGGTAGCAGAGGCAGTGCCGCAGGACAAGGCAAGGCCAGTATGGCCCAAATGTGGAAAAGTTTTGTGGGACTGCCACAAACGGCTACACCATCACAGACGGCTCCAGTCAGCAGGAGGCAACGTTTCCGTCAGATGGTGACAGACTACTTGTCTTGCCCTGTTAGTGTACTCCCAGACGGCTCTTCCCCGTTCAAGTATTGGGTCTCTAAGCTGGATACATGGCCAGAGCTTAGCCAGTATGCATTGGAGGTGCTGGCTTGCCCTGCTGCCAGTGTATTATCGGAACGTGTCTTTAGTGCTGCAGGTGGTGTGGTAACAGACCGTCGCACGCGACTATCCGCTGATAATGTTGACCGGCTTACTTTTGTGAAAATGAACAAGGCCTGGATCTCACCTGAATTTGCCAGTCCTCTTCCAGAATAAGTAATTGGCTGGCAACAGGATCCAGGTCTCCTGTTGTGTTCATGTTTCTATGACCTGAACTTTTTTTCCTGGGCTACAGCAACGCCCGTTGTTGCTTAGAAGTGCTGTCCACACAGACAAAACACTCGCTCATGTGTAAGTGGGGTTTGGTAACGTCAGCTGATCCCCTGCTGTGTGTATGGCAAAGTGTCCTGCTCCCTCCAAACTCAAAGTACCTCAGATTTACACCTGGCTCCAAGTAGGCCTCGGCCTACTACCTGATTTTCCCTGGGCTCCGACACCGCCAGTTGGTGCTCAGAAGTGCTGTCCGCACAGACAAAACACTCGCTCATGTGTAAGTGGGGTTCGGTAACGTCAGCTGATCCCCCTGCTGTGTGCACGGCAAACTCTCCTGCTGCCTACAACTTCTGACTACCTCTGATTTAATATGTTCTCTGATTTGCCCTCTGTCTCCACCCTGTTTTGAGTATTTCCTCAGGCCTACAACACCGCCTGTTTCTGCTCTCAAGTGCCGTCTGCACAATCAACACTTGTTCCTGTGTTACCTGGGTCCTGTAACATCTGCTCATCTCCAGAGGTGAGTCCAGCAATGTCTCCTGCTTTGTCTACATTCCCACTACTTGTAGTGGAAAAGTGGACAGAGCAGGAGACATTGCCTGACTCACCTCTAGGGAGAAGCTGCTGTCACAGAACCCCAGTAACACAGGAACAAGTGTTGGTTGTGCAGACGGCATTTCAGAGCAGCAACTGGCGTGGTTGGAAGCCAGAGGAAATACTCGAAACAGAGTGAAGTCAGAGGCCTAATTGGAGTACGTTGACAGTTAGTAGTAGTGTAGAAACAGTCAAAAACTGCCACCAAGTAGGCCTCAGCCTACTACCTGATTTTCCCTGGGCTCCGACACCGCCAGTTGGTGCTCAGAAGTGCTGTACGCACAGACAAAACACTTGTTCATGTGTAAGTGGGGTTCGGTAACGTCAGCTGATCCCCCTGCTGTGTGCACGGCAAACTCTCCTGCTGCCTACAACTTCTGACTACCTCTGATTTAATATGTTCTCTGATTTGCCCTCTGTCTCCACCCTGTTTTGAGTATTTCCTCAGGCCTACAACACCGCCTGTTTCTGCTCTCAAGTGCCGATCCCCTGCTGTGTGTATGGCAAAGTGTCCTGCTCCCTCCAAACTCAAAGTACCTCAGATTTACACCTGGCTCCAAGTAGGCCTCGGCCTACTACCTGATTTTCCCTGGGCTCCGACACCGCCAGTTGGTGCTCAGAAGTGCTGTCCGCACAGACAAAACACTCGCTCATGTGTAAGTGGGGTTCGGTAACGTCAGCTGATCCCCCTGCTGTGTGCACGGCAAACTCTCCTGCTGCCTACAACTTCTGACTACCTCTGATTTAATATGTTCTCTGATTTGCCCTCTGTCTCCACCCTGTTTTGAGTATTTCCTCAGGCCTACAACACCGCCTGTTTCTGCTCTCAAGTGCCGTCTGCACAATCAACACTTGTTCCTGTGTTACCTGGGTCCTGTAACATCTGCTCATCTCCAGAGGTGAGTCCAGCAATGTCTCCTGCTTTGTCTACATTCCCACTACTTGTAGTGGAAAAGTGGACAGAGCAGGAGACATTGCCTGACTCACCTCTAGGGAGAAGCTGCTGTCACAGAACCCCAGTAACACAGGAACAAGTGTTGGTTGTGCAGACGGCATTTCAGAGCAGCAACTGGCGTGGTTGGAAGCCAGAGGAAATACTCGAAACAGAGTGAAGTCAGAGGCCTAATTGGAGTACGTTGACAGTTAGTAGTAGTGTAGAAACAGTCAAAAACTGCCACCAAGTAGGCCTCAGCCTACTACCTGATTTTCCCTGGGCTCCGACACCGCCAGTTGGTGCTCAGAAGTGCTGTACGCACAGACAAAACACTTGTTCATGTGTAAGTGGGGTTCGGTAACGTCAGCTGATCCCCCTGCTGTGTGCACGGCAAACTCTCCTGCTGCCTACAACTTCTGACTACCTCTGATTTAATATGTTCTCTGATTTGCCCTCTGTCTCCACCCTGTTTTGAGTATTTCCTCAGGCCTACAACACCGCCTGTTTCTGCTCTCAAGTGCCGATCCCCTGCTGTGTGTATGGCAAAGTGTCCTGCTCCCTCCAAACTCAAAGTACCTCAGATTTACACCTGGCTCCAAGTAGGCCTCGGCCTACTACCTGATTTTCCCTGGGCTCCGACACCGCCAGTTGGTGCTTAGAAGTGCTGTCCACACAGAAAAAACACTTGTTCATGTGAAAGTGGGGTTCGGTAACGTCTGCTGATCCCCTGCTGTGTGTACGGCAAACTCTCCTGCTGCCTCCAAATTCAAACAACGTCTTATCTTAAACTGCCACCAAGTAGGCCTCGGCCTACACCATGATTGTCCCTGGGCTCCAGCAACGCCAGTTGGTGCTCGGAAGTGCTGTCCACACAGAAAAAAACACTTGTTCATGTGAAAGTGGGGTTCGGTAACGTCAGCTGATCCCCTGCTGTGTGGAGGGCAAAGTGTCCTGCTCCCTCCAAAGTCAAAATACCTCCGATTTACACCTGGCTTCTAGTAGGCCTCGGCCTGCACCATGATTGTCCCTGGGCTCCAACAATGCCAGTTGGTGCTCGGAAGTGCTGTCCACACAGAAAAAAACACTCGTTCATGTGAAAGTGGGTTTCGGTAACGTCAGCTGATCCCCTGCTGTGTGGAGGGCAAACTGCTGCCTCCAAATTGTAAATACTTCAGATTTAAACATTCTCTGATTTGGCCTCTGTCTCCACTCTGTCTATAGTATTTCCCCTGACCTCCAACACCGCCAGTTCCTGCTCACAGTTGCCGTCCACGCATTCCACACTTGTTCCTGTGTTCCTGGTGTTCTGTAACGTGAGCTGATCCCCCCAATGTGTGTCCGGCACTGTCTCCTGCGCTGTCCACCTTCCCACTGCAAGTGGTGGGAAAGTGGACAGAGCAGGAGACATTGGCAGACACACATCAGGGGATCTGCTGACATTACAGAACCCCAGTAACACAGGAACACGTGTGGATTGGGCAGACGGCTACTGTACGCATAAACTGGCGGTGTTGGTGGTCACGTGAAATCCTGGAAACAGAGTGGAGACAGATGCCTAATTGGAGCACGTTGACAGTCTGTTGTAGCCTACAAACAATCTAAAACTGCCACCAAGAAGGCCTCGGCCTACACCATGATTGTTCCTGGGCTCCAACAACGCCAGTTGGTGCTCGGAAGTGCTGTCCACACAGAAAAAAACACTTGTTCATGTGAAAGTGGGGTTCGGTAACGTCAGCTGATCCTCTGCTGTGTGGAGGGCAAAGTGTCCTGCTCCCTCCAAAGTCAAAATACCTCCGATTTACACTTGGCTCCTAGTAGGCCTCAGCCTACACCATGATTGTCCCTGGGCTCCAACAACGCCAGTTGGTGCTCAGAAGTGCTGTCCACACATAAAAAAACACTCGTTCATGTGAAAGTGGGGGTCAGTAACGTCAGCTGATCCCCTGTTGTGTGGAGGGCAAACTGCTGCTGCCTCCAAATTGTAACTACCTCTGGTTTAAACATTCTCTGATTTGACCTCTGTCTCCACTCTGTCTCTAGTATTTCCCCTGACCTCCAACACCACCAGTTCCTGCTCACAGTTGCCGTCCACGCATTCCACACTTGTTCCTGTGTTTCTGGTGTTCTGTTACGTGAGCAGATCCCCCAATGTGTGTCCGGCACTGTCTCCTGCGCTGTCCACCTTCCCACTGCAAGTGGTGGGAATGTGGACAGAGCAGGAGACATTGGCAGACACACATCAGGGGATCTGCTGACATTACAGAACCCCAGTAACACAGGAACACGTGTGGATTGGGCAGACGGCTACTGTACGCATAAACTGGCAGTGTTGGTGGTGATGTGAAATCCTGGAAACAGAGTGGAGACAGATGCCTAATTGGAGCACGTTGACAGTCTGTTGTAGCCTACAAACAATCTAAAACTACCACCAAGTAGGCCTCGGCCTACACCATGATTGTCCCTGGGCTCCAACAACGCCAGTTGGTGCTCGGCAGTGTCTTTGGCACGGTTACTCCCTGTTGCCCAGCCTGGTTCCAGCACGCCATCTGTTTCCAGGTAGTGTCAAGGTCACTATGCCAACAATCCATTGTCCTGTCATCTTGCGGCTGGGTTAGCCGACTCTATGGTGCCTGCAGTTTAGGTGACTCCTATGTGTGCTGCAGGAACTGGCACTGAAGGCTGGATCCGTAGTGCCAATCGGACAAGGACCCCCTGTAGGACTGTGGGTTTCGGTAACTGCGGCTGGCTTGCGGCCTGGCTACTTTGCTTTGGATGGGTACCTTCTGCTACCCACCCGGGTTCCAGCACTGTCAGCTGGTTCTCACCAGAGCCTTTGGCCTAGGTGCCTCCATCTCGGTATCCGAAGGTCCAGCACCGCCAGCTGGTCCTTGGTAGTGCTTTCTAGCACAGGTACCTCCTGCCTAGTAACCGTGGTCCAGCACCGTCAGCTGTTCCTCGGTAGTGCCATTGGCTCTTGTAGCTTTTGCTACCCATCTGGGTTCCAGCACCGTCAGCTGGTTCTCGGCAGTGTCTTTGGCATGGGTACTCCATGTTGCCCAGCCTGGTTCCAGCACGCCAGCTGTTTCCGAGTAGTGTCAAGGTCACTATGCCAACAATCCGTTGTCCTGTCGTCTTGTGGCCGGGTTAGCCGACTCTACGGTGCCTGCAGTTTAGGTGACTCCTATGTGGGCTGCGGGAACTGGCACTGAAGGCTGGATCCGTAGTGCCAATCGGACATGGACCCCCTGTAGGACTGTGGGTTTCGGTAACTGCGGCCGGCTTGCGGCCTGGCTACTTTGCTTTGGATGGGTACCTTCTGCTACCCACCCGGGTTCCAGCATTGTCAGCTGGTTCTCGCCAGAGCCTTTGGCCTAGGTGCCTCCATCTCGGTATCCGAGGTCCAGCACTGTCAGCTGGTCCTTGGTAGTGCTTTTTAGCACAGGTACCTTCTGCTTAGTAACCATGATCCAGCACCGTCAGTTGGTCCTCGGTAGGGCCATTGGCTCTTGTTCCTTCTGCTACCCATCCGGGTTCCAGCACCGTCAGCTGGTTCTCGCCAGAGCCTTTGGCCTAGGTGCCTCCATCTCGGTATCCGAAGTCCAGCACCGTCAGCTGGTCCTTGGTAGTGCTTTCTAGCACAGGTACCTTCTGCTTAGTAACCGTGGTCCAGCACCGTCAGTTGGTCCTCGGTAGTGTCATTGGCTCTTGTTCCTTCTGCTACCCATCCGGGTTCCAGCACTGTCAGCTGGTTCTCGCTTTGGCCTAGGTGCCTCCATCTCGGTATCCAAGGTCCAGCAACGTCAGCTGGTCCTTGGTAGTGGTTTCTAGCACAGGTACCTCCTGCATAGTAACCAGGGTCCAGCACCGTCAGCTGTTCCTCAGTAGTGCCATTGGCTATTGTTCCTTCTGCTGCCACTAGGGGTTCCAGTACTGTCAGCTGGTTCTCGCCAGTTTCTCAGCCTTCTTGTACCTTCTGCTACATTTCCAAGATCAAGCTTTTTGAAATTGTCTTTGGTAATCCTTATTGATCTCCATGACGATGACCCTTATGACGGCGACCCTGAAGACCACACCAAAGAAGACCAGAAATATGACCCTAAATAATATGACCAAGAGGACAAAGAACATGAAGACAACCACCAAGATACAGAACAAAAGACAGAAGAACAAGAAGCAGAAGAAGCAAAAGCAGAAGAACAGAAAGCAGAAGAACATTAAGCATAAGACTAAAAAAATCATAGAAGAAATCAAAATTATAAGCAGAAGAAGACTAAGCAGTAAATGGAGGTGAGTCCGTTCCTCCTCGTGGTGCCCCTGGAAAATGCCTGCTGCTGCAGGCCAAACTAAACGCGGACAAATCCTGTTGTAAATCTTTTGTGACAAGATTACACCTTACGTTCTGCCTATCTATAAAAGTTATAAGTACTACAGGAATGCCTGTCACCATAAGAAAATGAAGAAAAAGAAGAATAGGAAGAAGATGAAGAAATAGCATATGAAAATTAATAATAGCTGAATAAGAAGAATATGAAGAATGGAAAAAAAAATTAATGGGAAGAAGGTGAAGAAGAAGATGAATAAGGTGAAGAAAAAGTTGATGAAAAAAATGCTACTGCTGCGGATCATGAAGGAGAAAGTGTGGGAGAAGTACAAAAGAAGGTGAAGAGCATGGAAGTTGTGAAACATACATATCTGACAAAATATAAAAAAGTTAACATAGTCAATATCTTTTTAACTCCGAACGTCTTGGAAAAAAAAATTGGAATTAATGCTATGCCATGTGATTTGAATAAACCACTATGCCTTTAATGTCTCCTCCACCTCCCACAATACATTCTACATGATTCTTATTTGTTTTCAATTATGTAGAATTAGCCAACAAGGAAATAAAGGGCTATTTTAAATTCCGATACCGGAAGTCCCATTGACTTGAATGGGACTTCCGGTATCGGAATCGGCGATACCCGATATTTTTTTCGTATCGGGCGATACCATCCGATACAATATTTTTGGGTATCGAACGGTATCGCTCAACACTAGTGGTGATCGATCTACTGAAGACCTTGCCTTTGGAAGAGAGGAATCTGTGGCCAGAGAAGTTGCCAGATCTGGTAGACCTCTACAATCACTTTCCTGTGAATTCCACCAACTGCACTCCAGCCTACCTAATGAGAGCGGGGCCTGGTAAGCTGCCTATTGATTTGGATATGGGAGTCCTTACACCTGAGGTTACATCACCAAATGCTGACTGGGATACAGAACGGCAGCAGCAGTACCGTAGAGTACAAGAGTGTGTAGAAAAGAGTCTAACTCAGGCAAGATGAAAACAAGAAAAGAACTACAATCAACATGCACCTGCAGTTCCCTGTCACCAGGAGAATAAGTCCTAAAGAGGAAAAGAAGGATGCATATGTTATGCCGCACTCACCAGGAGGCGGGGCTTCGGTCCCGACATCACTCCCTGCGGTACGGTGTTCCCTCGGGGGCTCCCATTGGGTGCGCATGCGCAGCTCTTGTTCCCGGGGCTCCTCATCCATGTCACGTTTGCGCTTGCGCGCTCCTGTCATTGCTGTCTCCGGGTCGGTCCTCTCTATGGTAATGGAGGACCTGACCCGGAAGCTGTAGTGGTCAGGTGCTTCTGGCTAGAGGAACTGACCCGGAACCAGTAGTAGTCATGTGCTATATCACGTGACCTCCCCCTATGGGAGGTGCCTGATTATTGTTGTGCTTCCTGGCTGGGACGTCTGTGTCTCTGCCAGGCTGTTCGCTGTACTCAGGTCCTCTGTTCCACCTTGTGTTCTTGGTGCTCCAGGGCACCCTTTCTGAACTTCCATTCCACTCTGTTTTTGCTCAGTCGTGCCCTCTGGCATCCACTCGGATCTTGTGCTCTGTCTCTTGCTCCGCTGTGCTTCCGGGCACTCTCTCTGTCCCTATACTCTAATACTCCTCCTGGCACGAACTGCTGCTCCATTCTGTACTCTGTCGTGCTCCTTGCATGCGTCTTGCTTGGCTTACCTCCGGACGTATTACTTACCACACGCCATACGTGCTCACGTGTACCTGTCTCGCACTATCCTGTAGTTAGCGCATTTCCGTGTACACACCTGGTTTTCCAAGTAGCCTGTACCGTCCCTCAGTCATACTCATCCGTATCTCCTGGCAGCTCGCCCGGGGCCCCTCGGTGCCATGGTCCAGAGGGTCCACTCCGGGAGTTTCCGGCTCCAGACCATCCACTCTAACAGCATAAATTGGATGACCAATGGGAAGCTGAACCCTACACCGTCTTACCATCAAACTTCGACAACACCAAAGTGTGCCTTATCAGTAAGGATGGAGGAGAAACCTCATCATCTGAAACTGTGCCCTGACCAACTAAAGGACAGAAAGGGAAAACAAAACAACCTTCAACCCATAGAAGAGGAAGAAAAGGTCAGCACTGTACTTGGAGAATTTCCTGCAAACTGAACAAGAATGGATCAAGCCATCATAGTTCCTGTCCTAATCTTTCCCCAGCCTACTGCAACTGAAGTAGCAGAGACTCAAGACAACTCTGAAGATCAGGAAGTTCAGGCAGCAGATGCTACACCCCTGCCAGTGGTGAATCTGTCATGCCCACAGTGAGTCTAAAAGTTCGTAGACGGCTACTACCCAGTTTACCAACACCATTGCTACGTAGGTCTGTCCGTAGTACCCAAGGTATACCACCCCTAAAGGTTTCGTATCTAAATAAGTTATACAAATGGTAAAATGTAAATATGCAACTGTTTAAGTTTATGTGCCTACAGAGACTCTGTAAGAACCCTTTTGAGCAATCTCAGTTTGTTTTGATGGACAATTGGACCATAGCACTGTGTGTGGTCTGGTCAAAACTATCTTGTATATAGTTTACCAACTGCTCAGGAAATGGACCATGGACATTGACGCATGGACTAATCGTCATCAGGACTATTTTTGAGCTTTGGTTTTTGTAATTTTTCATTTTTGAAATCTTGTAACATTTTACAATTGTTAATTTGTTAATATGTTTTGCATGTTTTCTTCAGTCCGGGAGTACTGAATTGCACTAGGGGGAATGTGGCGCCCCCAGGAGTATGGTCGACACAATGGCATTACCTTCCTCCTAGGGAGTGTGATGTCATGCTTGGAAGCAATGAAGGGTTTCTCTGTCAGTTAATCACAACACACAACACAGTTCCCACTCCAGGCCAGCAGAGGGAGCTCTGAACCTAAACTGGGGGAAGAGCTGCTCTCCGGGGGCCGGGAAGGGGAAAATTAGGCGTTTGCGTGAGGAGGGCAATGTGCGTGGACATGGAGGAGAAGAGCTGGGAGATTGAGCAGAGAGTTCATTCAGGCTCATTCCCAGCTATAGCGCATGATCTGGAGCCCGGTCTCCAAGGCTGTACGGACACTGATGGTCCTGCAACAGAAACCGGAGGAATAGGAAGCTGTAAATGCTCTATTCCCACATAAGACTCGGAGGCACAACAGTGACGTGTGAGCCGGAAGAGGAAGGCTACAGCTGTCTGCCATACGAGGGAGTTCTAAAGAGAATAAGCAAGAGGAACTTCAGTGTAACACAGTACTGCAAGTACCTAAAAATAAACGCTAGGAAGGAGACTACACAACCCATCTGCACAGAGAGATTCCTAAGTTGCTTCCAGGCTAGCCAGCTCCTGTGCCACCTGTAATCTGGACCCTGGACTGCACTTGCCAAGCAAAGTAAAGGTAAAGAAACTGCACCCTGTTGTGTCCTTGCCTTCTTCCTGCAACTTCTTCAGCACTGCTACATCTCTGTGCCTAACAATGCACCCTCTTCCTCAACACCTATTCTCACTGCCCTGGCACTACAGCTCTGCCTGTGGGGAGCTATTACATCTTGCTGCTATATACCATCTGTCCCAGAGGATCTGCTTGCAGCGTCGGCTTAACCCCTTCATTGCCGAACACCACAGGTGGCATCACTAATCATTCACTCATAAACTTTATTCCATCACTTAACCCCTTTTACATGGGCGCCCAGGGCCACGGACCGGGTCACCACTGCTGTTACATTCTCCTCTGAGAGACCGGCCCGGTACCGAGTACCCCACAGCCCTGGGAGGGCGACCCACATCTGCCATAGGAAGCTGAGCAGAGGCCAATGCAAAGGCAACAAAAGCACCACCAGTATGCGGAAACACACGGCAGCCAAGCACCCTAGTCAGTGGGCTGAACAACAGGGTACCAAATCAGTGTCTGCGACTGCGGATCAAGCCACTGCCATGTCGCCTGTGATACGTCCTTTCCAATCTACTGGGCAGGAAGCAGGTGATCAACATACCTCTTGCTCACAAGCTACGGTTGCACAGACACAGGCCACAACAAGCTCATCCACTTGTTTGTTCCAGGAAAGCGTCCAATTGTCTGTGCCCCAGATGTATGAAAGGAGGCGTAAATACCAAGCCATGCACCCACAAGCACAAATACTGAACGCGCACATTGCCAAGTTGCTAGCCGTGGAGATGTTGCCATTTAGGCTTGTGGGAACCCAGTCTTTCCGTGATCTTTTGGCTGTGGCTGCCCCACGATACTCGGTTCCCAGCCGGCACTATTTTTCCTGGTGTGCCGCCCCATGTTACACCAGCGCGTCTTAAACAATCTAAAGCGTGCTCTCACCAACGCCGTAACTGGGAAGGTCCATCTTACAACAGACACATGGACAAATACTTGTGGCCAGGGACGATACATCTGTTACGGCACACTGGCTCAACCTGGTGGAGGGTGGGACAAAGTCTCAAACTGAACCATCAACATATATCCTACCATGCCCCGAATATCGGGCCCAACCTCAATCAGGGTTTCCGCCTCATCACATACGTCCAATTTCCCCTCTTCCTCCTCCTCCACCTCATCATCCTATGCTGAATTACCCTCCACATCACTCCCAAGTTGGGAGCTGTGCAGCAGCGCATCGGCAAAGCGGCAAAGGCTTTGCTGAAGCTGATCTTCTTAGGTGAAACACCACACACTGCAGCAGAGCTGTGGCAAGGAATAAAACAACAGACTGATTAGTGGCTCTCCCCACTGCAACTTCAACCTGGTCTGGTTGTCTGCGACAATGGGCTTAACCTGGTGGCGGCTTTAAAGCTCGGGAAGCTGGTACACGTGCCATGCATGGCTCATGTGCTGAACCTAGTGGTGCATACATTTCTAAAAACATACCCTGACTTGCCGTACCTACTTGAGAAGGTGCGCCGTATTTGTGCCCATTTCCGCCACTCCTCAACCGCTGTTGCCGGTCTTGCAGCGCTTCAAAAGCAATTTAATTTGCCAAGCCACAGAGTCATTTGCGACCTGCCATCATGGTGGAGCTCAATATATCATATGTTGGCAAGGGTAAGTGAGCAGCAGAGAGCACTTTCTGAATACCAGCTTAAACATGCCCGTCACACTGAGACTCAGCCAAGACACACAACAACTGATGAGTGGGTGTGGATCACAGATATTTGTGATGTGCTTGATACCTTTGAGTACTGCACTAAGCTTGTGAGCGGTGATTAGGCTATTATCAGCGTAGCCATCCCTATGCTATGTCAGCTGGGTATGGAGCAAGATTTCACAATGGGTGATCCTACCCAGCCCAGCCAATATTATCAGGTAACATTGGGGATGAAGAGGATGATGAAAATGAGGAGGGAGAGGACTTCTTTTTCAGTGGTACCAAGGGGACACCTCATGCTACAGAGGGGAATCCCAACCCCAGCTTTATGTCTGTCCAGCATGGGTGGGCTGAAGAGGAGGAGGTGGAGGAGGAGAGTCAGTGTCAGGAGAGGATGGGTATTGTTCCTCCTTCAGGGGTCACAGAACATTTGCCTCTTTGCAGCTTGGCACACATGGCACACTTCATATCTGACTGTCTGTGCCAAGACCCTCGCGTAATCCACATTTTCAATAGCAACCTATATTGGTTGGCCACCTTTCTAGACCCACGGTACAAGGACAAATTTCCTTTGCTACTGTTGCAGTCACCAAGGGGTTTCACAATGGAATCCTTCAAGAAGGCCATTGTCGATCATTTGATGGCAACAGCACCCTCAGACACCACTGCCAGCAGAGATACCAGCTCTGTGCAACAGCATGCAATAATGGGGAGAGATACGCCAAGCAGGTCCAAAAGAGGTGGTGGTAAAATGTCCACAAACTGGGCCATCTTCAATAAACCGGCTCATCACCAAGGACTAGCTGGAACAGTAGTAATGTCAAGGAGGGAGAAGTTGAACAAGATGGTCAACGACTACCTAAGTGACCATACCTGCGTCCTTCCTGACACTTCTGTACCATTTAATTATTGGGTATCCAAGCTGCCCAGTTGGCCCGACCTCTCCTTCTATGCCTTGGAGGTGCTGGCCTGTCCTGCTGCTAGTGTGATGTCAGAGCGTGTTTTCAGTGCCTCTGGGGCAATCATCACAGATACACGCACATGGTTGACTACAGAGAATGCAGACAGGCTGACTCTGATAAAATTTAACAAGGACTGGATATCGCAACAGTATTTAAGCCCTCCAGATGACAGTATCCCAACCTAAAGTCACCTAACACGTTTTTTTTTTTAAATTGGTGATCACATCCATCCCTTCTCATACAAGCCCCTTTTCTTCTTCTTCTTATACATGTTTTCAAAACCTGCTTCTGACACATGTACCTCATGGTCAAAAAGCTAAAAACAATGTTGCGTTAATTAATATTTCCCATCAGAGGCACTTGTGATGAGAGTGAGACCCTTCTTCCTTTATCAATGATGGTATCATGCCTCTTGGGCTATTTTTTGGAGACACTATGGCTATGCCTGGACACTGGGCACTGCCACCTCTATGCTAGTAGTCCTACCTTCATCATAATTGTTTGGCCCTTCAGACCTGTCTTGCTTCCTTCATCATCTATGATACAGCCCCTTGAGCTAATTTTTGGAGACACTATGGCTATTCCTGGACACTGGGCACTGCCACCTCTATGCTAGTAGTCATACCTTCATCATAATTGTTTGGCCCTTCAGATTTGTCTTGCTTCCTTCATCATCTATGATACAACCCCTTGGGCTAATTTTTGGAGACACTATGGCTATGCCTGGACACTGGGCACTGCCACCTCTATGCTAGTAGTCCTAGCTTTATCATAATTGTTTGGTCCTTCAGACCTGCCTTGCTTTCTTCATCTACCATGATACAGCCCTAGGGCTAATGTTTTTTAAAAATATAACAATATATCTATACCTACACATTGGGCAGTGGCACAACAAGGACAGTAGTCCAAACTTTATAATTGTGAATCCCTTGTGATGAAGATGATGGGTGGCTTCTTCCTGCGTTAACCATAAAACAGCCCCTACCCCTAGGGCAGATTGCTCTCCTTACACCACTTACACACTTAGCTGTCAGAAGATTGCCCCAATCATCACTCGCTCTTACGGCACTTCTGATATAACACTGGCACTACGTATGTGGCGTACGAGTCCCACTCTTCTGGCAAAAAACTACAGGACTTCAAATAGTGTTTGTACATTCTAGTGAAGCAGTGGTGTAAAACCATTCGTGCAGCCCCTGACCAGGTGTCCCCATGTTATATACATTTGTTTACAGCATACATTTTTTAAACATTTACACATTTTTTAACCCTTTCCTCTGCCCCCAGACTGCTTTGTAGGGTCCAGCAGACAATTACTCGCATTTTCCATTGACTATCATTGGACTCGCTATTCGTACCGAATACCCGAGTATTAAAGTATACTCGGTACGAGTATAGCGAGTCCGAATACTTCAGTACTCGCTCATCCCTAGTTACAGTTCACTGGACAACCAAGGAGTATAGGCGAGAGAGATGCAACTCCAATCCAGCAGAGGCAGGGGAATGCTAGCAAAGTTCTAGTAGAGTTTTCTCAGACCCTCCAATCGCCCTGGCCCAGAGGTGTGGGGTACTCTCACGAGAAGTGCAAAATTTGGGAATATGCTTCGGAAGTACCTTGTTGACTGTACCAACATCCTCCGTAATTCCTCTGTGCCTTTTAATTAGTGGGTATACAAGCTGGACACGTGGCATGAACTGACTCTCTACGCCTTGGAGGTCCTGGCCTGTCCTGCCGCTAGCGTTTTGTCAGAATTCGTCTTTAGTGCCGCTGGTGGAATTATAACTGAAAATGCTGACAGGCTGACTCTTATAAAAATGAACAAGGGCTTGATTGGGCCAGACTTCTCTACACCACTGAATGATAACAGCGAAACATAACCTCAAATCCAGAGACTTTTTTTGGGAGGTGTATTCATGCACCATGCACCTCTTCACACCCACACATGGCTATACGCTTCCTGATTTTGGCTATTTGGTGTTATCCTCCTCCTTCTTTCATCCTCATCATCCACCACTACTAGATCACCATGGTGACCGTGGTCCGTAATGCAACAGCCACCCTATTGTGTAAAAGGGTTGTTCTGATGCCCTTTAAAAACATGTTAACACAGTATGTTGATGTTTACCCCTCAGGGGAAATGTCTGTCAGCCCATACACTTAGTATATGAGCATTACAAGTATAGGAGACCCGCTCCTTTAAACTGGGAAAATATTTTTAGTAGGCCATCCTCCACGTCTCTTCCGACAACACCACTAGATCACCTGGGTGAACATGTTCTGTGATGCAACAGCAAAGTAATTTTTTTCAAGGGTGTTTATGATGCCCGTACAAAAAATGTTTACACAGTATGTTGAAGTGTACCCCCCCCGGTTGAAATGTTTGGCAGCCCATACACTTAGTGTATGGTCATTACAAGTATAGGAGACCCGCTCCTTTAAACTGTGAAAACATTTTTTGTAGGCCATCGTCCACATTTATTCCAAGGGGGATTGGGGTGCATGCAAATTTGGGGCAGGCCTTGCATTCATATCATAGGCAAACTTTTTGGGAGTCCAAAAATCATAATAATGGGAACTTTGGTTCCCATTATTATGGGTCTGTCATTCCAAGGATTTTAAGGATAACAATTGAAATATGCCTGAATAATAACTCCCTGCTATAGATGCTTCATTGTTGTTATCACTGTTTCACTATTGGTATCAGTTTGACAATCGATCTGCTTCATCCTCAGGTTTGTCACCTGGCTTTAATACCATCATCACCCATCTTTCCTGAACCCCAATCACTCCTGTATCTGTCTATCAATGGTTTATCTGCCCTTTTGGATCTGTTTTTTTTTTCTCTTCCTTCCTGACTAATTAATCCCCTCCTGTGTGTGCAACCAGTGCCCCTGCTGCCCCTCCCTCCTGTTCTCACCTGGATTGTTTGATATGCATTTCAGCTGTTATAAATTGAGACCCATTGGTCTGTCTGGACCCCGGTCTGTCATTCCAAGGATGTCATTTTAAGGATAACAATTGAAATATGCCTGAAATGAGTCAGAAGTGACCAGAAGGTACGCCAAAACTATGTTTAACCCCTTCCTGACATCCGACGTACTATCCCGTCCACGGTACCCGGGCCCGTATGACCGTGGACGGGATAGTACGTCTACCGCGATCAGCGGCGCCCACGTGGTGAGCGCCGCTGATCGCGGCCGTGTGTCAGCTGATTATCACAGCTGACACCCGGCACTATGTGTCAGGGGCGGTCACGGACCGCCCCCGACACGTTAACCCCTTGCACACCGCGATCAAACATGATCGCGGTGTACCGGGAGTTAAAGGGAAGCATCGGCAGGGAGGGGGCTCCCTCCGTGCTTCCCTGAGCCCCCCACGGCAGCGCAATGTGCAGCGCTGCTGCGGGGGGCTCCTATCCTCCAGGCCCCCGAATCCAAGATGGCGACGGGGGCCTTCGGGGACCTGAGGAAGCTGGCTTCCTCAGTGCCTGCAAAGCGCAGGCAAGAGGAAGTCTGCTTCAATGCCTGTGACAGATTGCTGATCTGTCACAGTGATCTGTGATGTGACAGATCAGCGATCTGTCACAGGACAGTGATGTCCCACCTGGGACTATGTAATAAAGTAAAAAAAAAAAATGTAAAAATAAATTTAAAAAAATCGCCAAATAAATTAGTAAAAAAAAAAAAAAATATTCCCCAATAAATTCATTTTTGAAAATAATAAAAAAAAAAACCAATAAAAGTACACATATTAGGTATCGCCGCGTCCGTAATGTCCCGCCCTATAAAACTGTCCCATTAGTTAACCCTTTTAGTGAACCCCTTAAAAAATAAAAATAAAAAACGAAGCAAAAAATAATGATTTATTATCATACCGCCAAACAAAAAGTGTAATAACGCGCGATCAAAAAGACGCATATAAATATCCATGGTACCACTGAAAACGTCATCTTGTCCCGCAAAAAACGAGCCACCACACAGCATCATCAGCGAAAAAATAAAAAAGTTATAGCTCACAGAATAAAGCGATGCAAAAATAATTATTTTTTATATAAAATAGTTTTCATTGCATAAAACCGACAAAAACATAAAAAAACGACCTAAGTGAGGTATCGCTGTAACCGTACTGACCCGAAGAATAGAACCGCCTTATCAATTTTACCGCACGCGGAACGGTGTAAACGCACCCCCCCAAAAGAAATTCATGAAACGCTGGTTTTTGTTCATTCTGCGTCCCAAAAATAGGAATAAAAAGCGATCAAAAAATGTCACGTGCCCGAAAATGGTACCAATAAAAACGTCAACTCGTCCCGCAAAAAATAAGACCTCACATGACTCAGTGGGTCAAAATACGGAAAAATTATAGCTCTCAAAATGTGGTGATGCAAAAACTATTTTTACAATAAAAAGCGTCTTTTAGCGTGTGACAGCTGCCAAACATAAAAACCGCCATAAATAGTAAATCAAACCCCCCGTTATCACCCCCTTAGTTAGGGAAAAATAATAAAACTAAAAAAAAGTATTTATCTCCATTTTCCCGTTAGGGTAAGGCTGTGTGCACACGCTGCGGATTAGGTGCGGATTCATCCGCGCGGATTTTGTAAAATCCGCAGGTGAAACCGCAGGTCAAAAGACCTGCGGTTTTACCTGCAGATTGCTTTGCGGTTTTGTCCTGCGGTTTTCCATCTCCTCAATAGAGGAGATGGCAAACCGCAGGAGAATCCGCAGAAAGAATTGACATGTCAATTCTTTCTGCGGATTGAAAACCGCAGATAATCCGCGTGGAAAATTCCGCACCGTCTGCACTGCGGTTTTTGATTCCCATAGGGAATCATGGTACTGGGGTCCGCAGCAGCCAAAACCGCTGCGGAACCGCAGCAAAATCCGCAGCGTGTGCACACAGCCTTAGGGTTAGGGTTAGGGCTAGGGTTAGGGTTAGGGTTAGGGCTAGGGTTAGGGCTCAGATTAGGGTTAGGGGTGTGTTGGGGTTAGGGTTGGAGTTATAATTGGGGGTTTCCACTGTTTGGGCACATCAGGGGCTCTCCAAATGCAACATGGCGTCTGATCTCAATTCCAGCCAATTCTGAGTTGAAAAAGTCAAATGGTGCTCCTTCCCTTCCAAGCTCTGCCATGCGCCCAAACAGTGTTTTACCCCCACATGTAGGGTATCAGCCTACTCAGGACAAATTGAAAAAAAAATTTTTGGGGTCCAATTTCTCCTGTTACCCTTAGGAAAATAAAAAATTGGGGGCAAAAATATCATTTTTGTGGAAAAAAATTATTTTTTTATTTTCACGTCCGAGTGTTATAAACTTCTGTGAAGCACTTGGGGGTTCAAAGTGCTCACCACACATCTAGATAAGTTCCGTGGGGGGTCTAGTGTCCAAAATGGGGTCACTTGTGGGGAGTTTCAATAGTTTAGGTACATCAGGGGCTCTCCAAACGCACATGACACCCGCAGACCATTCCATCAAAGTCTGCATTCCAAAACGTCACTGCTTCCCTTCCGAGCCCCGACGTGTGTCCATACAGTAGTTTTCTCCCACATATGGGGTGTCAGCGTACTCAGGCCAAATTGGACAACAACTTTTGGGGTCCAATTTCTCCTGTTACCCTTGGGAAAATGAAAAAATTGCGGACTAATTGATCATGTTTCTGGAAAAAATACGATTTTTTTATTTTCATGCCCTGGCATTATAAACTTCTGTGAAGACCTTGGGGGTTCAAAGTGCTCACCTCACATCTAGATAAGTTCCTTAGTGGGTCTAGTTTTCAAAATGGGGTCATTTGTGGGGGGTTTCCACTGTTTAGGTACATTAGGGACTCTCCAAAGGCAACATGACACCCGCAGACCATTCCATCAAAGTCTGCATACCAAAACGTCACTACTTCCCTTCCGAGCCCTGACGTGTGCCCATACAGTAGTTTTCACCCACATATGGGGTATCAGCATACTCAGGACAAATTGGACAACAACTTTTGGGGTTCAATTTCTCCTGGTACCCTTGGGAAAATAAAAAAATGGTGACTAAAAGATCATGTTTGTGGAAAAAATACGAATTTTTTATTTTCACGCCCGAGCGTTATAAACTTCTGTGAAGCACTGGGGGGGTCAAAGTGCTCACCACATATCTAGATAAGTTCCTTGGGGGGTCTAGTTTCCAAAATGGTGTCACTTGTAGGGGGTTTCCACTGTTTAGGTACATCAGGGACTCTCCAAACGTGACATGGCGTCCGATCTGAATTCCAGCCAATTTTGCATTGAAAAAGTCAAACGGCGCTCCTTCCATTCTGAGCACTGCCATGCGCCGAAACAGTCGTTCCCCCCACAAATCAGGTATCGGCGTACTCAGGACAAATTGCACAATAACTTTTGCAGTCTAATTCCTCCTGTTACCCTTGGTAAAATAAAAAAAATTGAACCTGAAGTATTTTTTTTGTGAAAAAAAGTTAGATGTTCATTTCTTTTTAAATATTCAAAAAAATTCCTTTGACGCACCTAATGGGTTAATAAACTTCTTGAATGTGGTTTTGAGCACCTTAAGGGGTTCAGTTTTTAGAATGGTGTCACTTTTGGGTATTTTCTATCATATAGACCCCTCAAAGTGGCTTCAAATGTGATGTGGTCCTAAAAATAAAATGGTGTTGTAAAAATGAGAAATCGCTGGTCAACTTTTAACCCTTATAACTTCCTAACAAAAAAAAATTTTGGTTCCAAAATTGTGCTGATGTAAAGTAAACATGTGGGAAATGTTACTTATCAAGTTTTTTGTGTGCCGTATCTCTGTGATTTAAGGGCATAAAAATTCAACGTTGGAAAATTGCGAAATTTTCAAAATTTTTGCCAAATTTCCATTTTTTTCACAAATAAACGCAAGTTATTTGAATGAAATTTTACCACTACCATGAAGTACAATATGTCACGAGAAAACAATGTCAGAATCACTGGGATCAATGGAAGTGTTCCAGAGTTATGACCTCATAAAGGTACAGTGGTCAGAATTGTAAAAATTGGCCCGGTCATGAACGTGCAAACCACCCTTGGGGGTGAAGGGGTTAAACATACAAAATGTCTTTATGTTAGCTCTACACTTACTCTCACCATGCTGAAATATGCTCTAATAGTTTTGCCTCCATTACTCCTGACTCTCCTTCGCTATCCACAGGCCCCAGCACCCTCTAACCAAGTAATAACACAGGTCAACGAAAAAAAATTTTTTTTCTGGTGTCCAAAATATTTTAATGAATTTGGGGTATTTTTGGGGTGCTGATTCTGAATATGTCATCAGTTTTGCCAGATTGGCTCAAGTTTTTGAGATTTTTGGTATCTTATTTATAGCACTTGTTGGTAAATGCGACGCATCATCTCATTAATTTCTTTGGATTAGTACTTGAACTGAGCAGTTATCAATATAGTTTTGTGTTAATTAGTGTTCTAAAAGTTTGTTCATAGCTTGATTTTTGCACTAACTTTATGTTGTTGTCTGTTTTCCAGTGAAAAGCATGAACTCATCATGAAGAAGTTGTCTTAACGATCCAGACTCATTCTGTTACATTTGTGGTGAATATACACTGCCAAAACATAGAAGAAACATAACAGACTTCGTAAAAAAAGTGTATTTTGCCTATTTTGGGGTTATGCTTGGGGACCAAGACAAGTTTTGGGCACCACACATAGTGTGCAAAGCATGTATCGAATTATTACGAAAATGGAGCAAAGGACAAAGAAAAAGCTTCAAATTTGGTGTTCCAATGGTGTGGAGAGAGCCAAAAAATCATCATGATGACTGTTATTTCTGTGCAGTGCAAGTGCAAGGATTCAATAAGCATAAGAAACGAAAATGGGAGTAACATGGAATCTGCAAGAAGGCCTGTCCCTCATTGTGAAGATGTGCCTGTACCTGTGTTTACCATAAATAACAGTCATCATGATGATTTTTTGGCTCTCTCCACACCATTGGAACACCAAATTTGAAGCTTTTTCTTTGTCCTTTGCTCCATTTTCGTAATAATTCGATACATGCTTTGCACACTATGTGTGGTGCCCAAAACTTGTCTTGGTCCCCAAGCATAACCCCAAAATAGGCAAAATACACTTTTTTTACGAAGTCTGTTATGTTTCTTCTATGTTTTGGCAGTGTGTATTCACCACAAATGTAACAGAATGAGTCTGGATCGTTAAGACAACTTCTTCTTGATGAGTTCATGCTTTTCACTGGAAAACAGACAACAACATAAAGTTAGTGCAAAAATCAAGCTATGAACAAACTTTTAGAACACTAATTAACACAAAACTATATTGAGAACTGCTCAGTTCAAGTACTAATCCAAAGAAATTAATGAGATGATGCGTCGCATTTACCAACAAGTGCTATAAATAAGATACCAAAAATCTCAAAAACTTGAGCCAATCTGGCAAAACTGATGACATATTCAGAATCAGCACCCCAAAAATACCCTAAATTCGATGAAATATCTTTGGCACCAAAAATGCTGTTGACCAGTGTAATCTCTCCTTCCCTTTTGCCTCCCTACCTGACCTCCTCCGCTGACTTGCTTCTCAACTTCAGATCGCTCCTAATAGCACACAAAACACATCTCCCACTCTCCTCCTCCCACCTGCTCTGCCTCTCTCTGCTTCTCACTGCTGGCGACATATCTCCTAATCCTGGACCCCCACAGCTCATACCTTCAATTATTACCCCCTTCTGTCACCCCCAATCCAACACCCGAAATCTTTCCAACCTCAAATCCGTGCCTTTGATGCCCACCACCCTGCTCTCTCTCTGGATTACTCTGGAATGCCTGCTCCGTCTGCAATAAACTCCATGTGATTCACGACCTCTTTACCTCTCGCAATTTTTCCTTCCTTGGCCTCACTGAAACATGGCAGACACCCTCTGACACCGCCTCTCATGCTGCACTATGCTATGGCGGCCTCCAATTCACCCACACTCCTTGCCCTGGCAACAGACAAGGTGGAGGAGTGGGCCTTCTCCTTTCTTCCAACTGCACCTTCATCCCAATCCCACCTCTTCCCTCCCTTGTCCTACCCTCTTTTGAAGTCCACTCGGTCCGCATCTACTCTCCCTCCAACCTCCAAGTGGCTGTCATATACCAACCTCCGGGCCCGACCACTACCTTCATTGACCAATTCTCTACCTGGCTCCTTAACTTCCTCTCTGATGGCATTCCCACCATCATCATGGGTGACTTCAACATCCCCATTGACACCCACCAGTCAGCAGCTTCCAAACTCCTGTCCCTTACTTCTTCCTTTGGACTTACTCAGTGGTCCTCCTCAGCCACCCACACAGACGGACACACATTAGACCTGGTCTTCACTCGTCTCTGCTCCCTATCTAACTTCACAACCTCCCCTCTCCCTCTATCTGACCACCATCTACTCACTTTCTCATCCCTGTCCTCCTCACCTGTCACCCATGTCCAGCAACACGCGCACCCCCGCAGAAACCTTGCACATCTAGACACTCACACACTCTCTGACTCTATCCTACCACTGTCCTCCATATCCTCACTCCATGACACACACTGCCACTAGTTTCTACAATGCCACTCTTGCATCAGCCATCGACTCAGTTGCCCCTGTCATGCATAACAGAGTGTGACGAATCTATAGACAACCCTGGCACAGTAACACCACTAAAAAGCTTCAGCAAGCATCCAGAATTGCTGAACGGCGCTGAAGAAAACACATTCCCAAGACGACTACACTGCACTCAAACAAGCAACATGCATTCAAATCAGCTCTCACCTCTGCTGAACAGGCCTACTTTACATCCCTTGTTTCTTCCTTATCCCACAACCCTAAACAGTGGTTCAATACTTTTAACTCCCTCCTCCACCCACCACTGCCCCCTCCAACTTCCCTAATCTCTGCTGAGGACTTCACCATGCACTTCAAAAACAAGATAGACCAAACACGGCAAGTCTTTATTATTCAACCACCACAACCCCTTTGTATACCAGACCAATGCCCAAACCCCATAACCTCCTTATCCAACATCACTGAAGGGGAGCTTGCTCACCTTCTCTCCAAATCTCACCTCACCACTTGTGCACTTGACCCCATCCCATCCAACCTCCTCCCCAACATCACCACCACTCTTATCCCATCTCTAACCCACTTCTTCAACCTATCACTTACTTCCTGTACCTCCCCTTCTGCTTTCAAACATGCTACAATCACGCCTATCTTCAAAAAGCCAACCCTCGACCCAACCGCTATGTCCAGCTATCGCCCAGTATCGCTGCTCCTATTCGCTTCCAAACTCCTGGAGCAGCACATCCCCTCTGAACTTTCCTCCCATCTCTCATCTAACCTGCTCTTTGACAATCTGCAATCTGGTTTCCGCCCCATCACTCCACTGAGACAGCCCTAACCAAAATTACTAACGACCTACTTACAGCCAAAGCGAACGGACAATACTCTATACTCCTCCTTCTAGACCTGTCCTCTGCCTTCGACACAGTTGACCACTGCCTCCTACTACAGATCCTCTCTTTCTTTAACCCCTTTCTGACATCAGACGTACTATCCCGTCCATGGGACCCGGGCCCCTATGCCCATGGACGGGATAGTACGTCTAGCGCGATCAGCGGCGCCCACGTGGTGAGCGCCGCTGATCGTGGCCGGGTGTCAGCTGATTATCACAGATGACACCCGGCACAATGTGTCAGGGGCGGTCAAGGACCGCCCCGACACATTAACCCCTTGCACACCGCGATCAAACATGATCGCAGTGTACCGGGGGTTAAAGGGAAGCATCGGCAGGGAGGGGGCTCTCTCCGTGCTTCCCTGAGACCCCCACGGCAGCGCAATGTGCAGCACTGCTGTGGGGGGCTCTTTCCCTGCAGGCCCCCGAATCCAAGATGACAGCGGGGGCCTTCAGGGGCCTGCAGGGAGCCGGCTTCCTCATTGCCTGCAAAGCGCCGGCATGAGGAAGTCTGCAGCAGTGCCTGTGACAGATCGCTGATCTGTCACAGTGATCTGTGATGTGACAGATCAGTGATCTGTAATAATGTAATAAAGTTAAAAAAAAAATGTGTTAAAATAATTTTTTTAAAAATCGCCAAATAAATTAGAAAAAAAATATAAATTCCCCCAATAAATCCATTTTTTTTTAAATTAAAAAAACAAACAATAAAAGTACACATATTAGGTATCGCCGCGTCCGTAACGACCCGCCCTATAAAACTGTCCCATTAGTTAACCCCTTTAGCGAACCCCTTAAAAAATAAAAAATGAAGCAAAAAATAATGATTTATTATCATACCGCCAAACAAAAAGTGCAATAACGCGCGATCAAAAAGACGCATATAAATATCCATGGTACCACTGAATACGTCATCTTGTCCCACAAAAAATGAGCCGCCATACAGCATCATCAGCGAAAAATTAAAAAAGTTTTATAGCTCGCAGAATAAAGCGATGCAAAAATAATTTTCATTGCATAAAACCGCCAAAATATAAAAAAATAACCTAAATGATCACTGTAACCGTACTGACCCGAAGAATAAAACCGCTTTATCAATTTTACCGCACACGGAACGGTGTAAACGCACCCCCCCAAAAGAAATTCATGAAACGCTGTTTTTTGTTCATTCTGCGTCCCAAAAATCAGAATAAAAAGTGATCAAAAAATGTCACATGCCCGAAAATGTAACTAATAAAAACGTCAACTCGTCCCGCAAAAAATAAGACCTCACATGACTCGGTGGGTCAAAATACGGAAAAATTATAGCTCTCAATATGTGGTGATGCAAAAACTATTTTTACAATAAAAAGCGTCTTTTAGCGTATGACAGCTGCCAAAAATAAAAACCGCCAGAAATAGTAAATCAAACCCCCCGTTATCACCCCCTTAGTTAGGGAAAAATAATAAAATAAAAAAAATGTATTTATTTCCATTTTCCCATTAGGGTTAGGGCTAGGGCTAGGGTTAGGGCTGAGATTAGGGTTAGGGGTGTGTTGTGGTTCGGGTTGGAGTTAGAATTGGGGGGTTTCCACTGTTTGGGCACATCAGGTGCTCTCCAAATGCAACATGGCGTCTGATCTCAATTCCAGCCAATTCTGAGTTGAAAAAGTCAAATGGTGCTCCTTCCCTTCCAAGCTCTGCCATGCGCCCAAACAGTGTTTTACCCCCACATGTAGGGTATCAGCCTACTCAGGACAAATTGCAAAACAACTTTTGGGGTCCAATTTCTCCTGTTACCCTTATGAAAACAAAAAATCGGGGGCAAAAATATCATTTTTGTGGAAAAAAATGATTTTTTTATTTTCACGCCCGAGCATTATAAACTTCTGTGAAGCACTTGGGGGTTCAAAGTGCTCATCACACATCTAGATAAGTTCCGTGGGGGTCTAGTGTCAAAAATGGGGTCACTTGTGGGGAGTTTCAATAGTTTAGGTACATCAGAGGCTCTCCAAACGCACATGACACCCGCAGACCATTCCATCAAAGTCTGCATTCCGAAACGTCACTACTTCCCTTCCGAGCCCCGACGTGTGTGCATACAGTAGTTTTCTCCCACATATGGGGTGTCAGCGTACTCAGGACAATTGGACAACAACTTTTGGGGTTCAATTTCTACTTTTACCCTTGGGAAAATAAAAAAAATTGGGGACTAATTGATCATGTTTGTGGAAAAAATACGATTTTTTTATTTTCATGCCCGGGCATTATAAACTTCTGTGAAGCCCTTGGGGGTTCAAAGTGCTCACCACACATCTAGATAAGTTCCTTAGGGGGTCTAGTTTCCAAAATGGGGTCATTTGTGGGGCTTTCCACTGTTTAGGTACATTAGGGGCTCTCCAAAGGCAACATGACACCCGCAGACCATTCCATCAAAGTCTGCATTCCAAAACGTCACTACTTCCCTTCCTTGGGGGGTCTAGTTTCCAAAATGGTGTCATTTGTGGGGGGTTTCCACTGTTTTGGTACATCAGGGGTTTTCCAATCGCGACATGGTGTCCGATCTCAATTCCAGCCAAAAAGTCAAATGGCGCTGCTTCCCTTCCGAGCTTTGCCATGCGCCCAAATAGTGGTTTACCCCCACATGTGGGGTATCAGCGTACTCAGGACAAATTGCATAATAACTTTTAGGGTCCAGTTACCCTTGGGAAAATAAAAATTGGGGGTGAAAAGATCATTTTGTGGAAAAAATATGATTTTTTAATTGTACCGCTGTACGTTATAAACTTCTGTGAAGCCCTTGTGGGTTCAAAGTTCTCACCACATATCTAGATAAGTTCCTTGGGGGGGTCTAGTTTCCAAAATGGGGTCACTTGTGGGGGGTTTCCACTGTTTAGGTACATCAGGGGCTCTCCAAACGTGACATGGCATCCGATCTGAATTCCAGCCAATTTTGCATTGAAAAAGTCAAACGGCGCTCCTTCCCTTCTGAGGTCTGCCATGCACCGAAACAGTGGTTCCTCCCCACATATCAGGTATCAGCATACTCAGGACAAATTGCACAATAACTTTTGCTGTCCAATTTCTCCTGTTACCCTTGGTAAAGTAAAAAAAATTGAACCTGAAGTATTTTTTTTGTGAAAAAAAGTTAGATGTTCATTTTTTTTTAAATATTCAAAAAAATTCCTGTGACGCACCTAAAGGGTTAATAAACTTCTTGAATGTGGTTTTGAGCACCTTGAGGGGTGCAGTTTTAAGAATGGTGTCACTTTTTAGGTATTTTCTAGACCCCTCAAAGTGGCTTCAAATGTGATGTGGTCCGTAAAAATAAAATGGTGTTGCAAAAATGAGAAATCGCTGGTCAATTTTTAACCCTTATAACTTCCTAACAAAAAAAAATTTTGGTTCCAAAATTGTGCTGATGTAAAGTAAACATGTGGGAAATGCTACTTATCAAGTTTTTTGTGTGCCATATCTGTGTGATTGTGAAGGGTTAAAACTAAAATCAGAGCTTAAGTTTCGCTTCTCCATTTCTGTGAAGGTTTCGTTTCTTCATTTTTGTTACTGCAAGATAAATTTTTTTTATAATTGGCATGGGCTGTCATGAAACCAGGCTGTTTCCATCAGGTGCAAGATAAGGGGCTCGGGGGAGGGGGGGAAGGGAGTGTATTGCTCTGAATATGCCATTATACTACTTTCTATTTGGATACGGATATATATGTAGTTTCCGGTTTTCTTGCAATATTATTGGCTTATAAAGTGAAATGATGCTATTGGTACTTGAGAACCTTGCATAATTAAGCAAAAGATTATAAAAGATGTGACTAAAATAAAGGGGCTTAGTGATCTGCCTCGATCCTCCCGTACAGAGACCCCGTCTCCGTGTGGTCATTTGAGTTGCTAGCAACACTGGAATAATTTGGAAATCACTGGCTCAACCGTGAAGGGTTAATTTAACTCTCTCCTTTATCAGCTTGGCGCGCAACGTGGGGCCCCCGAACAGGGACGCCTCTGCCCCCAGAGGACAACAAGACAAAGGACCCTCGGAGCGGACACAGGTGTTGGAAAATTGGGACTGATCACCCCCCACAATCACGGTAAGTTGGCAGTTATACTGTTCAGACTGACCGTTGGTGTGGTGCTTGTTGCTGCAAAGAGGATCTGAGGTTTGTCCCCGTGGTGGGGTGATTCATGGGTGGAATCATATAGAGGTTTAGTCCCGTTGGGGGCCCAGTGCTCGAACCGTACCTCATAAGGGACGGACACCCCGGATTGACCAGTGATTGTGGCTCTTTATAGTCAAAATATCCTGAATTCCTGAATTCACTGTTAGTGCACGGTGGCTCAGTGGTTAGCGCTGCAGCCTTGCAGCGCTGGGGTCCTGGGTTCGAATCCCACCAAGGACAACATCTGCAAGGAGTTTGTATGTTCTCCCCGTGTTTGTACGTAACTCAGATAGATAGATATAACCAGAGGTGTCCGGAGGGAGAGTGTGAGACGCCCTCCTCCTTTCACTGAGTACCACGAATTTTGGGCAATCCCAGAGGGGGATTATTGACCCGGTGGAACAAACTGAGACGGCCGCTCCAGTATTGTGCACAATTGAAGTAAGGGTATTTAGCTGTAAATGAGAGAATCTGTGGAAGGCAAAGAAGAATTTTGTGGCTTGGCACATGTATAATACAAAATAAAATTGTGGTACCGTGTTAGCCAGAAAAATAGATGTAATTATTCAAGGTGTGATACCTTTATTGGCTAACCAGAGAAATTATATTTGCAAGCAAGCTTTCAGGGCTCAGGCGGCCCCTTCATCAGGCTAGATTACAAGTGAGTCACTGAGAAAAGATGGCAACATTTAAATAGGAATTACAACAGGACATGAGATGATGCTAGCTATAGACATGCCAAGGAAATCAAATTAAGGTTTTTGTTACACATGCAGATGAGGACCAAGTGTTCTATTAGAGATCTGAAGACCTTCTTGTGGAGGTGTGAACTGTGTCCATGAAATGAGTCATGAACCCAGGTGTCAAATTCAGTCCTATTGTTAGCGATTGGAACATATTTATAAATTTAAACTCCCAAATCTTCTTTTCTCTGGCACTATTAAAAAAAATGAAAAAATGACCTTTCAATATTAGGACTTTTAGATCTGCCAAGCTGTGTCCAGGTCTAGAGAAGTGTATCCCTACAGGTGTGTCCAGCTCAGTCTTTATCGTATGTCTGTGCAGATTCATCCTTGTTTGTAGCTTTTGCTTAGTTTCCCCGATGTATGTCCCTGCATTGCACCTTGTACACTGTGTCATGTACACGACATTGAAGGATGGACATGAGAAAGAGTCCATGATCTTATAGTCCTGATTTGTGTTGGGTATGGGGACTTTATCTGTTGGTGATATGTGGGGGCAGGTCTTGCATTTCTTACTGTTATAGGGACTGTGCCTGTCTCTGAAGGTGATGTGAGGGTACTTCTGACAAGGATATTCTTTAGGTTGGGAGGCTGTTTGTAGGAGAGAAGTGGCAGTTCCGGGAATATTGCTTTCAGTCTGTGGTCTCTGTGGAATAGGGTGATGCGCGAGAGAAATCTTGTATGCGATTGTGGGAAGAGGAGATAAGAGGGGAGTAGAGAAGGAGATCTTGTGAGGATCGGAGGTTGCGTGCAGGAAAGTACCGGGAGACGAGGTCACAGATGTATGGAGGAGACAGGTTGTGGATGGCTTTGTATGTCATGGTTAGGGTTTTGAACTGGAGTCTTTGGGTAATGGGGAGCCAGTGAAGGGATTGACAGAGGGGAGAAGCTGGGGAATAGCAGGGGGACAGGTGGATTAGTCGGGCAGCAGAGTTTAGAATAGATTGGAGGGGTGCGAGAGTGTTTGAGGGGAGGCCACAGAGCAGGAGTTTGCAGTAGTTAAGGCGAGAGATGATGAGGGCATGGACTAGGGTTTTTGCAGATTCTTGGTTGAGGAATGAACGGATTCGTGAAATATTTTTGAGTTGAAGTCGGCAGGAAGTGGAAAGGGCTTGGATATGTGGTTTGAAGGAGAGATCAGCATCAAGGATTACTCCGAGGCAGCGAGCTTGTGGGACTGGGGAGAGTGGGCAGCCATTTACTGTAATGGATAGGTTCGTTGGGGGGGGTCACGTGAGATGGGGGAAAGATGATGAATTCTGTTTTGTCCATGTTAAGTTTCAGAAATCTAGCGGAGAAGAAGGATGTAATAGCAGTCAGACATTGAGGGATTCTGGTTAGTAGGGAGGTGATATCTTGTCCAGAGATGTAGATCTGTGTGTCATCAGCATAGAGGTGATACTGAAAGCCATGAGATTCTATGAGCTGTCCCAAGCCGAAGGTATAGATGGAGAAGAGCAGGGGTCCAAGGACTGAACCTTGCGGGACTCCGACGGATAGGGGGCGAGGTGAGGAGAGAGAGCAGAGGTCTCTGAGGTGAGGAGGTGGTGTGTGAGTGGGAGACGCTGAATGTCTGGTCTGTTAGGTATGATGAGATCCAGGATAGGGCCAAGTCTGTGCCAAGAGATGAGAGGGTCTGTAGTAATAGGGAATGGTCCACTGTGTCAAAGGCAGCCGACAGGTCCAGGAGGAGGAGGACAGAGTAGTGTCGCTTGCTCTTGGCGGTTAAGAGGTCATTGGTGACCTTAGTAAGGGCAGTTTCAGTGGAGTGGTGTGACCGGAAGCCAGATTGTAAGCGGTCGAAGAAGGAGCAAGAAGAGAGATGGGAGGACAGTTCAAGGTAGACGTGTTGTTCCAGTAGCTTGGAGGCATAGGGGAGAAGTGATATAGGGCGATAGCTGGATACAGAGGATGGGTCAAGAGAGGGCTTTTTGAGGATAGGCGTGATAGTAGTTGTAGTTTTCTATCCTCATTGTCTGAACAGATCTGAATGTACCTTAGATCTTGACTGTAGGTTCTAGAAAATGGATTTGGGATTTTGAAGAGTTGAGGGTGAGTTTGATGTTTGGGTGGAACTTGTTGCACATGAATTGTGTGACGAAGGTGTTAGGAAGAACAGAGGAAGTGAATTCTGATTGTTTTTATTGCTATGTGGAAAAAGGAAAATTGTCTAACACTGTGAAAAAGACAAAGTGTTGTGGTACAGGAGAGAATGTGATTAACGGAGACGACACTGAGATCGAGGTTAATGTGTCAGGGAAATAGTTAAAAGTGGTGATTTGGGGAAAAAAAAAAGAAAAAAAAAGAAAAAAAAAGCAAGCTAACAGCTGCAGCTGCTTCAGTACCCCCTCCCATCTCAGCCCACACCATATCCCCCTTCGCCCCCACCGCAGTTGCAAGTGCACAGCCAATCTCTTATCACTGGAGCACACAGCAAACTCTGCCCCCCCCTCAGACTTCAGCTACTGGGAATCCTGCTCCTCAGCCCTTCCCTGCTAATTCTGGCGATGCGCCAGACTCGAGCACTATCGGAGATTGTCATTCCCCTGCTGTTTTGATCGGAGTAGATGGTAGACCCAATTAATATACTTTTATAAACCCTATTTCTGTGGGACCCTTCCCCGAAGTTACTGCCCAGTTTGTAATCTCTCCCACATGCCCAGTAAATTTACTGGGGGTAGATTTGTTATCACAGTTCCGCTCCAGAATACAATTCCAAGATGATGGTCGGATGGTTCTTACGTTACATAACCCCTATGCAGATGAAGACAGTGAGGAAATCTGTATTTTGCATGCCCTTCCTACAGTTATGATGGCCCTGATAGGCTCAGATCCACCTCCAATATTGCCTGAGCATCAATGACTCACCCCATACCTTTCAGAGATACCATCTAAACTTTGGTCAACAGGGTCAAATGATATAGGGAAAATGCCTGTAGAACCAGTAAAAGTGTTTCTCAAACCTGGTGCCCCTTCTCCCAAAGTCCATCAATATCCTTTGAAACATGATCAGGAGCGGGGCATTCAGGAACAAATACAAATGTTACTTGATAACGGTGCTCTGGTACCCTGTGTTTCTCCATGTAATACGCCCTTGTTTCCCGTTAAGAAAGAGACCCCACCTGGCCAGCCCCCTGTGTACCGGCTGGTGCAAGACCTACGGGCAGTTAATGCCGCTACTGTTCTGGAAACTCCAGTGGTGCCTAATCCACATACTCTTTTGTCCCAAATACCCCAGGATGCTGCTTGGTTTACAGTTATTGATCTTACGCATTCCGTTACTCCAGATTGCTAGTTTCTATTTGAATTCACTTATCAGGGACGACAGTTAATATGGACAGTTATGCCACAAGGGGCCCAAAACAGTCCCAACCAGTTTGCAAAAAAAAAAATATGAGCAGGTGTCTTATGCCATTTCTGCCACTGTTAACCTCCTTAAGTATCTGGCAGCACTGAACTGTCGGGTTTCGGCCTCGAGACTTCAGTTCTGCCTTGGTCAAGTGATATTCTTGGGTCACTATCTCCTTCAGGGTGCCAGACACCTCGCAGAAGAAAGAAAAATAGCTGTCAGCTCCCTTCCTTTCCCAAAAGATGAAACTGAACTCCAGCGTTTTCTTGGACTATGCACTTATTGTTGTCAGTGGATACCGGATGCATCCCGCATAATGCAACCCCTTTACAACGCCTTGAAAGACGGTATAATGAACTACTATAAGGAAAGATGGCAGTGATGAGGATTACCTCCAATATGATTGTTCCCAACTTTTGACTGAAGAAACAGCTACTCCACCAAATGTCAGTGAGAACCCACTCCCAAATCCTGATCTGGTGTTATACACGGACGGTTCAAGATATGCTGACGAGTTTGGTAGATTCCACACGTGATATGCTGTTACCACAGAGGACACTGTAGTGCACGCAGCTGCGCTCCCACCCTCGCAGTCAGCACAAGAAGCAGAACTGCAGGCTCTGTCTACTGCATGTACTTTGGCCAAGAACAAACGACCTAATATATACACGGACTCACGGTATGCATTTGGTATTGCTCACGATTTTGGGGCTCTATGGGCCAATCGAGGGTTTATTACTACTGCCGGAACCCCAGTGAAAAATGCTGAAGCTGTTAAAACCCTCATGGACTCGATCAAATTACCTACTCAGGTGGCCATTATCAAAGTTAAGGCGCACGGTCCTAGGAACAGTCCACAGACTGTTGGCAACACATTTGCGGATATGCAAGCAAAAGCCGCCGCTCTCTTACCCGTTGAACCAACTATACCAACTATGGTGACCACACGCTCTCAGCGTAAACAGTTACCAGAAGCATTGACCCTACAAGAACCTGATGATCTACAACAGACTGAAGTTTTCTGTCGGACCCCGTGAGACCGCTTAATGACGATGCAGAGAATGTCTCCAAAGGAAGAGGTGAAGCAATGGAAGACTGATGGGGCACGAATGGATAATGGTCTCTGGAAAAAGGACCAACTTGTGTGTCTCCCTAAGCGGATGTACCCTGCTATTGCCATATGGGCACATGGACCTACACATCGAGGAAAGAATCAGGCCCTCGCACTGGTGCAAAAATTCTACTGGGCCCCGGTTCTCCAGTTGGCCGGAAGCATTCCCCGTTACCAACATGACCACAAAGACCACAGCGAAGAAACTGGTGATGGAAGTCATATGCAGATATGGGGTTCCAGAAGTTGTTGAAAGTGACCAAGGCCCGGCCTTTTCTTCTCATGTGTACCAAGAAGTTCTGACAATGCTTGCATCCACTGTAGCCCTCCATACTCCGTACCACCCACAATCCAGTGGGAAAGTTGAGAGGTTGAATGGCACACTGAGGGGACAACTGACCAAAATGATGCAGGAGACTACGGCTCCATGGCCGGAGCTCCTACCCATTGTACTGTACCACATTCGTACTACCCCTATTGCAAAACATGGCCTGTCCCCATATGAGATATTGTTTGGTACTAGGCCCCCAGTTGCAAATTTCCAGCCCCAGCAGTTATCAGAAGAAACTGACCGTGCTGTTCAATATGTTATTCAGCTTAGTAAAAATTTTGCTAACACCCATGCTCTAGTTTCTTCTCCTCTTCCAGATTCAGCAGAAACCGACACCTGTCATAACCTGAAGCCTGGTGATTTGGTCGTCGTGAAAAGGCATGTCAGGAAGCACGGACTAGAACCCTTGTATGACGGTCCCTATCAAGTTCTCCTCATCACCCAACAAGCCAATAGCAAATAAAGGGGCATAATGTTTTAGTTTTTCGCATATTTCCATATTATTATTGGTAGAAGTTAAAAGTTAAAGTTAGATATTCAATGACTCAGAGATCAATACGATAAAGATAATGATTGTACTAAGGACAGTTGGTGGTCAGACACTTTCTCCTTTCTCAATCCAGCCAATTGGTTTAGGAGAATTGGAGGCTGGATAGCTGGGATCTTACAGACCTGGTTACACATTGCTGCCTGTATCCTTGTTGTATATGTGATACTAAAACTTGTTTTTTGGTGTATTTCTGTATGTATTAGGAAATTCTACACTAAGCCAGCTAATAATGATACCAAAGGCATCGTTGCCCCTGCTCTTTTCTGTACCGATCTCAAAAGGCTACTTGATGAAGATGTTGAAGCCAAGCACATGGCTACCTACAAAAGATCTCCACCACCGTCATCAAAAATTGTTATTCGTGAACTGCAGTATACAGGGGGACGGGTGCGCCGCGACAGCCATGACTGGTAACACGGCATCAGTCATGTGAAGACCAGTACCCCTCAAGCTGTTAGCTTGGGATAGCACCTCTGATGCTGCATATGTGTTAAAAAATTTTTATCTAGGGGGGATTGTGAAGGGTTAAAACTAAAATCAGAGCTTAAGTTTCACTTCTCCATTTCTGTGAAGGTTTCGTTTCTTCATTTTTGTTACTGCAAGATACATTTTTTTTTATAATTGGCATGGGCTGTCATGAAACCAGGCTGTTTCCATCAGGTGCAAGATAAGGGGCTCGGGGGGGGGGGGGGTGTATTGCTCTGAATTTGCCATTATACTACTTTCTATTTGGATACGGATATATATGTAGTTTCCGGTTTTCTTGCAATATTATTGGCTTATAAAGTGAAATGATGCTATTGGTACTTGAGAACCTTGCATAATTAAGCAAAAGATTATAAAAGATGTGACTAAAATAAAGGGGCTTAGTGATCTGCCTCGATCCTCCCGTACATAGACCCCGTCTCCGTGTGGTCATTTGAGTTGCTAGCAACACTGGAATAATTTGGAAATCACTGGCTCAACCGTGAAGGGTTAATTTAACTCTCTCCTTATCATGATTTAAGGGCATAAAAATTCAAAGTTGGAAAATTGCAAAATTTTCAAAATTTTTGCCAAATTTCTGTTTTTTTCACAAATAAACGCAAGTTATTTGAATGAAATCTTACCACTATCATGAAGTACAATATGTCACGAGAAAACAATGTCAGAATCACCGGGATCCATGGAAGCGTTCCAGAGTTATGACCTCATAAAGGTACAGTGGTCAGAATTGTAAAAATTGGCCCGGTCATGAACGTGCAAACCACCCTTGGGGGTGAAGGGGTTAATAATAATAATAATAAATTTTATTTCTATAGCTCTGACATTCCGCAGCACTTTACATTTCAGAGGGGATTTGTACAGACAATAGACATTACAGCATAACAATAATCACATAGATTATAACAATTACCAAGAGGAATGAGGGCCCTGCTTGCAAGCTTACAGTCTTTGAGGAAAGAGGTAGACACGAAAGGTGGGTGGTAACAGTTGCCCTGATTGTATGGACCAGCCATAATGTTAAGTGTGTAACAGTACAGACACAGAGGGCTAATGGATGCATAAAGCATGTGGGAACATGATGCGGGGAACATGGTTATGGTAAAACTTTTGGCTGTGCCACACAGGGATAGATTAGGTTAATGTGTTGAGGCAATAGGCCAGTCTGAATAAATGCGTTTTCAGGGCACGCTTAAAATTGTGGGGATTGGGGACTAATTGTATTGACCTGGGAAGTGCATTCCAAAGAATTGGCGCAGCACTTGTAAAGTCTTGGAGATGGGAGTGGGAGGTTCTGATTATTGAGGATGCTAACCTCAGGTCATCAGCAAAACGGAGGGCGCGGGTAGGGTGGTATACTGAAACAAGAGAGATGTAGGGTGGTGCTGAGCCATGGAGGGCTTTGTGGGTGAGGGTAATAAGTTTATACTGAATTCTGGAGTGGATGGGTAGCCAGTGTAGTGACTGGCACAAGGTAGAGGCATTGGTGTAACGATTGGTGAGGAATACGATCCTGGCTGCAGCATTCAAGACAGATTGGAGAGGTGAGAGTTTGGTAAGAGGGAGACCAATTAGAAGAGAGTTACAATAGTCGAGACGAGACTGAATAAGAGAAACAGTAAGAGTTTTTGCAGAGTCAAAAGTAAGAAAAGGTCGAATTCTAGAAATGTTTTTGAGGTGCAGATGACAAGAGCGAGCCATTGATTGAATGTGGGGGCAAAGGAAAGCTCAGAGTCAAGTATGACCCCAAGACAGAGGGCATGTTGCTGGGGAGTAATAGTGGAACCACACACAGAAATGGCAATGTCGGGTATAGGTACATTAGTAGAGGGAGGAAACACAAGGAGTTCAGTCTTTGACAGGTTCAGTTTCAGATATAGTGAGGACATGATGTTAGACACAGCGTTTAGACAATCGCCGGTGTTTTCTAGAAAGGCTGGCGTGATGTCAGGAGAAGAAGCATACAATTGGGTGTCATCAGCATAGAGATGGTACTGGAAACCAAATCTACTGATTGTTTGACCAATAGGGGCAGTGTACAAGGAGAAGAGGAGGGGGCCTAGGACTGATCCTTGAGGAACCCCAACAGTAAGGGGAAGGTGAGAGGAGGAGGAACCGGCAAAAGATACAGTAAAGGAGCGGTCAGAGAGATAGGAGGAGAACCAGGAGAGAACGGTGTCCTTGAGGCAAATGGAATGGAGCATAGTGAGGAGGAGCTGATGATCCACAGTGTCTAATGCTGCAGAGAGATCCAAGAGAATTAGCATGGAGTAATGACCATTTGATTTAGCTGTTAGTAGATCATTTGAGACTTTAGTGAGGGCAGTTGCAGTAGAGTGTAAAGAGCGGAAACCGGATTGGAGAGGGTCGAGAAGAGAGTTATCAAAGAGATAGCGGATAAGACTGGAGTGGACCAGACGTTCCAGGAGTTTAGAGATGAAGGGAAGATTAGAGACAGGTTCTTTTGGCATCCAAGACCTTGTCCTATCCTGGATCTCCTCATACCTCTCCAGCCGCACATTCAGCGTCTCCCACTCCCACACTACCTCCTCATCCCACACTCTCTCTGTTGGAGTCCCCCAAGGCTCTGTTCCAGGACCCCTACTCTTCTCAATCTATACACTTGGCCTGGGGCAACTCATAAAGTCCCATGGATTCCAGTACCACCTTTATGCTGATGACACTCAGATCTACCTCTCTGCTCTCCAAAATCCCAGAGTGTCTATCAGCTATATCTTCCTTATTCTCGTCCCGCTTAATCAAATTGAATGTGAACAAATCTGAACTGATCATCTTTACCACATCTCACAAATCTTCCTTACCTGACCAATCACAATTGATGACATCATGCTTTCCCCCGTACCGGAGGTCCACTGCCTCGGAGTAACCCTTTACTCTGCCCTGTCCTTCAAACCGCACATGCAAGATCTCTCCACCTCCTGCCGCCTCCAGCTCAAAAATATTTCCAGAATCTGTCCCTTCCTCAACCCTCGCTCTACTAAAATGCTTGTGCATGCCCTCATCATCACCCGTCTCGACTATTGCAACATCCTTTTTTGTGGCCTCCCTGCTAACACCCTCGCACCTCTCCAGTCCATCCTTAACTTTGCTGCCCGACTAATTCATCTCTTTCCTCACTACTCCTCCGCTTCTCCCCTCTGCAAATCTCTTCACTGGCTCCCATTCCCTCAACGTATCCAATTAAAATTACTAATACTGACCTACAAGGCCATCTATAACCTGTCTCCTCCATATATCTCTGAACTGATCTCCCAATCTCTTCACTCACGTAATCTCCGATCCTCCCAAGACCTCCTTCTCTCCTCCACACTTATGCACTCCTCACCCAATCGCCTACAAGACTTCTCCCGAATATCCCCCATCCTCTGGAATTCTTTGCCCCAACACGTCGGGCTATTAACCACACTCGGATCCTTCAGACGGAACCTGAAAACCCATCTCTTCAGGAAAGCCTACAGCCTTTAATGATCCCCGCTGCCCCCTCACCACTACTGGAGCTACCGCCTCACCATCACTGGAGCTGCTGCAACCCTCCGACCTACTGTCTCCTTCCCCACCATCCTGTAGAATGTAAACCCGAAAGGACAGGGTCCTCTCCCCTGTGTATCAGTCTGTGATTGTTAGTTTGTTTACTGTGATATCTGTAATTTGTATGTAACCCCTTCTCATGTACAGCACCATGGAATCAATGGCACTATATAAATAAATATTAATAAATAATAATAATGTGGCCATCCAGTATGTAGGTTCAAAGGGTTATTGGGGTAAGTGTAACTTTAGGGCACTCAATGCATAGACTAACAGTATGGCAGTACCAAATGAAAAATAATGGGAACTTTGGCTTCATGTGGCCATCCAGGACGTCTGTTACAAGTGTTATTGGGGTGCGTGTAACTTTGGGACAATGCATGCCTTAAATGAAATGCATAGGTAAACACTATGGGAGACCCATTTTCTTATAATGGGAACATTTTTTCATGAGGCCCTCCTGTACGTCTCATCAAAGGGATATTGGGGTGCGTCCTAATTTTTGGCAGCCCAGCCACTCACTACATAGGCAGGCAATAACAGTATAGGAGACCCACTGATTTAATAATGATAACAACAATGCATAGCCGGCTTATGGCTCTCTAAGAAAAGTGATGACTGACTGCTGAGCCTATAAAAATAGACTTTGTGACTTTCAGAGTCCCTCCTTCATAAATGAAACAGGATGTGCCTGATGATGTGTCACATTCCACATGGCCAGGTAAGATTGTTAAATGTTAAAATGACATTTCCCAGTGAATGCATGTGTATTAGTTGAAAGCAATACTTCAGTGGAAAAAATGCATCAAAAACGTTACGTGTGAACATAGCCCAAGTGGTAGAAGTATTTTTTTTTTGGGGGGGGGTCTTTATTTTACCTTACATACAAATCATTACACTGGAAAGGATGTTCCTTAACATATTTCCCAGGAAAATCCATTTTTGTTTTGTTTTTGTATGTTTTTGCGTGCGCCTGTAAAAGTGGCGTAATACTCTGACAACATTGTTCACAGCTGTGAACTGGGAGTCAGAAATGTTTCCAGGGGTATTCCCCATGATGTTGCCTTGTCATTTGAGCACTGCTCCCATCGATTTCAGACGTTTTTAGACCCTAAATGGACCCCCGGAGGGGATCGCTGCAAAAAATGCTCAGTTTTCCCATAGACTTACATTGGGCTCGTTGCTTGGTCGAGCACCCAAGCATTCCAGTTTACTCGACCTGAGCAACGAGCACCCAAATATTTTAGTGCTTGCCATTCACTAGTTATTATAATATTGTAATGAAATATACTGTATAAACTATATTAATCTAAATTATAAAACCTAATATTAATCATTTTAGTATGTTTTATTAGCTGTCTTTTCTCTTTTTTTCCCTGAGAACAAATATGCCTGCCTGGGGGTTTCCATCTTTCGGATTAGAATGTTCTGCAAACATTCCATTTGTTTTGTTTTTTCTTTAAGCCCTGTCTCCACATTTTTAATAAGTAGTAAATCATTCAAGAACTTAGTCAAAATAGCAATCTTTGTAAAATTTTTGATTATAGAATAATTTATTGCTTCTAGTACTAACTAAACTAAGCCTTACAACCTATTACAGCCTTGAAATTTGACAGCCGTGCTTATAAAACAATGAGCCAGCAAATTCACAAATTCTACAGTAGTTAAATTAAAGGCTGCCAATTTTTAAGCAAGACTCTTTTCCTTCCACGTGTTTTAACAGGCCTGAAGAAAAGGTGTCACAAAGTGAAATATTAGAAGGTGCTGTCAATGAATAGTAGGAAACAATATAGCCCATCATATGAGAAAAAAATCTGTTTAACTGATCAGTGACTGGACCATTTTTTTTTTAGCTTTAATGGTGAGGGTTTGGTCTGAGGTTATACTTTTGGTAATTGAAAAAACATTTATTGGTATGTATCTCGGAAAAGGCCTGTGAAATGTATCATTATTTTTTCTGACACTTCATAGGAAGATTACTCACTACTAGTAGTTATGAATAGTCAGTCAGTAGTCTCATGAAAATTCTGTTGTATTTTTATGATGCTGTCCTTGCTTGACCTATTAAATTCATATTGCTAGACTTTGGCATTATTTGGCTTAAATTATTATGATGTCTATAGAAATAATAAAATATATTTTAGTTTGGGATGGATTGTAGAAGTGGATACCTGTACAATGTTCTTACTGGATTTTATATTTGAAGACTATGACAGTAAAACAAATTTTCAGAATCTGACCATTTTTCATTTATCCAATCACATGGTGGGTGTGAGTAATAATTTTAAATGTGTCTTCTGTTGGGCATGTAGATAGATAATTATTTATTATAAAATTTACTATAACATTAACAGAAAAAAAAGAAAGAAAATTAAAAACAAAAAATATAAAAATTTAGAACAAGAAAAAATTTGCACACACTAACGCTGCAACATTGGCTCCCCTAATACCCGTGCTATTGAGCTACTAGGTACTTACCGAAGTTGAGCAAATTTATTTGAGTGAAATTTAATTCTAATCGATGTCACTCTGCAGCACTGCAGGTAAATGCAAACTCCACTAGATGGCAGCAGACTAGAGAGAGGGCTGAAATCCTGCTCAGAGCAGACCGGCAGAACTGCAGTGAGGCTATCACCAGGTGGCAGTATAATAGTCAGACAAGCTGGGTCGATATCAGAGAGTAGCGTAGTATCAAGGGGAATCCCAAAACACAGAGTCAGAGGAGCACCAAAAGGTCAGTACTGGTCCTTAGCAGATAACAAAGACAGCTAAATGCAGCAGGACAAATCAGGGTTTCACCAGAGTCAGCTACACATGCTGTAGGCAGGAAATATAACTGACACTGCCTGCAGGATGCAGCGCAGAGAAATAGCAAACCTGACACCTGGACGAGGCAGAAAAAGTTAACCCCTGACATGAACAGACCAGGAAAGGATAGACAAGACCCAAAACCCGATCTGGATCATGACACTCGAATTTTACAAAAATCTGTAATCTCCAGAATACGGATTTTTTTGTAGTTCAATCAGCGCGTGTCAAGCAAAAAAGTGGCAAAAAGCTTGTGAGCTGCCAATTTGCTGATCTTTAGAGGGCCAACAAAAGTTTAAAAAACTAGCAGAGATTAATGCTCACCTTTTTGTTCACCTGTCCAGTGCTCCAATGGTCCTTGGTGCCTCTTGAAACGTGATGAAACTTCGGGCATCTTCAAGCATAGCTGGGACTTCCAGTCACAACAAAAGCTGGGATGCCTTTGTGAATGCGCTGGGATGTCCAAGGCCTAGTTGTGGCTCAAAATCCTGATCTAGAGTAGGCATTGTTAGGTCGCACTCCACATTATGACATCACCTTAGACCCTACTCTTCTTTTTGAGCAGCCTCTTTTTTTTTGCACATCGCATCACATGCCTGTAGTGGGTCTGGCATACAGGCAGGGACTTAAAAAGTGGGATGGTAGTGAATCAAATCCCACACAATATTCCCACTCACCCCCATGATGGGGGAATTCAGATGGTTCCATTCAGTTACTGTATCTTTCCCTTCATAAACGCTAAAAAAGTGGGTTTACCCTGTATGCTTTAATTCCATACCATGTCCAAGCTGACCAAAATAGAATCTGAGGCACACAAATTCTGGTGGTTTGGCACACAGGTGATAACTGTGTGATTTGTCTCATCTGTAGTCTATTTGCATCTCTTTGGGGGTTTATTCTGACAGATGGAAGAGGTGGAAAAATAGAGGAATGTCACATTTTATCCCTCACTTTCAGAAGCCATACAGCCCTTGGGATGATAGAGACATTGTGTTTATTTTTTTTTTCATTTGGTTGGTGTGTGTGTAGCTTTTATCATGTGTGCTGTGTATTCACATTTTATTCAGGCTTGTGTTAGATGCAAACTTTAATTATTAAATTCATTAGAGTAAAATTAAAAAACAGAAAAAGAAACAAAAATATATACATAGTAACATAATATTTAAGGTTGAAGGGAGACTTTAAGTCCATCTAGTTCCACCCATAGCCTAACATGTTGATCCAGAGGAAGGCAAAAAACATCATGCAGCATACACTTAGCTCCACATTGGGGAAAAAAATTCCTTCCCGACTCCACATACGGCAGACTAGTTCCCTGGATCAATGCCCTATCAAGGAATCTAGTATATACTGTATACCCTGTAACATTATACTTTTCAAGAAAGGCATCCAGTCCCTTCTTAAATTTTAGTAGGGAATCACTCATTACAACATCATACAGCAAAAAGATCCATAGTCTCACTGCTCTTACAGTAAAGAATCTGCTTGTGTGATTATGATTAAACCTTCTTTCCTCCAGATGTAGAGGATGCCCCCTTGTCCTCGTCACAGGTCTAAGAGTAAATAGATCATTAGAAAGGTCTTTGTACTGTCCCCTCATACATTTATACATTGTAATAAGATCACCTCTAAGCCTTCGTTTTTCCAAACTAAATACTCCCCTGTCTCCCCCCACTGCAAATCCCTCCATTGGCTCCCTTCCTCAACAAATCCAGTTGAAACTACAAACACTGACCTACAAAGCCATCCACAACCTTTCCCCTCCCTATATCTCTGAACTAATCTCCCAATATCTTCCCTCACGTAATCTTCGATCCTCCCAAGACCTCCTACTCTCCTCCACATTTATTTGTTCATCACACAACCGCCTCCAAGATTTCTCCCGAATATCCCCTATCCTCTGGAATGCCATACCTCAACACGTCCGATTATCCACTATCCCTCGGATCCTTCAAACGTAACCTGAAAACCCATCTTTTCAGGAAAGCTTACAGCCTGCAATGACCATTCTGCCGGCTCTCCACCGCCTGAGCTGCCGCCTCATCACCAGAGCTGCTGCACCGCTGACCTTCTGTCTCTTCCCCACTATCCCGTAGAATGCAAGTCCGCGAGGACAGGGTCTTCTCTCCTCTGTACTAGTCTGTCATCGTAAATTTGTTTACTGTTAAAGATATCTATAACTTTGTATGTAACCCTCCTTCTCATGTACAGCACCATGGAATTAATGGCGCTATATAAATAAATAAGTAATAATAATAAATAACCCCAAGTGTAATAACTTATATTGGTATTGCAGACCCCCAGTGCTCTAATAACCTTGGTCACTCTTCTCTGCACCCGCTCTAGTTCAGCTATGTCTTTCTTATACATCGGAGACCAGAACTGTACACAGTATTCTAAGTGTGGTCACACTAGTGACATGCATAGAGGTAAAATTATGTTCTCCTCATGAGCATCTATGCCTCCTTTAATGCATTCCATTATTTTATTTGCCTTTGTAGCAGCTGCCCGACACTGGCCACTAAATGTGAGTTTGTCGTCCACCCATACACCCAGGTCTTTTTCAGTGACAGTTTTGCCCAGTGTTTTACAATTAAGCACATAATTATGCATCTTATTTCTTCTGCCCAAGTGCATGACCTTACATTTATCCCCATTAAAGCTTATTTGCCATTTATCAGCCTAAGCTTCTAGTTTACATAAATCTTCCTGTAATATTAAATTGTCCTCCTCTGTATTGAAAATCTACTCTGTATGCCCCCTACAAGGTCATTAATAAACATGTTAAAAAGAAGAGGGCCCAACACTGACCCCTATGGTACTCCACTGCTAACTGTGACCCAGTCCGAGTGTACTCCATTAATAACCACCCATTGATTCCTATCCCTGAGCCAGCTCTTAACCCACTTACACATATTTTCCCCTATCCCCATTGTTCTCATTTTATGTATCAACCTTTTGTGTGGCATCGTATCAAAAGCATTTGAAAAGTCCATATACACCACGTCCACTGCATTCCCTTGGTCCAGTCCGGAACTTACTTCTTCATAGAAAGTCATCAGATTAGTCTGACAGGAATGGTTCCTCGTAAATCCATGTTGATATTGGGTCATGAGGTTATTCTTCAGATACTCCAGTATAGCATCTGTTAGAAAACCCTCCAGGATTTTACCCACAGTTGAGGTTAAGCTCACTGGCCTATAACTTCCACGTTCAGTTTTTGTCCCCATTTTGAATATTGGCACCACATTTGCTATACGCCAGTGATGTGGTACAGACCCTGTTATTATGGAATCTTTAAAGATTACAAATAATGGGCTATCAATGACTGTATTTAAATCCTGCAGTACTCAGGGGTGTATCTCTCCAGGTCTGAGGATTTCTCAACTTTACTGTTTTTTAGACGCCGCCATGCTTCCTGCTGGGTTAACCAGGTGACATTTAATGGAGAATTTTTATTATCACTGATCATGTTATCCGTCATGGGTAGTGTTGAGCATTCCGATACCGCAAGTATCGGGTATCGGCCGATACTTGCTGTATCGGAATTCCGATACCGACTTCCGATATTTTTTCAATATCGGAAGTCGGCATCGGAATCGGAAGTTCAAAGTTGATTGACAGCCTGACGTCATCATGATGCGCGGTGTGTGCGCATCATGATGCGCGGTGTGTGCGCATCATGATGCGCCGTCATTTCGGGCCTGCCGGGGGTCTCTGCCGGCCTGCCGGGGGGCTGTGCCGGCCTGCTGGGGGGCTGTGTGGACTGCCCGGGGTCTGTACCGGCCTGCCGGGGGGCTGTGCCGGCCTGCCGGTGGTCTGTGCACCCTGTGGGGGTCTGTACCGGCCTGCCGGGGGGCTGTGCCGGCCTGCCGGGGGGCTGTGCTGATGTCCGGGGGTCTGTGCAAGCATCGTCCGATGGGACTACAAGTCCCATCTGGCGATGCCTGCTACCATGACAGTGATTGACACATTAGCCAATGATGGGACAGTAGTAGTCCCATCATCCGGCTAATGTGTTAAATGTTAAAAAAAAAAAAAAAAATACTACATACATACTACATGCATGCTACATACATACTACATGCTACATACATACTACATACATACTACATACATACTACATACATACCACATATATACTACATACATACTACATACATAACACATATATACTACATACATACTACATACATACTACATACATACTACATACATACTACATATATACTACATGCATGCTACATACATACTACATGCTACATACATACTACATACATACTACATGCATGCTACATACATACTACATGCTACATACATACTACATATATACTACATGCATGCTACATACATACTACATGCTACATATATACTACATACATGCTACATACATACTACATGCATGCTACATACATACTACATGCTACATACATACTACATGCTACATACATACTACATATATACTACATGCATGCTACATACATACTACATGCTACATACATACTACATATATACTACATACATACTACATGCATGCTACATACATACTACATGCTACATACATACTACATATATACTACATGCATGCTACATACATACTACATGCTACATACATACTACATATATACTACATGCATGCTACATACATACTACATGCTACATACATACTACATATATACTACATACATACTACATACATACTACATGCATGCTACATACATACTACATGCTACATACATACTACATATATACTACATACATACTACATACATACTACATGCATGCTACAAACATACTACATGCTACATACATACCACATATATACTACATACATACTACATACAATACATTCATACAATACATACATAGACATACAGTACATATAACATAGAGTAACATACTTACCAATACTTGTCACATTGTTCCCCGAAGCCATTGTCTTTTACGGAATAAATATTAACATAACAAACCACAAAAATACTCACCCACGATCCGAAGCAGTCCACGAGTGTGTCCCACGATGATCTTGGGTAGAGAACTGCAGCATCAGCTGTAGTATGTATGTAGCATGCATGTAGTATGTATGTAGTATGTATGTAGTATATATGTAGTATGTATGTAGCATGTAGTATGTATGTAGCATGCATGTAGTATATATGTAGTATGTATGTAGCATGTAGTATGTATGTAGCATGCATGTAGTATGTATGTAGTATGTATGTAGTATATATGTAGTATGTATGTAGCATGTAGTATGTATGTAGCATGCATGTAGTATATATGTAGTATGTATGTAGCATGTAGTATGTATGTAGTATGCATGTTGCATGCATGTAGTATATATGTAGTATGTATGTTGCATGTAGTATGTATGTAGTATGTATGTTGCATGTAGTATATATGTAGTATGAATGTAGCATGTATGTAGTATGTAGTATGAATGTAGCATGTATGTAGTATGCATGTTGTATGTATGTAGCATGTAATTTTTTATTTTTTATTTTTTTTACATTCAACACATTAGCCGGATGATGGGACTACTACTGTCCCATCATTGGCTAATGTGTCAATCACTGTCATGGTAGCAGGCATCGCCCGATGGGACTTGTAGTCCCATCGGACGATGCCTGCACAGACCCCCGAAGCCTGCACAGCCCCCCGGCAGGCCGGCACAGCCCCCCGGAGCCTGCACAGCCCCCCGGCAGGCCGGCACAGCCCCCCGGCAGGCCGGCACAGCCCACCGGAGCCTGCACAGCCCCCCTGGCAGGCCGGCACAGCCCCCCGGCAGGCCGGCACAGACCACCGGAGCCTGCACAGACCCCCTGGCAGGCCGGCACAGCCCCCCGAAAGGCCCGTACAGACCCCAGAGAGGCTGTACAAGGGAAAAACAGGATTTTTCTTATTCCGATACCGGAAGTCCCATAGACTTGAATGGGACTTCCGGTATCGGAATCGGCGATACCGATACTTTTTTTTAAGATCGGCCGATCCATTCCGATCCGATACTTTGAAGTATCGGACGGTATCGCTCAACTCTAGTCATGGGATTTTCTTGTGTAAGTACTGTAGAAAAAGACATTTAGCATATTGGCTTTTCCCTCATCCTCATCCACCATTTCACCCTAACTATTTTTAAGGGGGTCAACACTATAATTTTTTAGTTTTTTATTATTTATGTAGTAAAATAATATTTTGGGATTATTTACTATCTCTGGCAATGAGAATCTCTGTCTCAATCTTTGCTGCCTTGATTTGCAGTTTACAGAATTTGTTTAATTTTCTGTTTTTATTTAATGCCCGATCACTACCTACTTGCTTTAATTCTTTAAATGCTTACTTTTTGTCACTTATTGCACCCCTTACAGCTCGGTTTAGCCATAGTGGTTTCCTCCTAGTTCTAGCATGTTTATTCCCATAGGCATACCTCCCAACTTTTGAAGAAGGGAAAGAGGGACGAAGGCTGTGGCGTGCGCAGCGCACCGCGGCAGATTTTAGGCCACGCCCTGACCACACCCATTTCACAACTAGTCACACACATGTTCTCGCCCCAACAGCACCTGTTATGAATTCTCTTACTTCTGAGTTGGGGCTCCCTCTGGTGGTTACTGTGGGTAGTGGAGCTGGCCGGATTGACAGAGGTCTGCCACCTGATGATGATGATTGGAGATCTGGGGTTACTGATTGGGAGTATTTAAGTGAGCAGACTTCCCTCAATTGTTGCTGGTCATTAGTTCTTCCTGTGCAACTTGAGGTCTGCTGTCTCCTGCCTGATCCTGCATTTTTCAGCTAAGTTGTTCATTTGCTAGTCCTTTGCTTCTGATCTGGTTTTGCCTTTTTCTGCTTTGCTTTGTGAGTTCAGCATGCTCCCTGCTGGGGGCTGTGCTGGACCCCGCTCCATATGTTACAGCTTGTGTCAGTTTGTTCAGTTCCCTGTTATATTAGTCTCTTTTGCTTTGCTGCCAGTTCATATCAGAATGTTGATATAGTGGGGGCAAGGTCGTGAGACCTCAGTGTTTTTTTGTACATCAGATGTGTTGGATTTTTTAGGGTTTTTGCATGATTGCAGACAGTGTCTTTCCTTTCCTATCCTATCTAGTCAGTTTGGGCCCCATCATTTGCTTGTCTATTTTCTGCCTGCGTTTGTGTCTCATCTTGTCTCACCGACAATATATGTTTGGGGACTATCTATTCCTTTGGGGTCTACTCCGGGGCAGTTTAGATTTCACCTTTCTTGTTTTAGGCTTAGTTAGCTCTCTGACTGTGCTGAGGCGTCTAGGGCATCGTAGGTACACTCCACGGCTACTGCTAGTTATGTTGTTAGGATTAGGGGTCTGCAATCCGCTAAGTTACCAACCTTTCTGGTTTCCTGGTGGCTTAGCCTATTCCTGTCATCCTCGGTGACCTGTTCATAACATGCACCCATTTAGCACTGCTGATCACACTGACTGGTACTGAGGGCAAAGTGGCTGGCATTATGGGCACAGTGGCTGGTACTGTTGGCACATTGACAAGTACTGAGGAAAAGAAAGAACAGAGAGAGAAAAAAGAAAACAGAGAGAAAGAAAGAACATAGAGGGAAATAAAGAGGGGAGAGAAAGAAAGAGGGGAAAGAAAGCGAGAACAGAGAAAGAGAAAGAAAGAAAGAACAGAGAGAAAGAAAGAAGAAAGAAAGAACAGAGAGAGAAAGAAAGAGGGGACAGAAAAAAGAACAGAGAGAGAAAGAAAGAGAAAGAAAGAACAGAGAGAAAAAGAGGGTGAAGAAAGAAAGAAGAGAGAGAAAGAAAGGAAGAACAGAGAGAGAGAAAGAGATAACAGAGAGAGAAAGACCGGAGAAAGAAAGAAAGAAAAAGGGTTAAGAAAGAAAAAGAACAAAGAGAAAGAAAGAGGGGAAAGAAAGAAAAAAAGAAAGAACAGAGAGAAAGAAAAAGGGGACAGAATAAAGAACAGAGAGAGAGAAAAAAAGAAAGAGGGGAAAAAAGAAAGAACAGAGAGAAAGAAAGAAGAATGAAAGAACAGAGAGAGAAAGAAAAAGGGGACAGAAAAAAGAACAGAGAGAGAAAGAAAGAGAAAGAAAGAACAGAGAGAAAGAAAGGTGGAAGAAAGAAAGAAGAGAGAGAAAGAAAGGAAGAAAAGAGAGAAAGAGAAAGAAAGAACAGAGAGAGAAAGAAATAGACTAGAGAAATAAAGAAAAAGGGGAAACAAAGAAAATGAAGGAACAGAGCGAAAGAAAGAACAAAGAGAAAGAGAAAGAAAGAAAGAAAGAAAGAGGGGACACAAAAAAGAACAGAGAGAGAGAAAAAAAGAAAGAGGGGAAAGAAAGAAAGAATAGAGAGGGAGAGAGAAAGAAAGAGGGGAAATAAAGAACAGAGAGATGAGGGGAAATAAAGAGAACAGAGAAAGAAAGAACAGTGAGAGAGAAAGAACAGAGAGAGAAAGAAAAATTAGAGAGAAAAAGAATGAGTGTAAAGAAAGATAAAGAAAGAGCAGAGGGAAAGAGAAAGAAAGAGGGGAAAGAAAGAACAGAGAGAGAAATAAAGAACAGAAAGAAAGAGAAAGAAAGGGGAAAGAAAGAAAAGAGAGAGAGGAAGAGAGAAAGAAAGAAAGAGGGGAAAGAAAGAAACAGAGAGAGAGAAAGAACAGATAGAAAGAAAGAGGGGACAGAAAAAAGAGAGAGAGAAAAAAAAAGAGGGGAAAGAAAGAACAGATAGGGAGAGAGAAAAAAGAAAGAACAGAGAGAAAGAAAGAAGAAAGAAATAAAAAGAACAGAGAGAGAAATAAAGGGTGGACAGAAAAAAAGAACAGAGAGAGAGAAAAAAGAAAGGGGAAAGAAAGAACAGAGAGGGAGAGAGAAAGAAAGAGGGGAAAGAAATAAAGAACAGAGAGAAAGAAAGAGGGGAAGGAAAGAAAGAACAGAACAGATAGAGAAAGAAAGAAAGAGAGAATTAATGAATGAGGGGAAAGAAAGAAAAAACAGAGAGAGAAAAAAAGAAACAGGAGAAAGAAAGTAAGAAGAGCGAGAAAGAGAAAGAACAGAGAGAGAGAGAAAGAACAGAGAAAGAAAGAAAGAACAGAAAGAGAAAGAGAGAAAGGAAGAATGGAGAGAGAGAAAGAGGGGAAGAAAGAGAACAGAGAGAAAGAAAGAACACGAGAGAAAGAAAGGAAGAACAGAGAGAAAGAAAGATTAGAGAGACAGAAAGAGGGGAAAGAAAGAAAGAACAGAGAGAGAAAGAAAGAACAGAGAGAGAAAGAACAGAGAAAGAAAGAACAGAGAGAGAAAGAGGAAAAAAGAATGGAGAGAGAGCGAAAGAAAGAGGGGAAAGAAAGAACAGAGAGAGAGAAAGGAAGAACTGAGAGAGAGAAAGATTATAGACAGAAAGAAAGAGAGGAAAGAATGAATAGAGCGAAAGAAGAAGAGAGAGAGAAAGGAAGAGGGGAAGAAAGAAAGAAAGAAGAGAGAGGGAGAAAGAAACAGAGAGAAAGAAAGATTCTATAAAAATACTATAGCAGCCCGACTCCCATTGTAGTGCCCACCTGAGCCTCCTGATGCAGGACATACTATGATCCGCTCACATGGTCAACATCCCCGAGTCCAAGGCGATCCCGCTATCCACGCTGTCAGAGGAGGACACGGTGATGCATCTAAAGCATTCCCTTAAGTGCCTCCATGGTTCCGTCACAATCTCCTCCTGAAATTACCTAATTTCCAGTCAGCTTCCAACACGTCACTTCTGGTGGAACGTCACATGCAAATTTTAAAGTGCTCCTCAAAGCTCCACCGTGTACTCCTGTGTCCGTAGGAAAAGTAACCTCTCGGCCGGGGCAGTGAGGCAGACTCAAAATCGGGACTGTCCTGCTGGATCCGGGACGGTTGGGAGGTATGAATGCTCCCCACCATACACCTTGTACATGCATGGCTCTGCACACCTCATACACACACGGTTCGGCTTTGTATGCCTCGTACACACACGGTTCCGCTCTGTTCACCTCGTGCACACACATGGCTCCACTCCATAAACCTAGTACACATACGGCTCTGCTCCGTACACGTACACATATGGCTCCACTCTGTAAGCCTTGTACACATGTGGCTTTGCTCCATACACCTCATACACACGCAGTTCCGCTCCGTACACCTCGTACACACGCGGCTCTGCTCCATACACACGCAGCTCCATTCCGTACACCCCATACACCCCGTACACATACGGCCCCGATCCATACACACACAGCTCCGCTCCATACACACGTGACTCCTCTCCGTACACCCCGTACAAACCCCCTGATCATGTGACCCCTGACTACTCCCCTCCTGTAACCTCATCACAGGTCCTGTGCGCATTGAATAGAACACAGCCTAGCGATGTTGTTGTAGGCTGTGAGGGGTTGTGGTGGGGTCTCTGGGAGGGCGAGAATGGGGTCAGTGCATGGGGGGGCGTGCAGCTTATCTCCCTGCAGTGCAGGAAAAATAGAGTCCTGGGCGGGGCAAAAACGGGACTTTCCCGCGGGAAACGGGATGGTAGGGAGCTATGCCATAGGGTATATACTGTGCACAGGTCCTATTCAGGATGCTATTAAACGTCTCCCATTTTCCCTGTGTACTTTTATGTTTCAGGATATCATCCCAGTGTATTGCAGTAAGATCGTCTCTCATCTGTTGGAAATTTGCCTTCCTGAAGTTTATTGTCCTTGTAACCCCTCTACTACACATCTTATTAAAGGATACATGAAAACTTATTATTTTGTGATCACTATTATCCAAGTGACCCCCAACCCTTATATTTGATATGCGGTCTGGCCTGTTGGTTAATATTAGGTCTAACAGTGCCCCCCCTCTTGTTGGGTCCTGAACTACTTGTGAAAGGTAGCTGTCTCTCATAGTTGTCACAAAATTATTACCTTTGCTGGAACTGCAGGTTTCGGTTCCCCAATGTTTTTCAGGGTGGTTGAAGTCCCCCCATAATAATGACTTCTTGAGCCGCTGCTTCATACATTTGCTTTACGAGGATATTCTCCATTGCTTCCATTACTTTTGGAGACTTATAATAAACCCCTATCAACAATTTATTTTCCCCCCTCCCCTTATCTCCACCCAGAGGGATTCTACATTTTCATTAGATTCACATATATTATCACGCAGAATGGGTTTTAAGGGTGATTTTACATATAAACACACACCTCACCTTCACTTATTTGTATGGTAATTTCTGAACAGACTATAGCCCTGTAAATTAACAGCCCAGTCATGGCTCTCATCCAGCCATGTCTCAGATATCCCTACCATGTCATAACTTTGTTCCAACAAAGTTAATTCTAATTCTTCCATTTTGTTGGTGAGGCTTCTGGCGTTAGTATACATGTACTTTATGTATCTTTCATTACCTCTGTTCTTCTTTACAATCTTAACTGTTCTAACGTCACCCCCCACGCCACCCCCATTTTTTTTTATTTGTGCCCAGGTCACTATCTGCACTATTGTTATGGCCACCACTGGTGCTCCCCAGCATGGCCCCACTCCTCGTGTGTTCCCCCTGCTGTCATCTTGTGCTCCCGGCATGTCTCCGCTTCGCGCATGCGCGGTGGCATCTTTGCCACTACAAGGGTCCCTGGGAGCTCTGACCTGGTGGCTCCGCTCCTGCACGGCATCGGTGCAGGTAAGATGCCTGATTATCTTATGCGGTATCTTGCGCTAAGCGTGCTACCAGATCTCCAGGCCCCTGTGTCTCTGTCTTGTCCGTCCTGCCCTGTGCCTCTGCCGTACCTGCTTGCCCTGTGTCTCTGACTTGTCCTTCTCTTGTGTGTGACGGAGTCAGCTTATGCTGAGTCGATTTCTTTAGAGTGGACCCTCTGGGTCGTGGCACCTACCCACCTAGGGCGAGCTGACCTTGTGAGAAACCACCCCCTATACAGGGAGTGTCAGGGGGTGAGTCACCACGACTGCTGGAACCAGACGGCAGGCTCAAGTAGACACTAGGTACGAGTGTCTGACGACAAAGGACGTGCAGGAAACAAGACAAGACAATACGTGAATGCAAGGTATCTTCATTAAGGCAAATTCAGGATAACATTAAGTGCAAAACGTGATAACAGGCAAATACAGCAAGGTGCGTGCGTGGCACGCCAAGGTCCATGGCATGGTACGTGCCAGAAGGTAAGCCCGGTTACCAGCAAGGACACGATGGCATTGGACTCCGGACAGCTGGCAAGGATCAGGGCATCAGGCTGCGGACATCAGCTCCGGACATCAGGCCGTAGTCTTCATGCTTACGATCTCTGGCAGTGATGGCAAGTTCCGGGAATCCAGCAGGCAAACCAGGGAACAGGCAAGGAGGCACGACAGATCTCCAGACATGGTGCGTGTTAGGGAACACGCCGAGGTCCAAGGCAAGATTCCAGGCAGGGTATGTGCTAGGGGCACACCAGGGTCCAGGGCAATGTGCAAGGCAAGCTGCGTGTGTAGGGGACACGCCAGGTTCAAAGTACAAAACAGGGTGCTTGTGTAGGGGACACGCCAGGGTTCAAAGTTCAAGATACAAGACAAGGTGCGTGTGTAGGGACACGCCAGGGTCCAAGGCAAGGTCCTGTGCGTGCTGAGGGACACACCACGGTCAGGGTTCAAGGCAAGGTCCTGCGTGTGCCGAGGGACACGCCAGGGTCAGGGTTCAAGGCAAGGTCATGCGCGTGCCAAGGGACACGCCAGGTTCAGGTTCAAGTCAGGGAACAAGGTACGGAACAAGGAGCGGAACATAGGCAGAAGCACAGAGCGGGGTCAGAGAGAGAAAAGGGCTAGCAGCGGAGCGTAGGCTGAAGCCCAGAGACGGGTCAAGGGAGAACCTTGAGACTAGCCATGAAATATGCTAGAGAGCACGATAGGACAGAGTCTAGCAGCGGAGCGTAGGCCGAAGCCCAGAGCCGGGTCAAGGCAGAACCTTGAGACTAGACATGGAATGTGCTAGCGAGCACCAGAAGACAGAGTAAGGAAAACCAGGCAAAGACAGGGAGCATGGAAGTACTACAAGGCTCAGAATAGCAAAGGCCAGACATGGCGAAACAGGCAAGGCAGAGAACATAGAAAGTACTACAAGGCACAGCATAGCAAGACAAAACACGGCATGAGAGACAGCACAAGACATGGCACGAGACAAGAGGCAGAATACAAGCACAAAGCGTGTGCAGAGAAGCACTACAGGGCAGAGTGCAGGGGCACAGAATACAGGGAGCGACCGAGCAGACCAAGCAGCCATGCAGGGAAGCAACACGATACTCAGGCCCCGACCATAGGAAGGGGCGGTCTGATATTGCACCATAGCACCTGCACTTCGGGTCAGGACCAGGGATGGACTTCCGGTTCAGATCCTCCAGGATCATAGAGAGCATTGCTAGATCAGACTGGGCTGGACCATAGAGAAGGTCACATGATCAGGGCCTCCAAGACCACAGGGAGGACTGCTGCAGGCAGAGCAGAGACGACTGGTCACATAGCAAGGGCGTGTAGCCATAAGGTAAAATACACATGCGCACTGGCAATGGCAGGCAGCCATGAGATGAGGCGCACGTGCACACTGCTCCAGGCATCTTGCAGTACAAGGTGCATGTGCACACTGCTTCCAGGGATCTTGCAGCATAAGACATAATGGGCATGATAGTTCAGTGCACGTGTACACTGCTTCTGGAGTCATGCAGCATGCCAGACATGGCGGACATGATAGTTTGGTGAGCATGCACACTGCTCCAGGGTTCATGCGGCATAACAGACATAGCAGACATAGCGGACATGACACTGTGCCTCTGCCAAACTTGCTTGCCCTGTGTCTCTGCAATTCCTGCTTGCCCTGTGCTTCTGCCCAGTTAGTCTGTTAGTGTCTCAGTCACCCCTATCTGTTGTGGCTGCTGAAGTCATTCCGTTTCTGTGTTCCTGTTGGTCTCTTTGTTCTTCTCTCAGTATTGTTACCTTCTCTCTTGCAGCACCCAGCCGCTGCCAATCCCAGGTCCTCCCGATCCCGCTCGCTTTCCATATTCCTCATTTCCAGGTGCCTCCAAATGCATATATGTTCTGCTTCCTCACCCCGGTCTTGCTCTCTTCTCTGTGTTGCCCTAGGTCACCCCTTTGGCTCCAGCCATTGTGGTTCCATCTCCCTTGGGCCTGCCCCTAACACTCCCTGTATAGGAAGTGGTCTTCACCTGGTCCGCTCACCCTCGGGGGTTCTGGAGCCACGACCCAAAGGGTCCACTTCCTAGTTTTTTCCCTATTGTCCTCACTGTAACAACTATCTTCCTCTCCTATAAAATTAATGCCCTCCCCCCATTCCCTAGTTTAAACAGTCCTCCAATCTTCTAGCCATTTTTCCCCCAGTACAGCTGCACCCTCCCCATTGAGGTGCAGCCCGTCCCTAGCGTAGAACCTGTAGCTAACTGAGAAGTTGGCCCAGTTCTCCAGGAACCCTAACCGCTCCTTCCTACACCAAATCCTGAGTCACTTATTTATCTCCCTAATCTCCTGTTGCCTCTCTGGTGTGGCACGTGGTACAGGCAGTATTTCAGAGAATACCATCTTGGAGGTCCTTGCTTTAAGCTTGCGGCCTAATTCCCTGAAATTATCTTTAAGGACCTTCCACCTACCTCTAACTTTGTGATTTGTGACAATCTGCACCATGACCGCTGGATCCTCACCAGCCCCCAAAAATCTGTCAACCCGATCAGTGATGTGTTGGACTCAAGCGCCAGGTAGGCAGCATACTGTTCGACGCTCCCTCTCTTTGTGACAGATTGCCCTATCTGTTCCCCTAATAATTGAGTCCCCCACTACCAGCACCTGTCTGGCTTTCCCTGCTCTCATAGTTCCCCCCCTTACTGGAGCAGATACTCCTCTGGCTTTCAGAGGACATGCCATGCTGAAGCAGTGCTACCCCATTACTGACACCCCCCCTCATCTGCCAACTTGGCAAACTTATTGGGGTGTGCCAGATCAGGATTAGCCTCCCTGACACTCTTCCCTCTACCCCGCCTTCTAACTGTCACCCAGCTAGCTGCCTCATTGTCCTGCAGCTCCATCCTACCATCCCCCCTCTCATCTATCCCATTGAGCATCTTCACATTGAGCAGCAGACTCCTTTCCATATTGTCTATGGATCTCAGTGTTGCCAGCTGCACATTTAGATCCAGTATCTGGGCTTCCAAATGCACAACGTGATCACATCTTGCACAGCAGTATGCACCCTCGACCAGCTGTTCAAGGATTGCATACATGTGGCAAGATGTACACTGGGTGGCATTATCAATAATGGAGCACATTTCCTAATGGGGATTACACCAGACAGAAAAGTTAAGTAAAAAGAAATAAAAAGTATTAATAAAATATAACAGCAATTCAGCAATGCCTCCCTTGGAAACTCCCTGAATTCAAAGTCACTGAATCACAAGTCACACACTTACCACCGTTCGCACTTACGCTCTGGTCACACTCAGCTCGCTCACACTCAGGCAGAAGTTTTAAAGAGATTTTTTTTCCCTTCACCAGCAATCCACCCTGCAGCTCAATGCACTTCCAATATATAACATTATAGTAAACAAAAATGGAAAAAAAGAACATAGAAATGAAAATATAGAAATCAAAATACAGAAATGGAAGAAATTAAAAAGAATATAAAATAAAATATACTAAAATGTACTAAATGGTAATCAGTAAAAACAGTAATGCTAACTGTAGTGCTATGCATAAGCAAAAAAATAATGTCCTGTGCCAAAATCTGAGGATGGCTGCAATCAGTGACTTATGCCACTGATTAGGCAGAAGGACACACAAAGGAAGGAAGAGGGTAAGGTTGTATGAGGTTAGATTAGGGTAGGGAAGAGAGGATGCAGAGGTACCTGACCTTGAGCTGGGAGGTGAGCAGCAATTCAACACATTTGTTCAGCTGGCAGGAGTCACAGCAACATGGGATGTATTGCTGAAAAACAACATATTCCAGCACAAATTAGCTTGCTGCTCAGCAAAATGAACACAATGCATAATGATGAAATTGGTGCAGTTAGCTGTTCTGAATTGACCAACCAATTGCAGCGATTTCCAATGTGGGAAGCAGTATCTCCTGTGTCGGTGAGAAAAGATGGACTGCTGTCAGGGATATGGTGACAATTTTCATAATGAAATATCATATGTCAGAAAATCTATTTGTAATTATCAAGAGATTACATTTTATTCACTATCTGTCATGTGGATACCGCGACAGAGTCTGGTCAGACGATAGCAGCGTCTGGTGACATATAAACCTGCAATAGTTAGAACGACTTTACCATCCTATTAGCAGTTCTGACTTTTTTTTGCTCTGGTGCTGCAACTGTTAATCTGCTTAGTTGGACTCCTGGAGTTCTCTGGATTCTACGAACTATTCTGAGTTTGTTACTCCCAGCAGCAGGGCCACCATCAGGGCATTACTGCCCTGACTGGTGTATGGGGTCCGGTGGGCAGAGGGGGCCCACATTGGGACCTGTCTCATCTGCTCACTGAGCCCTACCGGCAGGCTAAATTGGGCCCTGGCTAGCAGTGCTGCAGCAGTTCAACCCTATTGACGTGCAGGCCCGAGCCCGCACGTCAGTAGCTAACAGCCGTCAGCCAGTCGGAGGCTGGCAGCTGACGTCAGCTGCAGCGCGCATGTCACCAGCATCTGACGTTATTGTCAGTTGCCGGCTAGTACGCGCTTCAGCTGCGTGGAGGGAGCTTCGATGCAGGAGCGCGGCCAGGTAAGAAGAATGTGTTTTGTATTTTTTTATTGAAAGCGGCAATCTGGGGGCCCAGGGCAGAATAGACCTGGGGGCAGAATGTGAGACACGGGGGCAGAATGTGAGACACGGGGGCCCAGGGGCAGAATGTGAGACACGGGGGCAGAATGGACATGGAGGCAGAATGTGATACACGGGGGCAGAATGTGAGACATGGGGGCAGAATGTGAAACATAGCGGCAGAAGAGACACGGGGGTAGAATGGACATGGAGGCAGAATGTGAGACACGGGGGCAGAATGTGAGACACGAGGGCAGAATGTTAGACATGGTAGCAGAATGTGAGACACAGGGCAGAATGTGAGACACGGGGCAGAATGTGAGACACAAGGGGCCGGGGGCAGAATGTGAGACATGGGGGCAGAATGTGAGACACGGTGGGCAGAATGTGAGACACAGAGGCAGAATGTGAGACACGGAGGCAGGACGGACACAGGGCAGAATGTGACACACGGGGGGCAGAATGGACACGGGGCAGAATGTGAGACACGGGGGCAGAATGTGAGACACGAGGGCAGAATGTGAGACACAGGGACAGCATGTGAGACACGGGGACAGAATGTGAGACACGGGAGCAGAATGTGAGACACGGGAGCAGAATTATGTGGCGCCCCTGAGGCTTCAGTCGTCACAGAGGTACTGCACCTTCTCCTAAGGTGTGGTACCCCACCATCCACGTAGGGTGGAAACTCCCTTTCACATTCCAACACCTGCACCCCACACACAGGATAGTTCAGCAGGGACCCATCCATGCTTTATGCTGGAAAGGTCATAGGGTGCCTTTTGTGGTCCCTGGCTTCGTAACACGACAGGTGCTGGGGAGGCGGGTGGAGTTAGCTATAAAAGGGAAGGTGTAGGATTTCAGGGCAGTCTGACGGGAGGTCAGGCGAGAGGAGTTCAGTTCTGAAGTTAGTTTTGAGTTCAGTTTGAGTTCAGTTTAGAAAGTTTGCTGCAGCTGCCTCAGTGATCTGAGCCAGCTGGCACGGGAAGGAAGAGAAGGAGAAAGAGACGCAGACGGGAGACTACAGATTCCATAAGAGAGATAGAACAGATCGGAACGACGGAGAATAGAAGGACGGCGGGAAGCAGGTTGAGAAAGAGAGAGAACCCTTCCAGTCCAGAGCGCAAAGGCCGGGGCCCGGTCCCCGAGGTTGATTGAATCTTTATGTCCGGCAACAGACACCGGAGGAGTAGTGAGCCACTAACGCCTTACTCCCATCATAGACTTGGGAATCAACAGCAACTGGATAGTGAGCCGGGATGCAGAGAGGAGTCCCTGAAGCAGTCTACAGCTGTCTGTCATACAAGTAGAGACTAGGAACACCTAGAGAGAGGCATTCCAGGGTAACTAAGTACTGGAGTGCTTCGCACCTAAAGGAGCATTGGAGGAGTCGTTCAGTGAGGTACATATTGGCGGAGTGTGGCGGGGAGAATCCTATCCTGCCTTGAGGTTGACTGGGGCCCTGACCTGAAGAACACAGTGTGGAGACAGGCCGTTGTGTGAACTGCAAACAGTGAGTAAAGCTTGGGAACCGCATACTCTGGCATCCTCCAGTTATTCCAGCACCGCTACACTTGGGTACCTGCACCTACACCAACTGCGCTTCCCCGCCATTACTTCATCTACACCGCCCTGGGGCTACAGCTCCGCCTGTGGGGAGCTTTACCATCTAAGCTGCACATACCATCAGTCCCAGAGGATCTGCCCGCAGCGTCGGCAGGACATCACACTTGCCGAGCACCACAGGTGGCGTCATGAACCATTCCAATAAACTTTAACACCATTAACATTGCTGCCATTGATATTGGGCACCCAGGGCCACGGACCGGGTCACCGCTGCTGTGACACATTCCCCCTGACACTGGCCCGGTACCGAGTATCCCGCTGCCCTGGATGTGAGGGGTGACCCATGAGACACGGGGCAGAATGTGAGACATGGGGGGGCTGGGGGCAGAATGTGAAACATGGGGGCAGAATGTGAGACATGGGGGCAGAATGTGAGACACGGGGGCAGAATGTGAGAAATGGAGGCAGAATAGACACGGGGCAGAATGTGAGACACGGGGGCAGAATCTGAGATACGGGAGCACAGTGTGAAACACGGGACTAGAATGCGAGAAATGGGGCAGAATGTGAGAAATGGGGCAGAATGTGAGACATGGGTGGCCGGGGGCAGAATGTGACACATGGGGGAAGAATGTGAGACACGGAGGCAGAATGTGAAACACGGGGGCAGAATGTGAGACACGAAGGCAGAATGAGAGACACAGGGCAGAATGTGAGACACGGGGCAGAATGGACATGGGGGGCAGAATGTGAGACACGGGGCAAAATGTGAGACACAGGGGCAGAATGGACACAGGAGCAGAATGTGAGACACGGGAGCAGAATGTGAGCCATGGGAGCAGAATGTGAGACATGGGGGCAGAATGTGAGAAATGGGGCAGAATGTGAGACATGGGGCAGAATGTGAGACACGGGGGCAGAATGGAAATGGGGCAGAATGTGAGACACGGGGGGGCAGAATGGACATGGGGCAGAATGTGAGACACGGGAGCAGAATGTGAGACACGGGAGCAGAATGTAAGACACGGGAGGCCGGGGGCTGAATGTGAGACATGGGGGCAGAATGTGACAGTGAGATGCAGGAGGGGGCAGAATGGACACAGGGCAGAATGTGAGACACATGGTGCAGGAAGGGAGACACATGGTGCAGGATCATGGGGCAGGATGGATACGATGTAGACAGATGGGCAGGATCAGGAGATCATATGGGGACAGAATGGATACTCATGAGGGCAGGATGAGAGAAAATATGGCAGGAGCCAGGAATGAGACCACACAGGGGCCAAGATGTGGATATTATTACCATAGGGGCTAAATAAGGGATATTATGTATTTATTTTATTTTTTTGAGGATACTGTTTTAAATGGGGGGAGGTCCTGTTACTGTGCAGAGCGACACTATGTCTCCTTTTTTTCTTCATCTGGTGTAGTGTAGAAGCTGGGAAAAATTAAGTAATGTGTGCTACAAGTGGAGCTCTATATAACTGTTATTTCCTGCAGAGACGAGCTCTGACTGGAAGACGTGATGGCGGTCTGTGCTGGATGAAAGATGAAAAGCGAAATGGAAGGACTTCACCTAGGGACGTCACTGGTGAGTCAGTGTGTTACCTGTACACTAATACTATACATTATATACAGAGTGCCTTTGTACAATGTCACCAGTGATCACTGTATTACCTGTACACTGACAGTATATACAGAGGTCCTGTGCATAATCTCACCAGTGATCACTGCATTACCTGTACACAGACACTGCATACTAAGTACAGATCTCCTGTGTATAATGGCACTTATGGTGATAGTATTATTTTTTTTAATTAATGATCAGTATTGTAGCATTCAGTCACTATGTGGTGGTAATATGTGGTCTGGTCATGGTGTGGCTGTATTTGCTCCTTGTATGTGGTATTATAGGTCACTATGTGGTGGCAATATGTGGTCTGGACATGGTGCGGTGGTATTTGTCCCTTTGGATGTGATATTATTGGTCATTTTAAAAATTGAAAAATAAATAAAAAATATACCTAAATTGTATTGGATATTTTAACATATATTTATTAGGTTAGAGTAGAGTAGGACCTGGCCAAAAGAGTTTACTTTGTCGTGGTAGATTTAAAAAATCTTTTGGCCAAAACAAGAGCTGCTGGCTATGTGTGTGATCTGGAGATGGGAACTGTTAATGTGTGATTGGTGAGAAGTGGAGTTTTTCCAAGAGAGAGCGGGGGGACTGTGGATAGTTCGAAGAGATGAAGGGCAGGGCTGGGGTGGAGCCTGGGCAGAGTCTCAAGGGGACCCCAGAAATTTTGCCAGTATGGGGCCCCGAAATTCCTAGTGGCAGCCCTGCCCAGCAGAAAAAAGAACTCTCCTCCTTGCTTCTGACCTTGCCGGTGATCGTTACCACTTACTGGTTTGGTGTTGAATGAGACAGTTCAGTGTTTGAAGTAGGTGGTTGGAGAGTTTTTCAGGAGATTGCATGGAGTTGGTTTCCATGTTTATCCTTAGCCTCTCCCATTTGTTTTTTTTCCTTCTTAATCTTCCCCTGTTTCCCACTCTGTTGTGCTAGGCTAGTTTCACACGTTGACCATGCGCTGGTCTGATTTTGCTGGCGCTGCGCCCTTTTGGCGCTGCGCCCAGCGCACAAAAAAGCGCTGTGTTGTATTTTTGTGCTCTGGGCGCAGCGCCAAAAGGATGCAGCGCCAGCAAAATCAGCCCGGCGCATGGTCAGCGCACGATCAGCGTATCCAACGCTAAATATAGGATATGCTGATCGCATGCAGACTCATGCGATCAGAGGAGGAACTGACCAGAGGGGGCGTGGCTGGGGACTGGGCTTAGCGGCTGCCTTGCACTGCGCACACAAATGCTAGTGTGTAACTAGCCTTACCTCCCTGTTTTCTGGTTAGTGTTTGCCTATACACTTTGGACTCACACCTCTCTGGGTGGGGGAGGGTAGGGAACGGATAAGGGTAAGATAGGAGCATAGCAAAGTATGAGACCCTGGCATCTCCCTTATCTGGGGTAACCCAGTGTCATGCCGCTGCTGTATACTCACCCGGCCTCCGCTCCCGTGCCGCAGCCCCCCGCCGTTCGGCAGTCCTACTCCGTTCTTGTCTCCAGTGATCCCGCTTCGTCCTGATATCCCTGGTCCGGCCTTGCTGTCCTACTCTGGTCCTACCTCCTACAGTCTCGTGCTCCTACTCCAGTTCATTCTGAGCCGCCCCTCTTGGTACCGACTATCATGGTACCCGAACCCCTGGACTTGCTCCTAACGATCCCTGTATAGGGGTCGGCTCCACCTGGCAGCTCTCCCGGGGCCCCTTGGTGCCACGATCCAGAGGGTCCACTCTTGGAGATTTTCCTCACCTGACCAGTCATGGTAACAGTACCATCAGGCCATGGATCCTGCCGATACTTCTGCTGCTACCCAAAAGGAGTTGCTCTTTTTATGGGAGAATCAGGGACGCATCATGTCTGTCATGAAGTCTATGTAAAACATGCAAAACAGAAGCCGCGGAGACACCATCACGTGTTTCTCAACGCAAGCAATGACCAGCCAGGTCTTTGCCCGGGATGGAACAACCACGGGAAGGGCAGTCTCCAATGAAGGAAACCACCTATGCCAAAACATGGTATCCATCCACATACAGCTGTTTCGGGGTATTGCCCCTCATCAGTGTGGAGTAGGAAACTGGCTGGTAGGAGCAATGCCTAGTAAAAAGACTATGAAGAGGAGGATGAATGAACTCATGGAGATCAACATCCGACACTGCGGAGACACCATCGCGTGTTTCTCAACGCAGTGATTCTAGAGCACTGCCCCCATCCCTTATGGGAAATATGTAAAACATGCAAAACAGAAGCCGCGGAGACACCATCACGTGTTGCTCAACGCAAGCAATTCTACTTGGTCTCCCTTGGTTAAGGACTCATCAGCCTGTCCTCGACTGATCTTCAGGGGAGGTACTCCGCTGGCGCCACCCGTGCCAAGCTTGCTGCCTGACTCCTGTCTGCCTTGCTGCCGCTCCTTGGCCACCTCCTGACCTTGTGGGCCTTCCTTCAGCCAACAGTTCCTACGCTGATGTATTTGATAAGAAGGAAGCGGAGGTTCTTCCTCCACACCAGCCTTTTGACTGCCCAATTGAACTAATCCCTTGTTTGACCCCTCCTAGGGGCAGAATCTACCCCCTTTTTCCTGCAGAGACCTTAGCTATGTCTGAGTACGTCTGGGAGAACCTCGTCAAAGGCTTTATACGGAAGTCCTCTTCGCCCACGGGAGCCGGGTTTTTCTTCGTCAAGAAAATGGACGGGTCTCTACGGCCGTGCATTGACTATAGGGGCTTGAATGAGATCACAATCAAGAACAGGTATCCTCTTCCACTCATTCCAGAGCTGTTTGACCATCTCAGAGGGGCCCGAGTCTTCTCCAAGTTATACCTTAGGGGAGCCTATAATCTGATCCGTATCCGCACAGGTGACAAGTAGAAGACGGCTTTCAACACTCGAGACGGCCATTACGAGTACCTGGTCATGCCCTTTGGTCTCTGCAATGCTCCTGCGGTGTTTCAAGAGTTTGTCAGTGAGATCTTCCGGAACCTCTTGTACTCCTGTGTGGTCGTGTACTTCGATGACATCCTCCTCTTCTCTCCGTAACTCTCATCCCACAGAAGAGCGTTCGCCTGGTGTTACAGCTTCTTCGGGAGAATCGCTTGCACGTTAAGATAGAGAAATGTCTCTTCGAACAAACCTCTCTACCATTTCTGGGATACATTATCTCCAACACTGGATTAAGGATGGATCCCAAGAAACTGTCTGCCATTCTCAAATTGCCTCGCCCCATTGGAGTAAGAGCGATACAACGGTTTCTTGGATTTGCCAATTATTACAGGCAATTCATTTCTCACTTTTCCGCAATAATCAAACCTATTTCCCCTCTCACCTAAAAGGGGACAGCTCCCAAATCTTGGATTAGGGAGGTGGAGGAGGCCTTTCAGACCCTAAAACGGGCTTTCTCCACGGCCCCGGTGTTGCACCGTCCTGAAAGCAACTAACCCTTTGTACTCGAGGTGGACTCTTCTTCAAAAGATGCCGGGGCAGTACAGTCCCAGAGATCTGCCTCCGGTCATCTGCATTCCTGTGGCTTCTTTTCAAAGGCCTTCTCTGCATCTGAGTGCAACTACTCAATCGGCGACCATGATCTGTTGGCTATAAAATTGGCCCTGGAAGAATGGCATCATCTCTTGAAGGGTTGTCCATCCCTTTGTAATCTTCTCTGCCCACAAGAACTTGGCCTATCTCTAGTCTGCCAAGAGACTCAATCCTCGTCAGTCCAGATGGTCCTTATTTTTTGCCTGATTTGACTTTGAGCTCCGCTTTTGCCCCGGCAACAAGAACACCAAAGCCGACGCCCTATCCAGGGTCTTCCAGCCAATCGAAACAGTGGAAGAACCTTCGCATAGTATTGAGCCCACTAAAATCATCACGGTGGCTCCAGTGAACTGGCTTTCTCCACCTCCCGGCAAGACCCTTGTGCCTGAAAATCTCAAGCGAAAGGTCCTTCAATGGGGACACTCTTACTGATTGGCCAGAACCAAGAAGACGCTTGCCCTTATCACGCGTCACTACTGGTGGCCTACGCTTCACCAAGATGTGCTTTATTTCGTGGCCTCTTGTCCCTCCTGTGCTAAAAACAAAGTGCCATGACAACTTCCATCCAGCTTATTAATCCCATTGCCTGTGCCTGTGGTTCCTTGGGAGCACATTGCCATGGATTTCATCACCGACCTACCCCGTTCTTCTGGCTGTACAGTCATCCTGGTGGTGGTGGACCGTTTCTCCAAGATGGCCCACTTCATCCCTCTGTCTAGTCTCCCCTCAGCTCCTGAGTTGGCCAAAGTCTTTATCCATCAGATCTTCAGACTCTATGGACTACCGCAACGTATTGTGTCTGACCGAGGGGTTCAGTTCACTTCCAAGTTCTGGCGGGCACTTTGTAAGCTCATGAACATTTCCCTCGACTTCTTCTCTGCCTACCATCCTCAGTCCAACGGGCAGGTGGAGCGTACCAACCAGACGTTGACTGGGTACCTACGCCATTTCTCCAACGCCCACCAGATCGACTGGGTTGACCTACTTCCCTGGGCAGAGTTCGCCTATAACAACCATACTGTCGAGTTATCGGCCAAGTCTCGGTTTTTCATTGTGTTTGGCAGACATCCTGGTGTTCCCCTTCCAGTAACCCCTGCCTCTGAGGTACCCGCGGCCAATGCCTTGTCCTCAGAATTTTCCAAGATCTGGGCTGAGACCAACACGTCATTCAAGAGGGCCGTTGACTGGATGAAAAATTATGCTGACAAGAAGAGATTGGATTCCCCACCGTATTGTACCCGGGACAAAGTCTGGCTCTCATCTAAATTTATCCGGTTAAAACTGCCCTCTTACAAGTTGGGTCCGCTTGAAATTCTTGGATGTATCATCAAAGTCATCTACAAATTGAGGTTGCCAGCTTCGCTCCGGGTCCCGAACACCTTCCATGTCTCTCTCCTGAAACCTGTGGTACTGAACCGTTTCCACCCCATATCTGATCCTGTTTCTCAGCCGGTTGGAACCGATAATACCTTTGAACTAGTGGATATCATCACCATGAAAAAGGTTAGAGGTAGGACCTTTTTTCTTATTGACTGGAAGGGCTTTAGACCTGAGGAGAGGTCCTGGGAACCCCGGGAGAATATCAATGCTCCCCACATTCTCAAGAGATTTTTAGCTAATCTCAGGGGAGGGCGGCTTAATCCGCCGCTGTATACTCACCCGGCCTCCTCTCCCGTGCCACAGCCCCCCACCGTTCGGCAGCCGCGGCGGCCCCTTCTGACAGGTCAGTGGCCGACGGCATCTCTGCATGCAATGCGCATGCACCGTAGGCCGCTGCCATGCCTCCCTCCTTTCACTTGTGCTATGCCGGTGCCCTGACCCAGAAGCACTGTTGGGCCAATGGCAGACCAGGCAGGGGTATATCAGGCTGTCCTCCTTTGAGGGAGGCGCCTGATCATCGTGTTTGCTAGCACACAGGGCCCTGCATCCTCGTGTACTCTCTGCAGTCCCGCAGTCCTACTCCAGTCCTGCCTCCCATGTTCCTGCTCCGTCCTGCTGTCTATGCTCCAGTCCCGCAGTCCTACTCCGGACCTGTCTCCAGTGATCCTGCTCTGTCCTGCTGTCTATGCACCAGTCCCGCAGTCCTACTCCGGTCCTGTCTCCAGTGATCCTGCTCTGTCCTGCTGTCTATGCTCCAGTCCTGCAGTCCTACTCCGGTCCTGTCTCCAGTACTCCTGCTCTGTCCTGCTGTCTATGCTCCAGTCCCCCAGTCCTACTCCGGTCCTGCCTCCAGTGATCCCGCTTCATCCTGCTGTCCCTGGTCCAACCCTGCAATCCTACTCTGGTCCTACCTCCTACAGTCTCGTGTTCCTACTCCAGTCCATTCTGAGCTGCCCCTCTCGGTACCGGCTATCGTGGTACCCAAACCCCTGGGCCTGCTCCTAACAATCCCTGTATAGGGGTCGGCTCCACCTGGCAGCTCGCCCGGGGCCCCTCAGTGCCACGATCAAGAGGGTCCACTTCTGGAGATTTTCCTCACCTGACCAGCCGTGGTAACACCCAGGTGTTGGGGATAGCCTAGGGCGACCCTAGTTCGAGGGATCAGGTAGGTGCCCACAGTCACTTGTCACTAGCTGACATTATCTTTCAAACTTGGAATCTGGAAGTGATATTCGTGGTATACTAATAGAAGTGTTTATTACAGACTACAGATATAGTCACTTTAATTCTGTAGTTTCACAAGAAAATATTGCAGCACTATTGGAGTAACACATGATCACCCATTTATGACATCATTTACTTTGCTCATCATTAGAAAAATGCAAAGATACAGATGGTTTTCTGGACTTTGTCAGAAGGAAAGAAAATGAAGGTTAAAAAATTTATTCATCAAAGCATTCTCAGTAATCGGGAAAAAGTAAAGCATACAGTAGTTTTCATTTATTAGAGCTGATTATTAGTATTACATATACAAATTTAGAATTTGCTATAGGTATTCAGTTACAATTACTGATTTGAAATATTCTATATATCCATTTTCACTATGTGTTGGAGTTGAAAATGAAAATGTAATATTTATAAATATGCCACTATAATACACTTAAGGGATCATTTAGACGAATGTATTATACACACGTGTGCTGTCTTAGTAAAGGTCAGACAGTATACTGACCACTGTAATTCAATTTGCCTGACAGCCTTCCCCCAACTCTTTTTCATTCCCATTCTTTCATTTTTCACCCTCCTTTCTTCTTTACATTCCTCTAGCACAAACATAATTATTTGGTTCATATTAATACCTCATCAAGCTTATTATACCTGTATGATAATGTTTAATGATAATTTAATATTAAGAATCTTCAACTTTTCTATTATGGTGCTTGAACCTCTAGGTTCAACATATTGTAATCCCATTTCTTATATTTTATTATTATTATTCTACTTCTTCTCCGCGTTTTCTGCAATTAAAGGGAATCTGTCACCCCTTTTTTGAGATATCATATAATGATATCATTCAATTGTGTGTCACATAAGGATCCTCTTAGTACTTTTGCTTCCCCTGACCCTGTACCTTTCATGCATAAATACTTTTTTTTTATATCGGTTCAGATGTATGTAAACTGCCACGGTCTGGTCCAATGGGCGGGGCTTATTCACCTGCTCCCCCCCTCCCTGTCTTGCTCTACACAAGAAGAAATGCGTAGAGCAAGACAAGGGAGGAGGGAGCAGGTGAATAAGCCCCGCCCATCGGACCAGACCGTGGCAGTTTACATACATCTGAACCGATATAAAGAAAGTATTTATGCATGAAAGGTGCGGGGTCAGGGGGAAGCAAAAGTACTAAGAGAATCCTTATGTGACACACAATTGAATGATATCATTATATGATATCTCAAAAAAGGGGTTACAGATTCTTTTAATGCAGCCCGAACTGCTCGGCGCAGAGACCCCGTTCAGGCGGCATTTCGAAGCCCTCGGTGGGGACAGGTGTGCTGTGTATTTTTGGAGTCGATCCGATTTGTAGTTTTTTTAAAAAAAATTGCATTTTAAGCAAAAATTTTCCCAAAGGAATTAATGGCGACCTTTCCATGACCCCCAACTGACATGAATTGAAGCCACAGTACAGGTGCAGTGACCTTACAAAGATGGCAACTATGCAAATGCAGCTTCCATACATGACCCGTATTAGCTTATAGAAGCTGACAGATCGCTGATTCAAGGTCTTAAAGGCACAGTGCGCCAATGGCTTCTGAAAAGCCCAACCCAGTGATGGCTAACCTTGGCACTCCAGCTGTTGTAAAACTACAACTCCCAGCGTGCCCTTGTAACCTGCAGCAGTTGAGGCATGCTGGAAGTTGTAGTTCTCCAACAGCTGGAGTGCCAAGGTTCACCATCACTGCAGTCAGACGCCAAAGTGGCTTTAGAAGCCCAGTGTGCCAAAGTGGCCCCTGAGGGGCCCGGAGCACCAAAGTGATGCTCGTGGCAAAGTGGCAGCATGTGTCAACATGGCTAAAGTGGCTACCAAGTTGCCAAAGTGGCTACCGAGGTGCCGAATGTGCCAAAGTGGCTACCAAGTGGCCAAAGTGACTACTGAGGTGCCGAATGTGCCAAAGTGGCTACCGAGTGGCCAAAGTGGCTACCGAGGGGCCGAATGTGCCAAAGTGGCTACCAAGTGGCCAAAGTGGCTACAGAGGAGCCGAATGTGCCAAAGTGGCTACCAAGTGGCCAAAGTGGCTACAGAGGTGCCGAATGTGCCAAAGTGGCTACCAAGTGGCTACAGAGGTGCCAAATGTGCCAAAGTGGCTACCAAGTGGCCAAAGTGGCTACTGAGGTGCAAAATGTGCCAAAGTGGCTACCAAGTGGCCAAAGTGACCAAAGTGGCTACAGAGGTGCCGAATGTGCCAAAGTGGCTACCAAGTGGCCAAAGTGGCTACCGAGGTGCCGTATTTGCCAAAGTGGCTACCAAGTGGCCAAAGTGGCTACTGAGGTGCCGAATGTGCCAAAGTGGCTACCGAGTGGCCAAAGTGGCTACCGAGGGGCCGAATGTGCCAAAGTGGCTACCAAGTGGCCAAAGTGGCTACAGAGGAGCCGAATGTGCCAAAGTGGCTACCAAGTGGCCAAAGTGGCTACAGAGGTGCCAAATGTGCCAAAGTGGCTACCAAGTGGCTACAGAGGTGCCAAATGTGCCAAAGTGGCTACCAAGTGGCCAAAGTGGCTACTGAGGTGCAAAATGTGCCAAAGTGGCTACCAAGTGGCCAAAGTGACCAAAGTGGCTACAGAGGTGCCAAATGTGCCAAAGTGGCTACCAAGTGGCTAAAGTGGCTACAGAGGTGCCGAATGTGCCAAAGTGGCTACCAAGTGGCCAAAGTGGCTACAGAGGTGCCGAATGTGCCAAAGTGGCTACCAAGTGGCCAAAGTGGCTACAGAGGTGCCGAATGTGTCAAAGTGGCTACAGAGGTGCCAAATGTGCCAAAGTGGCTACCAAGTGGTCAAAGTGGCTACAGAGGTGCTGAATGTGCCAAAGTAGCTACCAAGTGGCAAAAGTGGCTACAGAGGTGCCGAATGTGCCAAAGTGGCTACCAAGTGGCCAAAGTGGCTACTGAGGTGCCAAATGTGCCAAAGTGGCTACCAGGTGGCCAAAGTGGCCACTGAGGTGCCAAATGTACCAAAGTGGCTACCAAGTGGCCAAAGTGGCTACCAAGTGGCCAAAGTGGCTACAGAGGTGCTGAATGTGCCAAAGTGGCTACCAAATGGCCAAAGTGTCTACAGAGGTGCCGAAGGTGCCAAAGTGGCTACCAAGTGGCCAAAGTGGCTACAGAGGTGCCGAAGGTGCCAAAGTGTCTACCAAGTGGCCAAAGTGGCTACCGAGGTGCCGAAGGTGCCAAAGTGGCTACCAAGTGGCCAAAGTGGCCACTGAGGTGCCAAATGTGCCAAAGTGGCTACCAAGTGGCTAAAGTGGCTACCGAGGTGCCGAATGTGCCAAAGTGGCTACCGAGGTGCCGAATGTGCCAAAGTGGCTACCAAGTGGCCAAAGTGGCTACCGAGGGGCCGAATGTGCCAGAGTGGCTACCAAGTGGCCAAAGTGGCCAAAGTGGCTACAGAGGTGCCGACGGTGCCAAAGTGGCTACCTAGTGGCCAAAGAGGCTACAGAGGTGCCGAATGTGCTAAACTGGCTACCAAGCAGCCAAAGTGGCTACAGAGATGCCGAATGTGCCAAAATGGCTACCAAGTGGCCAAAGTGGCTACAGAGGTGCCGAATGTGCCAAAGTGGCTACCAAGTGGCCAAAGTGGCTACTGAGCTGCCAAGTGGCCAAAGTGGCTTCCGAGGTGCTGAATGTGCCAAAGTGGCTACCAAGTGGCCAAAGTGGCTACCAAGTGGTCAAAGTGGCTACAGAGGTGCTGATTGTGCTAAAGTGGCTACCAAGTGACCAAAGTGGCTACTGAGGTGCCGAATGTGCCAAAGTGGCTACCAAGTGGCCAAAGTGGCTACCGAGGGGCCGAATGTGCCAAAGTGGCTACCAAGTGGCCAAAGTGGCTACTGAGGTGCCGAATGTGCCAAAGTGGCTACCAAGTGGCCAAAGTGTCTACCGAGGTGCTGAATGTGCCAAAGTGGCTGCCAAGCGGCCAAAGTAGCTGCAGAGGTGCTGAATGTGCCAAAGTGGCTACCAAGTGGCCAAAGTGGCTACTGAGGTGCTGAATGTGCCAAGTTGGCTATACACAACATTCATATTCTAACTTTACTTTCTTACAGTCGACACCTGATACACTGCTGTAAAGCTGGCAACGCTGTTCAAGCACCATGTATTTCCTTCAGGAAATGCCCATCTAGTTTTTATTATTATTGAACATAATTGGAATAAGCTATTTTCATATCAATGTTGTTAAAACCCATATCAATGTTTAAAGTAAAAAAAAAAAAAAAAATTCTGCTTTCATTCTTTTCTCAGATTTCTCCGCTGGTAGCTCAAATACTTGCTCTATCTAGGAAGTTCTGCCCACAGTTATGGTTAGGTTTAAAAAACAAACTATGCACTCGTTAACAGGTACACAAATGCAACAGCGCAGACAATAAGGAGACAGTGGTACTTACACCAACAACTAATTATTCGATTAATACAATCAAAGGGGTGCCTTTGGCCCAATATCAGGGGATAGCGCTGAGGGTGAAAGTGAAACAAGTTACTGTATGTAACAAGAAGAATACAGTAATTAGGATGAACAGGATATTGACACAATGCTATTTACACACTATTGTTATATTATTACCGTTATATAACTGTTATTGTCAGTGATCTCTTAGTTCTAATACCCCAACCCACATGATGTCACTGTCACTACGTGGCCTGTCACCGTCATCAATCACTAGACAACACAAAACGTCACACAGACCCTAATGTGGGTCGGGAATTCCAACTGCTAGGCCTGACGTTCCAGGTCCCCCTCTGTACCGGACGTCTAAGCTAAAAGCAACAGCTCACATAAACTTTCCCTGTGCTGTGCATCAGTCGTCTCTCTCACCTCTGACTCTGCTCACTCAGATCAGCTCTTCCGACTGTGGTCTCTCTCAGGTCTTCACTCAAGTCTGTTCTCTCTTGGGTCTTCACTCCAGTCAAGTCTCTCTTGGGTCTTCACTCTGGTCTGGTCTCCCTCAGGTCTTCATTCGGGTCTGGTCTCTTAATTCCTTTACTCAGGGCTACTCCTTCATAATGGCTTCTATAAGCCAGTTCGCTGTACCGCACATCTGTCCTGCTACAGGTTTGGGTGCCATCTCCTCCTCTTCACTGCCCTCCTGGGCCTTTTATAGTTACTAACTGCACCACAGTTATCACATAACTTGGTGTTTCCTCCAATCTCTTCCCTGAGGGAACATGCACTTCACCCTTGAGTTCCTTTTAATGCCATTCTTACTGCTTTAGCTTTCTGTAGCATCTTTGTCCAGCACATGGTGTTAGGCATTAACTGTGTGAGTATTCTCATTTGTCCATCTCTTTACACACTACTTCCACTCTCAGGGTTCAGTGTGGAGTCTCTGCCTCTGCCTCGATCTCTGTTTGGCTGCAGTGGTGATGTCACATAGACAGAGACAGCACTGCAGCCAATCAGTGAGCTCAGAGGCTTGTCCAGCTTACATTGGCATATGCTGTCTACCTTGAGCCACGGAGCTCACAGATTGGCTGCAGCAGTGTTAAGTTGATATCACTGCTGCAGTCAAACAACAGAGACAAGGGCATTCGTGCATCAGACCAGGACGGAGGATAGGACCAGGAGAAGGTAAGTAAAGTAAAATCGTTTTTTTTTACACCAAACTGTGCCAAAGTGCAGAAGTTTCACATCAGTGTTTCCATTATGTGTGGTGTCATTTTTCACTCGTACCGGAGACACTTACACATGTAGATCCATTATAATCTGTGGGGTTGCGCACATGTCCGGGTGACCCACATGTAAACATTTCCATTTTTCTTTGACAGCATGGATACCAAAACATGCTGTACACTTGCATATGGATGACATAAAGTGTGACATCCGTGTGCCGTTAATGTGACACGTACCAGAATAGAATGTAGAATCGAAATTACAGATATTTTGGAGTTAATAATCTGCAAAGATGTAGATAGAATTTCACAGTCACTGAAACAGAGTTGCTGAGTCACGCTACTCTCTGTGATACTTTGCTACTCTGATGAGCATTATTGTTGCTGATGTCACCGTTGTTCAGGGTCGCCGTGTCTCACAGAGCGCAGCGTGAGAAGGCGACTCTCATGAGTGGTGATGTCACTACCTGGCAACTGTGAATATCAGTTTACTGCTACATTACTGCTATTCAAAGTTGCAGGGATTGGATTTAGGAAATGCTGGAATACGTTGGACTTGGTGGGAACATTTTATCTAATAAATTAAATGAGGGACAGTATCTTGTTTTTATTTCTCTATTTTTATGTTTTTCAGGTCTCCATTTGTGGACTACATTGGAATTCCAGGATTTTTTTTTATTAAATTAGTGAACCAGGGAAAGTGTCTGGGTTAGTAATGGTGGTGTCTGATACACACCTTTCCATTACTAACTCTACGGCTTGATGCCTGAAGAAGGAGGTCATAACCTCTGAAATGGGTTGGATTAAACGCATCTTTTCCTTTCCGTCCATGAAAGAAAGCTTGCATCTGGAGTGATGTCATTTGGACACAGAGAGAAGACAGACATGACCGGCCGGCATGGTGTTTTCATCGTTGGTCAAGGATTATCCCAAGCAGCTGATTCATTACCTGGACTGGATCCAGGTCTAGAGTCAGTCTGCTTCCTCTCCTAGTCTGCAAGGAGCACGCAGCATTTGTGGGAAGTACACTTGGATTTTAGACCTTTAGGAGCTAATGTACAATCCTATTAGCTGCAGATAAATTGTAGCACATACACATCTTTTCTTTACCTATAGTATTTTTCACGCATAGTGGCAGCTAGTGTGTTTTGTATGCAGCTCATTTAACTTTATTAGAGGGGAGCACTCATGCCCATATCTTTATATTTTAGTCTTTTGAAAACCTCCTTCAAAAGAGACCATGATTTTTCTTCTACAGGGTGGGCCATGTATATGGATACACGTAAATAAAATGGATGGGAATGGATGGTGATAGCAACTTCCTGTTTGTGGCACATTAGTATATGGGAGGGGGAAAACTTTTCCAGATGGGTGGTGACCATGGCGGCCATTTTGAAGTCTGCCATTTTGGATCCACCTTTATTTTTTCCAGTGGGAAGAGGGTCATGTGACACATCAAACTTATTGAGAATTTCACAATAAAAACAATGATGTGCTTGGTTTTAATGTAACTTTATTCTTTCATGAGTTATTTACAAGTTTCTCTTTGTTTCCAGCCATTGACATGTCACAGAGGTTAACATGTGAGAAGTGGATAGATATTGTGTTGATGTCTGGTGAACACAGTACCCAGGTCATTGCAGCAGATTTCAATGCAAGACACCCTATGCAAGAAAACTCTCACCATTTCCATTTTATTTAGGTGTATCCACATAAATGGCCCACCCAAAAAAGTTTGCCTCATCACTGAACATAATGTTCTGTGTAAACAGAGAGTCCTGGTCCAATTATTGTTTTGCCCATTCTGCAAATTCAGCGCGCCGATCTGAGTCATCCTCGTTGAGATGCTGCAGCAACTGGATTTTTTAAGGGTGCGATTTGTGAGTAGATAATATCCGCTGTAGGGATGTTCGACTGATGCCAGATCGGTGTGCTGAATTTGCAGAATGGGCAAAACAAAAATTGGAACAGGACCAAATTGGAACAAATACAGTAAAAAAGAATAAAAATAAAAATAAAGTTTCAAACCACCTCAAATCACCCCATTTAGAAAAAGATAATTCAAAATATAATTACAGAAATGTAGAATCGCTGACTACATAAATGCCTGATCCATCAAAATTTAAATTTAACACAAATGGTAAACAACGTAAACAAAAAACATTCAAAATGCCAAAATGTTGTTTTTTGGGTTGTTGCAATACCTCAAACAATCCTGTAAGGGTTGATCAAAATGTCATATCTATCCCAAAAAGGTATTAATAAAAAATGTCTCGCCCGCCAAAAAACATGTCATCACACAGTCCCAAAGACTGAAAAATAAAAACATTATGGTTCTCGGAAAATAGCGACACAATCAAAACTTTTTTTTTTTTTTACAGATTTCTTGTTTTTTTCCTTTACTAAAATAATAACAAAACTGGACAAGTTTCCTTTTGATGAAAACAAACTTTACTGATGAGGAGAATCATATTGCCAGGTCAATTTAACCATAAAATGTATGACGTAATAATAATTGTTTAAAAACAATTTCAGAATTATGTTTTTTTTCAGCAATTTCACCACACCGGGTATTTTTTTTTCCTATTTTCCAGTACAGTATGTGATAGAAGAAATGGCGTCATTCAAAAATACAACAAACAAGCCCTCATGGGCAGAAAAATAAAAAAAGTTATTGCTCTTGGAGGAAGGGGAGGAAAAAGCAGAAACACAAAAACTAAAATTGGCCCTGTCAGGAGGTAATTAAATAAATGTCTTGGACTTTTAAACCCTTTGCTCCAAAATAGCATAATCAATATGTTTTTAAATGATGGTTGTGATTTTTCATGCCTGTATACTTTCAATAATTGAACAAATATATGTCCGTGAATCAGGAGAGGAATGGTGGTGTCTATTACACTACAGATAGAAAAATAAAAGAAGTCACTTACTGGACTATGGTGTCAAACTGCCTGAAGGGAGCCAAGACAAGTTGAGTGATGCTAGATGCATACCTAGGGGAGGCTACTGTTTTGTCCAGTAGAACATGTGTGGAACATAAGCCTTGGAGGGATGAAAGAACAGCATGTGCTGTGAAGTGGTTGACTGAAGCATGGTTGGAATTCTTGGTTTTCGAAGGGTTCTTAGGATTAGGGCTGTGAGTATTAGTAACCCTCATCCTTGTTACAAAAGTAACTTGTCACATTACAGCATGAATTCAGAGTCTACATTTTACATATTCTACTAAGCATTGTGACGCAAACACTTTCCATAGGTCAATGTGAAGTAGCAAAGACCAGATCTCCCTATAGAGAACTAAAAAGTAGAGATGAGCAAATAATTCAATGTTTAGTTCAGATTGCAAGCGCCGAATTTGCAATATTCGCCTATTAATTCATCGAATATTCACCAAACATAGCCGAACGCCATTCATCTCAATGGGAGGCAAAAACAAATGCATGCACCTTATAGTGGCCCCAAATGCTGCCAAAACACATCAAATGAGGAACAGACACCAGGAAAATGGCCTCAATTCACCCACAGAACAAATTTTAGCATGGCAGTGCAGCAATCAGCCAGGCATGAGGTAACAGGATCTGGGATAGCATTTACAGCTTTCAACTGAACGTCACAGTAAAACGAGGTGGGTGAAGGATCGGTGTAGGCCTCCTTTGCTGAGAGCCTTGATACCAAATGAAACACCTTTACCTGCTTTCATGCACACTCAGGTGACATAAATATCAGTTTTGTAGACTACCATTGTCAGAAAAATTTAAGGATAGTAACATGAGTAGTTGAGTCCAAGGAAGTGGAAGCCTGATGGTCTCGGAGGCCTACTGCTGCAGGCAACACGAATGAAGGAGATCCAACTAGGAGTATTCACATTTCCAAAATTTATTGGCAGACAATGCCAAAGTGGAATCAATTTCATCACAGTATAGATAGTTTAATAGGGACCACTAGGTCTTCCACTTCACCCAATCCAATTGATGGACACCCAACCAGGAGTGTTCACATTTAAACCAGTGAGGACCTTACACCACAGAAGTGGCATCAATATCATGAGAGTAGAAATAGTATAATAGGAACCAACAGGTCTTCCATTACATCTAATCCATTGGATTGACACCCGACCTGGAGTGTTCACATTTTAACAAATGAGGACCTTACACCACAGAAGTGAAGAAAAACACCGTATGCACTACTGGGGGAGGTGCTCAAGTAGGTTCCCACACCGCATGTAAATCAGAAAGAAAACTTGGCACTCATCTTTGGATGATTTCGTGCATTTTAATGCAGTCAGAAATCAAAATAAAACTTTTTGGCCTAATTTGGCCTTCATCAGTTACTAAAAAATAAAAATTCCATAATAAACTGTTAAAAAAAAACAGAACCCATTAGCCAAAAATAGTACATTCATCATTAAATGATATAGCATGCATATCAATGCATTGAAATCCATGTAAATATTGCTCCAAAAAATAGACATTCAGACTGTGTTTTGGACTGGTGGATCGCACCTAATTAAATAAACGTAGAGTCTTGGTGCGTTTGCAGTCCGGGGTCCACTGTGCAGAGGTGATAACTGCTGCTACGCAATAACGGACAGTGTATAGTAACAAATAGCCAAACTCACGCGGGTTAAAGTCACCTTGTGTGAACTGAGGCAAACTCTGTTACCTCACAGAGAGTGCCCTGAACTGTGTAGGAACCGTAATCTGTTCAACCTCACAGACTACGGCTAGGAGAGTGCAAGTGTGACATCACAGGACGCTGCGACCCTTTAGACCCACTCAGGCACGGAACTGCTATTGCAGAGCCAGGGGTATTCCCTTAAGGTACGCTGTGCCCTGTTAACTGTCACAGGGTGCAGCAGACAGTTGCTTACCGCAGATTATGTACAATGCCGCACTGGCTGACACCACTAACTAGCCTCAGCACAGCGCCGCTCTGACAGACGCTGTGGTAATGCGGTACCGAGGTGTCATGTGCTGAATGGCGCCCTCAGGCGCTAATATGCAGATGGAGCTGAGACCATTGCAGTGCTAGGCAGTGCCAGTACTCGGTGCTGACTCAAAGACCCTAAACCCTACTAACATGCGTATCAAAGGGAGGGGAAATATAATAAGAAATTCACCAGTCTCAGACATCCATCATCAAACACACCATTTTAGCAACAAGTCTCTATATTAGCGCATGGCCACCCGGCCATGCGAACCTTTTATAGCTGCAGCCTTCCGGGACCTTCCTGGTGGCCCAATCGGAGCAGCAACAGGACCTGAGCACATGACCTCTGACCTCCAATGAGAAGTCATCCCACGGGCATGCTCAGTAGGGGAAAAGCAGGACTTAGTCCCAGGAGTGTCTGTTTGCTGCTGATTCATGCATGATATAATAGTGGAGCCAGAAGGAGCAATCAGATGCCTAGCATTAGCCTGGGCAAGGTGCAGGGACCGACGTCTCTGCTGGGTAGCCTCCTCTCTGGCTGGAGAGGAATGGGAGACCGCAGAAGGCAAGGCTCAAGTTCCCTCCTGTGCAGAGGCAGGAACCCGACGCCTAACAGATGGTTACTTAGGACTAAATGGTTGTAATATTGGGAATAATAATACCCTATTAGGGAGGAGAGCGCAGGGAAGGAGGAATTATCACCTACCAGACTGCAATGAATATGTGTGGTCTCGTCCGATATAGTGAGTCGGAAGTAGTCATAGATCTATGAAGGAGGTGGTAAAATATAGTGTATAATAGTCCTATCAAAGGCGTTATAAGAGGAAAGCATTCACATAAACGTAGCCTATCGCTTTAAATGAGCACAGTGCAATGGGACTATCAGTGTCCAAAGATCTCTTCTGCCTGTGTGGCAGAGAACATAAAGGAGAGGTTGAGGCAAATAGAGAGGAGAAGGTCCCAAAGGAAAGTGTGTCTCACCTGAAAGAAGAGACCGTGTGCATATGCGTCCTGCAGCGACGAGGTATCCTCCGCTCGTCAGCTGTGCAAGAAAGCATGGTGTCTCGGAAGAAAAAAGGAAGGGGCAGGACTATCTCGGGAAAACAGCTTATCAGTGCCTAGTGGAAGGGAACGTGTGATGGATGTGCATTCCAGCGGCCATTTTTTATGCGTGTCATGGTGCCAGGTTGCGTTCCAAGCAGCAGGAAGTGTGGTAGTGGCTTATGAAAAAAAGGAGTGATTTTGCTGGCAGGTATAGTGCGAGGGCAAAGATCCAGGAGGTAGTTGGGATATCAATAAGTCATGCCGCGCTCACCAGGAGGCAGGGCTTCGGTCCCGACGTCACTCCCTCCGGTACGGCGGTCCCTCCGGTGCCTCCGTCGGGTGCGCACGCACAGCTCTCATCCCCGGGGCTCCTCCTCCATGTCACGTTTGTGCTTGCGCGCTCCTGTCAGTGCTGTCTCTGGGTCGGTCTCCTCTATGGTAATGGAGGACCTGACTCGGAAGCTGTAGTGGTCATGTGCTTTCAGGCTAGGATCTGACCCGGAATCTGTCATGGTCATGTGCTATATCAGCCTACCTTCCCCTATGGGAGCTGCCTGATTATTGTTGTGCTTCCTGGCTGGGTCTGCTTAGTCCCAGCCGGGCCGTGCGCTGTTCTCAGGTCCTCTGCTCTGTCTGGTATTCTATTGTGCTCCCAGCACTCGCTCTGAACTTTCACGTTGCTTCATGCTCAGTAGTGCCTCTTGGCACACTCTAGTATCCTGTTCTCTATCTCTTGCTCCTGGTACTCTCTGTCCCTGTGCTCTGTAACACCTCCTGGCACGACTGCTGCTCCATTCAGTACCCTGTCGCGCTCCTGGCACGTGTCCTGCTTCGTTTACCTATTGACGTGTTACTCGCTATACGCCATATGTGCTCACGGCTACCTGTCTCGCACTATCTGTAGTTTGCGCACTTCCGTATACACTCTTTGTGCTCCTGGTACCCAGTTCCGATACACTCATCCGTGTCTCCTGTGAGCCGCCCCTCTTGGTACCGGCTGTCGCGGTTCTGACCTCTGCGGTCCTGCCCCTAACGATCCCTGTATAGGGGTCGGTCATCACCTGGCGTGCTCGGCCCAGGGGCTCCAGATCCACGACCCAGAGGGTCCACTCTTGGACGTTGTCTGCTCCTGAACGTCACACAATATAAACTACTCTGCAAAAGGATACAAGAGTGTTAGTGACAATTAATTCACCAGAGTAGATATTACATAATAGAGACAAGAGATCTTCCACTACACTCAATCCAGCAGATGGACACCCAACCAGGAGTGTTCACATTTAAACAAATGAGGGTATTACACCACCGAAGTTTCATCAATTTCATCAGAGTAGAAATAGTATAATAAGGACCAATATGTCTTCCACTAAACTCAATTCAGCAGATGGACACCCAACCAGTAGTGTTCACATTTCCAAAAATTACTGGCAGACACCACAAAAGCAGCATCAATTTCACGAGAGTAGAAATAGTATAATAGGGACCGACAGGTCTTCCACTACACCCAATCCAACAAATGGACACGCAACCAGGAGTGTTCACATTTAAACAAATGAGGGCCTTACACCACAGAAGGGGCATCAATTTCACGAGAGTAGAAATAATATAATAGGGACAGACAGGTCTTCCGCTACACCCAATCGAATACAGATGGACACCCAACCTGTAGTTTTCACATTTCAAAAAAATGAGGGCCTGGCACGACCTAAGTGGAATACAGTTGTGCTCAAAAGTTTACATACCCCAGCAGAATTTTTGCCTTCTTGGCCTCTTTTCAGAGACTATGAATGAGAACACCCAACCTTTTTCTCCACTCATGGTTAGTGGTTGAGTGAACCCATTTATTGTCATGATCCAGGACGGGATTTCGCTTTGACCCGTCCTGGTTAGACTATGGGTTAATTGTGCTGCCTCTCTCTGGCAGCAGGAGGCTATTTAGTGTTCACTGGACCTGGGTCCGGTGTCAGTTATACTCCTGCCCTCGGCTGAGTTAAGTGACCTCTTGTATACGTGTGCCTGTTATCTTGCTTGTTTGTTCGGTTGTGATCTGGTTCTGTCCCTGTTACGAGTTCTGCCTGACCCTCTTGTACTGAGCTACCTCTCGTGTATGACTCTCTGCTTGTGACCCGACTTCTCTCTGCTCGTCCCCTTGGTACCACGTCGCCCTCTTGTGTATGACCCTTGGCTCTGTCTGACTACCCGTCTGTTCGTCCCTCCTGTACCTCGTTTGCCCGTACTGTGTGTGACCTCTGTTTTGCCTGACTCTGAGTTGTTGTATGGTGTCCTGTCCTATCTGAATACAGGACGCTAAGCCCCGCCCCCTTGCAGTCACATGACCATAGGTCCCGTGCACATTATTCAGTTTCAGTGTCCGCAGGTCCTATGCATCTTTACTTTCCAGCACTGACTGGATCCTGACACTATTAGCCTGAAGCACGCATGGTCACCTCTGCTGCACACTCCACAGGTATCTTTTAGCACTGCTTCTGTTCTCAGGACACGCGCACTGGCTCTATGAGCAAGTGCAGTGCGGTGTCTCTGACATTTATTCTCTGCTGCACTTTGTAGGACACTGTTCCACATTATTACTGCTTGTAGCAAAGTTATGCACAGTTTACACTATATGGACCTGTATGGAATCATGTATGTCTCTTTAATATGTATTTTTGCTCTATTATATGTAGTTTGTTCAGTGGGGAAGTGGGGTTTCTTTGTTCCATGCTCCCATTTTTCAGCCTGGGGTGGTGGTGGCAGAGGTTTCTAATTTGTTGGAACGAGAGATTTGAGAAGCCCAGGCTCTTGCACCTCCAGCTAAGCCGGTGGATAAACTTTATGTGCCAGCTCAGTTTCGTCTCAAGGTCCTCCAGGAGTTCCATGACTCAGTTCTGGGTGGACATCCAGGGATCTCAGCGACCCGGAAGGCCATTGCTAGAATGTTCTGGTGGTCTTCTTTAGCCTCTGATGTTGGGGAGTATGTGTCTGCGTGTGAGGTTTGTGCCCGTGCGAAAACTCCCCATAACCGGCCGGCCGGGGAATTGGTACCACTGCCAATTCCTGAGAGACCATGGACTCATCTGTCCATGGATTTCATCACCAACCTTCCCGCTTCCAAGGGTAATACCATGGTCTGGGTCGTAGTGGACAGGTTTAGTAAGCAGGCACATTTTGTACCTTTGGCAGCTCTACCTAATGCGGAAACATTGTCCAGATTGTTTGTGGAGCATGTGGTACGGTTGCATGGGGTACCCCTGAATGTGGTGTCTGATAGGGGAGTGCAATTTGTGTCCAGATTTTGGAGAGCTTTTTGTAGGAGGTTGGGTATTAGTCTGTCCTTTTCATCCGCCTACCATCCAGAGACTAATGGGCAGACTGAGCGGACCAATCAGTCTCTGGAGCAAATTCTGCGTTGTTTGACCTCAGCCCGACAGGATGATTGGTTGATGTTCTGTGTTACCATTGGCTGAGTTTGCTTTTAACAACCGCACTAACCAGTCTACGGGTTCATCTCCTTTTTTTTGCAATTATGGGTTTCATCCTCATTTTGGAGAATTTTCCCGCTTGAATTCTGGGTGTCCTGGGGCGGACGAGTCGATCCAGCGGTTGGGGGAGGTATGGCGGGAGGTCCAGAATAACATTACGAAGGCCCAGGACAAATTTAAATTTTTTGCGGACAAAAAACGATCCGTGGGTCCAGTGTTTCAGGTCGGAGATAAGGTATGGTTATCCACCAAAAATATAAGGCTCAAGGTCCCCTCTGTGAAGCTTGGACCCAAGTTTATAGGTCCCTATGTAATTACCGAAGCAGTTAACCCGGTGGCTTTTCGGTTGAGTCTTCCGCCATCTCTAAGGATCCCTAATGTTTTCCATAAGGCCCTTTTGAAACCTGTGAGGTCCAGTGGGGAGGGATCATCATCTTCCCCGACACCGGTCCTGGTAGATGGGCAGGCTGAGTACGAGGTGGAACGAATTGTCGACTCCAGGTTGGTCCGTCGCGCCCTTCAGTATTTGATACATTGGAAGGGCTACGGTCCTGAGGAACGCTCGTGGGTTCCTGCTCGATCAGTTCATGCGGATCGGTTGATCCGAGCCTTTCACGCCAAGTACCCTGAGAGACCTGGGGGTCCGGTGGCCCCCCATTGAGAGGAGGGTACTGTCATGATCCAGGACGGGATTTCGCTTTGACCCGTCCTGGTTAGACTATGGGTTAATTGTGCTGCCTCTCTCTGGCAGCAGGAGGCTATTTAGTGTTCACTGGACCTGGGTCCGGTGTCAGTTATACTCCTGCCCTCGGCTGAGTTAAGTGACCTCTTGTATACGTGTGCCTGATATCTTGCTTGTTTGTTCGGTTGTGATCTGGTTCTGTCCCTGTTACGAGTTCTGCCTGACCCTCTTGTACTGAGCTACCTCTCGTGTATGACTCTCTGCTTGTGACCCGACTTCTCTCTGCTCGTCCCCTTGGTACCACGTCGCCCTCTTGTGTATGACCCTTGGCTCTGTCTGACTACCCGTCTGTTCGTCCCTCCTGTACCTCGTTTGCCCGTACTGCGTGTGACCTCTGTTTTGCCTTACTCTGAGTTGTTGTATGGTGTCCTGTCCTATCTGAATACAGGACGCTAAGCCCCGCCCCCTTGCAGTCACATGACCATAGGTCCCGTGCACATTATTCAGTTTCAGTGTCCGCAGGTCCTATGCATCTTTACTTTCCAGCACTGACTGGATCCTGACACTATTAGCCTGAAGCACGCATGGTCACCTCTGCTGCACACTCCACAGGTATCTTTTAGCACTGCTTCTGTTCTCAGGACACGCGCACTGGCTCTATGAGCAAGTGCAGTGCGGTGTCTCTGACATTTATTATCTGTTATAATAATTGTAATAAAGTCCTTTCTTTTATGTGTATTTGTGTAATATATATATATATATATATATTTGTGTAATATATTTTTATATTTATAAATATGTATATATATATATATATATATATATATATATACACACAAACACTTATATACGTATACGTGTTTTTGTGTGTGAGTACATATATATATATATTTATAAATGATTGCATATATGCCATTTCTATGCCTAGACTTAGAAACTCTTTTCAGCTGACGTATTGTTAAGACATAGGTTACATGGGTGTTAAATTTTCTGAATGCTAAGTTTGCTTTCCTTGTCTTAGGGTACCGTTACATTTAGCGATGCGCCAGCGATTCCAACAACGATACGACCCAGTCAGGATCGCTAGTGCATCGCTAAATGGTCGCTAGTGAGCTGCCAAACAGGCAGATCTCGCCAGCGACATAGCAGCGGTCGGCGGTCATTACTTACCTGTCAGACGCGGCAATGAAGACATTCTCCCGCCCGCGTCCACACGTCGCTCGTCGGCGCCAGCAGGAAGCCCAGCAGGAAGTGGCCGACGAGAAACCGTCCAGGACGTTCTTGCGCGATAAGCGATAACCAGCGGGGGAGCCGGTCGGAGGTATCACACATAGTGATATTGCTAGCAATATCGCTGCTGCATCACAAAATCGGTGACGCTTTAGCGATATCGCTAGTGATCTCGCTGTGTGTAACGGGGGCTTTACGTACAAAATAAACTGTCATCCCTTTTACTTCACTGGTAACATAGATAAGGATTGCTGACAGTTAAGCATATTCCAACATATGTACTATTTTGCAAACTTTGTATTTTGACCGCCCTCGTGTTGTTCTACTTAAACTCAAAGAATCTGTATTGGGTCAGACAGGTGATTTCTCACATATGGTGCAGCCATCATCCTCTCTCCATGCCGGCATGATCAATAAAGAACAAATCATCTTACTTATTCAGGTCTGGATGATTTCTAATTGGAAGACTAAAACTCCACTGACACTATCAAACTACTGTGTTTTCTCTTTTTAAATCATGATGACAACCCAAAACATCCAAATGACCTTGATTAACCCTTTCCAGACCGATGACGCCTACGTAGGCATCATGAAAACCTGTGCCATTACGACCCATGATGCCTACGTAGGTATAACTGAAAGGTCACCCGACCTGCAGGCACAGGAAGAGTTGTGCATCACCCTTGGGGGGGGTGGCTTTGCCCACCCATGGCTACGATAGCTCTGATTGGCTGTTAAATAATCCAGCCATGGCCGATGCGGAAATATCATCGGCCATGGCTGGAGACAGCAGTCTGACCCCCCCACGACTGATGGGGGTGATCTGCCCCCGCCACCGACTGATTGCGGTGATCTGCTTGCTCCATCAGCATCTTCGCCCCCTCCCCTTCCCTCCGCTCTCCCCACTTTCCGATCACCCCTCCCCCTCGGTACCTTCTGCGTCCAGGTATCCCTCCGTCATCGATCATGGGCGCAGCCATCTTCCAATATGCTGGCTGGCAGATTCATTCATTCATTCAGGGATGATTTAGCAAATCCTGCTTTGAGCAGGGGGTTGGACCAGATGGCCCAGGAGGCCCCTTCCAACTCTACGATTTTATGATTCTATAATTTTGATCACTGTGAAAGACCCTATCACAGTGATCAAAATAAAAAAATAGTAAATACACCCCCTTTATCACCCCCATAGGTAGGGACAAATAATAAAATAAAGAAAATATATTTATTTTTATTTTTCCATTAGGGTTAGGGATAGGGTTAGAATTAGGGTTAGAATTAGGGTTAGGGTTGGAATTAGGGTTAGGGTTGGAATTAGGGTTAGAGTTGGAATTAGGGTAAGGGTTGGTGTTATGAATGTGTCACCGTAGGAGGCAAAAACAGAAATACTAGCTAAGTCCAGAAAACCAGAGAAGTTGGCAGCTATCGGATTGCAGACCCTTGAACCTATCAACAACAACTAGCAGTCGCCGTGGGGGGTTCCTACGGTGCCCTAGACCCCTCGATCACAGCCGGAGAACTAAATAGCCTAAAGACAGAAAGGGAAATCTAAACTGCCCCAGAGTAGACCCCAAAGCAATAGGCAGCCCCCAACATAAAATGACGGTGAAGCAAGATGAAAAAACACTCACACAGATAGAAAGATAGGCTGAGCAAATGATGGGGCCCAAGCTAACTAAATAGGACAAGATAGAAAAGCTGCTGTCTGCAATCCGCCAAAACCCTATCAAAACAAGAGCCAACAGACTGATAGGGAAAAAAGCCCTGAAGACGCTAGGCTTCAAAAAGACTATATCAGTACTCAGGTATTTTCTGAAGACAGAGCAAAAAGGAATTCAGCTCACCCCAGCAGGGAATGGCAGAAATCCAGAAAAACAAGGCAAAACAAAACCAAAACACAAATGCAAAAAGCAGAGCAGAAAACTTAGCTTTTGAGGAGCAGGAATCAGACTGGTCTCCTGGAATCCCTCTGAGAAATCACCAGCAAGGCAGAAGGGCAATTCCAGTCACCCAGTCATCATCATCCTGCTCAGGTGCTTGGTAATCAGCCTCACTACCTTCCTTCACCAGAAGAGGGAGTTCATCAGACCTCAATGGTGAAGGGGAAAATGAACTCACAACAGTACCTCCCCCTTGAGGAGGGGTCACCGAACCCTCATCCACGCGACCAGGGCGATCAGGGTTAGCCCGATGAAAGGCACGCACCAATCTTTTGGCATGAATATCAGAGGCAGAGACCCAGGAATTATCCTCCTGACCATAACCCTTCCAGTTAACCAAATACTGGAGTCTCCGTCTAGCCAGATGGGAATCCAGTATCTTCTCTACCTCATATTCCATGTTACCTTCAACCAATACAGGGTCCGGAGGTGCCACCCCAGGAACAACTGGTTCAACAAACCTCTTCAACAAGGACTTATGAAACATTATGGATTTTAAATGTGACAGGAAGAGCCAAACGAAAAGAGACCAGATTAATAATCTCCAAAATCTTGTAAGGTCCAATAAATCTAGGCTTAAACTTAGGAGAAGCCACCTTCATAGCGATATTTTAACTGAATTCCCAGCTTGGAACAGAAAGTCCTCCAAAATCTAGACACAAACTGAACTCCTCTGTCAGATACAATGTTCTCAGGAATCCTGTGCAAGCGAACCACCTGTTGCAAAAACAGGGGCACCAACTCAGAGGAAGATGGCAACTTAGGGAGTGGTACAAGATGAACCATCTTTGAGAACCTATCACTAGAGTTGAGCGAAACGGGTCGAAAAATTTCAAAAGTCAACGACTTTTGGCAAAGTCGGGTTTCATGAAACGAAACCCGACCCTAGGATGAGGTCGGCCACGAGGTCGGCGACTTACGCGCCAAAGTCGCGTTTCAAAAGTTTGTTTTGCGCTCTTTTTCAGCCAATCAGGATCCACGGACACTGTGGGCAACGTGATGACATAGGCAGGGGTCACCACCATCTTTCAGAAGGGCATGCAAGTGATTGGCTTGCTTTGGTGGGCGTCACAGGGGTTATAAAAGGGCATGCACGCCGACCACCATCTTACTTCTGCCGATCTTAGCATAGGGAGAGGTTGCTGCTGCTGATTCTGTAGGGAGAGCGTTAGGCAGGGAAGAAGAAAAAAAACTGCTTCTGCTGCTAGCGATTTTGCCTGTACAACACACCAGTCACTGTGTGTGCAGTGCAAGGGGAGGCAATATTGTGGTGGATCAGCGGTGTTGGTTGTTAGGCTGCCTTCTAAGGCTTCCTGACAGCTGCATTGCTGTTTACCCACTGCTCTGCAAACTGCTTTTTTAAAAGCAATCCCAATTTTTTTTTTGTCCTGCTGAGGTACTGAGCGTGCATTTTTTCACACTATACAGCGGTGTACGCTCCTCACACAGTACCGTGTAACGGCTGTTATCACAGCCACAGTGAAGCTATCTGTGTGTCACTCTGTGAGAATAAGTCGAGGACATGTTCCGTTCTTACAGACCTGCACCTACTAGTTTTGTCTAGCTTTCAAACAGTTAAATATATTTGCTGTTTGATCACATTCAAAACTATAGAGAGACAGCGTGTGTCAGTCCGTATACTTAAAAAACACGGAGCTTGACAATTTTACGTACACCGGACAGCAGTGTACGTGCACGCTCCTCTCAGTACCGTGTAACGGCTGTTATCACGGCCACAGTGAAGCTATCTGTGTGTCACTGTGGAAGGATAAGTGGGGGACTTGTTCCGTTCTTACAGACCTACACTCTAGGGAGATTCCTATTCTGCCCAATTCTACATACACCTTGTAGTTTGTGATACACTAGCCAATTTCTGCCTGTGACATAGCGCTCTGATAATCAGTGGGCCTCACACAATCCAAAGGTGTCCAGTGTCCACTAGTGTGTGCAGAAATTCAAAATCTCCCTTATCCTGTAGTCACTTTTTTCACACCTGTGCCATCGAGCCTGTGACATAGCGCTGTGATATTCAGTGGGCCTCACACAATCCATAAGTGTCCAGTGTCCACAAGTGTGTGCAGAAATTCAAAATCTCTATGATCCTGTAGTCACTTTTTTCACACCTGTGCCATCGAGCCTGTGACATAGCGCTCTGATATTCAGTGGGCCTCACACAATCCAAAAGTGTCCAGTGTCCAATAGTGTGTGCAGAAATTCAAAATCTCCCTTATCCTGTAGTCACTTTTTTCACACCTGTGCCATCGAGCCTGTGACATAGCGCTCTGATATTCAGTGGGCCTCACACAATCCAAAAGTGTCCAGTGTCCACTAGTGTGTGCAGAAATTCAAAATCTCCCTTATCCTGTAGTCACTTTTTTCACACCTGTGCCATCGAGCCTGTGACATAGCGCTCTGATATTCAGTGGGCCTCACACAATCCAAAAGTGTCCAGTGTCCACTAGTGTGTGCAGAAATTCAAAATCTCTGTGATCCTGTAGTCACTTTTTTCACACCTGTGCCATCGAGCCTGTGACATAGCGCTCTGATATTCAGTGGGCCTCACACAATCCAAAAGTGTCCAGTGTCCACTAGTGTGTGCAGAAATTCAAAATCTCTGTGATCCTGTAGTCACTTTTTTCACACCTGTGCCATCGAGCCTGTGACATAGCGCTCTGATATTCAGTGGGCCTCACACAATCCATAAGTGTCCAGTGTCCACAAGTGTGTGCAGAAATTCAAAATCTCCCTTATCCTGTAGTCACTTTTTTCACACCTGTGCCATCGAGCATGTGACATAGCGCTCTGATATTCAGTGGGCCTCACACAATCCAAAAGTGTCCAGTGTCCACTAGTGTGTGCAGAAATTCAAAATCTCCCTTATCCTGTAGTCACTTTTTTCACACCTGTGCCATCGAGCCTGTGACATAGCGCTCTGATATTCAGTGGGCCTCACACAATCCAAAAGTGTCCAGTGTCCACTAGTGTGTGCAGAAATTCAAAATCTCCCTTATCCTGTAGTCACTTTTTTCACATCTGTGCCATCGAGCCTGTGACATAGCGCTCTGATATTCAGTGGGCCTCACACAATCCAAAAGTGTCCAGTGTCCACTAGTGTGTGCAGATATTCAAAATCTCCCTTATCCTGTAGTCACTTTTTTCACACCTGTGCCATCGAGCCTGTGACATAGCGCTGTGATATTCAGTGGGCCTCACACAATCCATAAGTGTCCAGTGTCCACAAGTGTGTGCAGAAATGCAAAATCTCCCCTGTCCTATAGACACCTTGTACCTTGTTTTACATTACTATATAGTTTGTTGGATTTTGTCTACATTTCTACAAAAAATGAGGAAGGCTGGTGGAAGAGGCCGTGGAATTGGGCGGGGGTTGGCAGCTGGTAATGATGGTGTTGGTGGTGGATCTGATGGTAGTGGCAAGAGCAAAATAGGACCGAATGCAGGAGGTGTTGAGCCTGCGTTATCGTCTGGCTCCAAAAGGCTTCGAAGGCTTAGTTTTCTAGAAGTTGGCAAACCACTTTTAAAGCCAGAGCATCAGGAAAAAGTTTTGTCTTACATTGCATACTCAGCCTCCAGCTCTATCGCCTCCTCTTCTGAAGTTGTAAAAAGTAAAAGCACTGAGTCGTCATTGGAGGCTCATGTTCATGAACCACACCTTTCCTTGTGTCCTTCACCCCAACCAAGATTGAAGGATGACGCAGGCCATACTACTGATTACTCCATGGAGCTGTTTTCACATACCATGCCTGGATTATCAAGTCAAATGGTGAATTACCCAGGCCAAGATGAATCTGACATGGAGTGCACTGATGCACAGCCGCTGATAGATGATTCTGCTGCTACATTCACTCAGAGCACTACATTGTCCTCGCAGTGTACAGAGCCAGATTCTGACCCTGATGAGACTCAGGTGCCCCTTCCCGCACACTATACCACCATACACGGTGACACAGAGGATGGTGCACATGACATTGAAGAGGAGGTGATGGATGACCCAGTTGTTGACCCAGATTGGCATCCATTGGGGGAAGAGGGTGCTGCTTCCAATAGCTCAGATGAGGAGCATCCACAGCAAACATCAACATCGCAACAGCTGTTATCTGGCAGGCCCGGAGCACTCCAAAGACAGGTTCCAAAAATCAAAAGAGTTGCTGGACAGCTTGTCCAGAGGGTCAAAAGATCACAGCGTGCTAGGCCGCAAAATGTCTGCCAAAGTAGGAAGAGTGCAGTGTGGCACTTTTTTGAACAAAATCCTCATGATCAGGCCAAGGTTATCTGTAAGAAGTGCGCAAAGACCTTTAGCCGAGGGAAAAATCTGAAAAATTTGAATACCAGTTGCATGCTTAGACATTTAACCACCATGCACTTGCAAGCGTGGACACAACACCAAACCTCAAGTGCCACATGTGCAACTAATCACAAAAAAGGTAGTCAGCAACGCTACATTGTTTCCCCCACTGTAAGCTCACCGGTTAGCACAGCAGCAAATGTTGAGGTGTCGTTGCAAGGCCACAGCAGTCAGGGAATCCCACTGTTATATCAACGAAATACTGAATCTAGGCCATCAGAAAGAACACCAACTCCATCACCATAGAATCATAGAATCATAGAATCATAGAATCATAGAATCGTAGAGTTGGAAGGGACCTCCTGGGCCATCTGGTCCAACCCCCTGCTCAAAGCAGGATTCGCTAAATCATCCCAGTCAGATGTCTGTCCAGCCTCTGTTTGAAGACTTCCATTGAAGGAGAACTCACCACTTCTCGTGGCAGCCTGTTCCACTCATTGATCACTCTAACTGTCAAAAAGTTTTTTCTAATATCTAATCTGTGTCTCTTCCCATTCAGTTTCATCCCATTGCTTCTAGTCTTTCCTTGTGCAAATGAGAATAAAGTTGATCCTTCTACAATGTGACAGCCCTTTAGATATTTGTAGACAGCTATTAAGTCTCCTCTCAGTCTTCTCTTTTGCAAACTAAACATTCCCAAATCCTGCAACCTTTCCTCATAAGACAGGGTTTGCAGACCGGTCACCATTCTGGTCGCTCTTTTCTGAACTTGCTCCAGTTTGTTGATGTCTTTTTTAAAATGTGGTGCCCAAAACTGGACACAATATTCCAGATGAGGTCTGACCAAAGAGGAGTAGAGGGAAATAATGACTTCACGTGATCTAGACTGTATGCTTCTGTTAATACATCCTAGAATTGCATTTGCCTTTTTTGCTGCTGCATCACACTGTTGACTCATATTCAGTCTGTGATCTATTAGTATACCCAAGTCTTTTTCACATGTGCTGTCACTTAGCCCTATTCCTCCCATTCTATATATGCTTTTTTCATTTTTATTGCCCAGATGTAGTACTTTGCATTTCTCCCTGTTAAAAACCATTCTGTTAGTTGCTGCCCACTTCTCCAGTTTATTTAAATCTTTTTGAATCCTCTCTCTCTCTTCTCTAGTATTAGCTATCCCTCCTAGCTTTGTGTCATCAGCAAATTTAATCAGTTTACCCTCAATTCCTTCATCTAAATCGTTGATAAAGATGTTGAACAATACAGGGCCCAGGACAGAGCCCTGTGGTACCCCACTTGAGACATTCTTCCAACTGGATGTGCAGCCATTTACGACCACTCTTTGGGTCCGATCACTAAGCCAGTTATGAATCCACCTAACAGTTGCCTTGTCCATTCCATACTTAGTCATTTTTTCAATAAGGATTGTATGAGAGACTTTGTCAAATGCTTTGCTGAAGTCAAGATATACTATATCTACAGCATTTCCTTGATCCACCCAATCAGTGATACCGTCATAGAAGGAAATTAAGTTAGTCTGACATGACTTATTAGTTACAAACCCATGCTGACTCTGTTTAATCACTTCATTCTTATCCAGGTATTGACATACATGTTGTTTAATAATTTGTTCAAAGATCTTTCCTGGTATAGAAGTCAGACTCACCGGCCTATAGTTGCCTGGGTCCACCTTCTTCCCCTTTTTGAAGATAGGAACAACATTTGCTCTTCTCCAGTCTTCTGGCACTTCTCCTGTTCTCCAAGAATTTTCAAAGATTATGGAGAGGGGTTCAAAAATTTCTTCTGCTATCTCCTTCAGTACTCTGGGGTGTAATTCATCTGGACCTGGAGACTTGAATTCATTTAGGTTAGCTAAGTGTTTCCTCACTATCTTTCTGTTTATAGATATCCTGGATTCTTCTATTCCCTTAATAGGACAGTGAATAACAGTTGATGTTGCATTTCCTTTCTGAGAGAAAACAGATGCAAAATAGGAATTTAAAAGTTCAGCCTTCTCAACATCCTGTCTTACCATTTCATCATTTTCATCCTGTAAAAATCCTATAGCATCTTTGACTTTTCTTTTACTTTTGACATATCCCCAAAATCCTTTATTATTGCTTTTGACATCTCTTGCAAGCCTCAGTTCATTTTCAGCTTTAGCTAATCTGATTTGTGCCCTGCAGGTACTGCAGACAGCATTATATTCTTCTTTAGATATGCCTCCCTCTTTCCATTTTATAAACATTTTTTTCTTCCTTTTTAGCATGTGCTTAAGTTCTGTGTTCATCCATCCTGGTTTCCTTAAATGCTTCCTATTCTTCCCTCTTTTCGGAATTGTTAACAACTGTGCTTTGAGAATTTCATTTTTCAAGATTTCCCATCCTTCCTGGACATTTTTGTCTTTAAGGATATCCAGCCATTGGATCCCTCCAATTCTCTTTCTGAATCCCTTAAAATCTGCCTTTCTGAAATCTAACCTTGACGTCTGAGTCTTCACAGGTCTTCCACCTCTAGTAATCCAAAATTCTAAAATAGCATGGTCGCTACCTCCTAGGGTCCCAGCCACTTTTACCTCCTCAACCATTTCCTCCCTGTTTATAAGGATTAGATCCAAGGTAGCAGTTCCCCTTGTTTTCTCCCTTACCTTTTGGAAGATAAAGTTGTCAGCAAGAGAGGATAAGAATTTCCTTGACCTGTTAGTTTTGCCTGAGAGAGCTTCCCAACAAATGTCTGGATAGTTGAAATCTCCCATGACAACTATGTCATATTTTTTGGAGAACTTGGCCATCTGATGCATAAAGAGTTCATCTATATCTTCGGCTTGCACAGGTGGCCTGTAGTAAATGCCTACAATGGTGTCCTTTCCATTGTTCTGTCCTTGTATTCTTACCCAAACAGTTTCCACAGAACTCCCAGTCTCTGAAGCTTCAATCTCTGTGCAGATATACGCGTTTCGAACATACAATGCGACACCCCCTCCTCGTTTATCAAGTCTGTTTCTTGCAAATAAGTTGTATCCTTCTAGTCTTGTATTCCAATCATGTGTATTGTCCCACCAAGTTTCAGTGATTCCAATTACATCATATTTCTGTTCCTGTGTTAGTAGTTCCAATTCTCCTTGTTTGTTGCCCATGCTTTGTGCATTAGTATAGAAACATTTTAGTTTGTGATTGGTTTCTCTTTCTCCAATATTTTTATTAATTAGATTCTTTCGTCTTTGTTCTTCCTTTCCACTTCTAATAGCAGAGTTCTCAATAGCATTTGTCAGGTGTATGGCTTTTTCTGGTCTTTTGCTTCCCTTCCCATGTTGTTCTAGTTTAAAGCTCTCCTTACAAGTGTAGCAAGGCGACTTCCAAATACATGCTTTCCAGTCTTCGTAAGGTGCACCCCATCTCTAGCAAGTAGTCCATCGTATAAGTAGTTCACTCCGTGATCCAGAAATCCAAATCGTTGCTGACGGCACCATCGACGTAGCCAGTTGTTCACCTGCAGAATCTTATTCCACCTCCTTGTTCCATGGCCATCCACTGGGAGGATGGAAGAGAAGACCACCTGCGCTCCCAGTTCTTTCACTTTCTTGCCTAAGTCTTCAAAGTCTCTGCAGATGGTTTCCAGGTCGTTTCTTGCGGTGTCATTTGTCCCCACATGTAGTAGCAGGAATGGGTAGTCATCTGTAGGTCTGAAGAGTCCTGATATCCTGTCAGACACATCATCAACCCTCTCTCATTCCGCCCTGTCCACCGCTACTTCCACCATATGCAGCTCTCAAGTCCAGCTCACCCTCCCAGACACTATGAGTAGGTCAAGAAAGTACTCAGTCTCTCATCCGCGTACACTGGGTTTGAACGCCCACATTGCCAAACTAATCTCGTTTGAGATGATGCCCTATCGGTTGGTGGAAAGCGCAGCTTTCCGCGAACTCATGGCCTATGCAGTACCACACTATGACCTACCCAGTCGCCACTTCTTCTCTCGCAAAGCCATCCCAGCCCTCCACCATCATGTAAAAGACCGCATTGTCCATGCACTCAAGCAGTCAGTGAGTGGAAAGGTGCACCTCACAACTGATGCATGGTCCAGTCAGTATGGCCAGGGCCGTTACGTGTCCATCACTGCGCACTGGGTTAATGTAGTGGATGCAGGGTCCACAGGGGACAGCGGTGGTGGGACAGTGCTGCCTAGCCCACGGTATAGGAAACAGTTGGCTGTAGGCGTTCGACCCTCCTCCTCCTCCAGAAGCGAAAGCTCGTCCACAGAGCGCAGTCATACGAGCACTCCATCTGCAGCTGCCACTGTTGCACACAAGGTGTCCCCCTATCGAGCAGCTAGTGGAAAGCGTCAGCAGGCTGTGTTGCAGATGATGTGTTTGGGCGACAGACACACCGCCGAGGTGCTGGCCGAGTACTTGAAGCGACAAACTGAGTCATGGCTGGGCAGTGTACATCTTGAGGCAGGCAAGGTAGTTAGTGATAACGGCCGTAATTTTGTGGCAGCCATAGCCCTTTCAAAACTCAGCCACATACCTTGCTTGGCTCACACCTTGAACCTGGTGGTGCAGTGCTTCCTCAAAAATTATCCGGAGTTAACAGCCCTGCTCCAGAAGGTGCGAAGACTGTGCGCGCACATCCGCCGGTCGCCTGTACACTCTGTTCGTATGCAGAAGCTGCAGCGATTGCTCCACCTTCCCAACCACCGCCTCATTATCGACATTGCAACAAGGTGGAACTCCACCCTGCACATGGTGGAGCGGCTGTGCGAGCAGAGGCAGGCCATAATGCATTTGTGGGAGGATACACGGCCAGGCACTTTGAGAGCAGACATGGAGTTGACAGGTGTGCAGTGGTCGAAGCTGAAAGACCTCTGTAAAGTCCTTCAGTGTTTTGAGGAATGCACACGGCTGGTAAGCGCAGACGACGCCATCCTAAGCATGAGCGTCCCACTTATGCGTCTGCTCATGCAAACTTTGACGCACCTTAAGGAGCAGGCGTCTGCAGCCAATGTTGATGAGGAGGAAGAGGAGGAGGGAATCCTTGATGACATTCAGCCATTGTCTGCTCAGGGACCTCTCCTGGACGAGGTGGAGGAAGAAGAGGAGGAGGATGATGATGATGGAGATGATTACTTAGGGGAGGAGGATGCATCTCGTGGGGCAAGTGAAAATGTTGGCGTGGCAAGGTCTGGTACAGGGTTTGTGCGTGACTGGAGGGATGTGGATTTGCCAGAAAGTGCTCCTCCAACCAGCACTCGCAGTGCATCATTGACACCGGGAACATTGGCCCACATGTCAGATTATGCCTTGCAGATCCTAAAAAGGGACCCCCGCATTGCCAAAATGATGAACGATGACGACTACTGGTTGGCCAGCATCCTGGATCCACGCTATAAAGGCAAATTACAAAACATCATGCCACAGGAGAACCTTGACCTAATATTGGCTAATAAACAAGCAACTCTGGTAAATCGGTTGCTTGAGGCATTCCCAGCACACAGCAGCGGTGATGGTTCTCACACGAGCCGTATGGGCCGGGGGCAGCTTGGCAGAGGTGTTCATGGTGCACACAGCAGAAGTGGCGTTGGAGACAGGGGTTTCATGACAATGTTGTGGACTGATTTTTCAAGTACCGCTCACACAACTTGTAGTACTGCATCGATGGAAAGTGACAGGACACAGCAGTTGTCAACTATGGTTACAAACTACTTTTCCTCCCATATCGATGTTCTCCCACACAGGTCATTCCCCTTTGACTATTGGGCCGCTAAACTGGACACCTGGCCTGAATTGGCCCAATATGCCTTACAGGAGCTCGCTTGCCCAGCTGCAAGTGTGGTATCGGAAAGAGTCTTCAGTGCAGCTGGATCAATCCTGACAGAAAAAAGGACCCGTCTGTCAACCCAAAATGTGGATGATCTAACCTTCATTAAAATGAACCATGCATGGGTTTCCAAGGATTTTGTCCCACCTTCCCCTGATGACACATAGGGTGACAGAAAAATGGCTTGCTTTGGTCCACCTCTTCCTGGGACTTGACCTATTTCGCCTTTTGCATCAGCTGAATGTCCAACATCAACATATGCCACTTTCAAAAACTCCCTAACTGTGCTGCCTCCCCCCCCCATGGCCGGGGTCACCACCTAGCGCACGACACCGTGCGAGTGCCGTTGCCCTGGACAGGTGGGTAGGCCGACTATTGGGCGCGGGCACTGGCACAGGGTCCCTCATAGTGCAATCAAGTGTCTCTGACGGTGGTGGTGCACACCCGCCGTCAGACACACCGCCGTACTATGAGGGGCCAAGTGCCAGTACCGACGCCCACGAGTGGGCCCCCCTTGCTTGGGCAGGGCCCCAGCATTTGCAATCTTTACCTCTCCCTGCTCCTCCGCTGTGTAGTCAGGGCCGTCAAATCCATACTGTGCCTGACACCGTCTGAGCCTGCCTCCTGATGTATAGACATATATTTTGAATGTGTACGCTATCCATACATGTTATCCGGGGATACGGTACCCTTTCTCACCTTTGTGCAATCACGTGCAATCCATACTGGGCCTAACACCGTCTGAGCCTGCCTCCTGATGTATAGACATATATTTTGAATGTGTACGCTATCCATACATGTTATCCGGGGATACGGTACCCTTTCTCACCTTTGTGCAATCACGTGCAATCCATACTGGGCCTAACACCGTCTGAGCCTGCCTCCTGATGTATAGACATATATTTTGAATGTGTACGCTATCCATACATGTTATCCGGGGATACGGTACCCTTTCTCACCTTTGTGCAATCACGTTCAAGCCATACTGGGCCTAACACCGTCTGAGCCTGCCTCCTGATGTATAGACATATATTTTGAATGTGTACGCTATCCATACATGTTATCCGGGGATACGGTACCCTTTCTCACCTTTGCGCAATCACGTGTAATCCATACTGGGCGTGAGAACGGCTGGCGAGCTGTTAAGCAAGCTACAGCACCTGTGGTTTGCACACGTAAGTTTTTCATTTTTTCAGGAATGATGGTTAGGCCTAATTCCGGAACATCGGTTGACCTGCACTTACTGGGAAATCATCGTTCGCGGGTAATAATTGTAATCAGTGATCCCCATCACTAACGTTGTCCAGCGGGTTATCTGCACCTGTAAGCGACAAACGCTGGCCTTTTCAGTGTAGCGCACATGCAGCCCCGGACATGTAAGGGCATGACACACCAGTTATTGGCCAATCTCATGTGCCAGAGCCTCACGTGTCCCTCTAGTAAGCCGGACTCCGACCGCGGGGCATGACGGAGTCTTGTTCGTTAACGGAATTAAGCTTGCAATGTGTGCATCTTTTCTGTAGCTGGCATAGTTGAGGTTTCCCAGGTGGAGTCGAATTTAACCGTAGGCTCCACTCCTGGTGGTGCCCTTCTGGACATTCCTTTAAGGTTCAGCTTTGCAACCATACTGCCCACGTAAAACAAACACTTTGCCTTCATGAACGCTGTTTGGAGGGTCATGACTCGTGGGAATAACGCCGCCCAATCAGTTAACCTGCTAGAGAGATCCTTCGTTGCTCCCAAGCATGACATCACACTCCCTAGGAGGAAGGTAATGCCACTGTGGCGACCGTACTCCTGGGGGCGACACAAGTGCACTGATGCCCAGCCACTGCTCGATGAATCTGCTGGTACATTGACCCAGACCACTACATTCCCCTCGCACGCTACACAGCCTGAATCTGACCCTGATGAAACTCAGGTTACCCTTCCCATATACAGTTCCATCTTACACGGTGACAAAGAGGAAGCTGCAGATGAAAGTGCAGGTTCGGCCCACCCGCCATCAGACACACCACCGTACTATCAGGGGCCCTGTGCCAGTGCCGTCGCCAACGAGTGGGCCCCCCTGCTTGCTCAGGATCACAGCACTTGCAAGGTTGAAATACTGTGCAGTGAGATGGAAGATGGGGACGACGGGGAGTCCAGACTAGTACAGGGATTCCCTAGCGAGGAGACTTATTTGATTGTTTTCAATGTTGGGACAGCAATTTTTGGGGAGCACTATACTCTGGAGAATGATAGATGGGGCCCACCATACACTGGAACATTCCAAAGGTGGACATCAGACACTGGAGCAGCATTTACAGGGCCCATTATACACTAGAGCATTAGAAATGGGGCCCATTATGTTTGGAGCATTATTTGGGCCCATAAGACAGTGGAGCTTCATCCATGGGGACCAACATATACTGTAGCATTATGTGGAGCTCATCATATACTGTTTCAAACACTATATGGAACCAATGATTCTGTATGGAGAAATAGATGGGCCTCGTCATGAGATGTAAAAAGTGAAGTATTTTTCATTGTACTATACCGCTATTTCTCTGCCGCATTGGAGCATGATGAGTTGTGGTATGTGTTAAAGGGGCGCTCTTTCGCCCAGGGCACATGAAAACCTGGAGCCAGCCCTACCCCCCCACAACTTTAGCCAAATAACCCCCATTTTTCAGTGCGTAACTTGTATTATGAAGTTAATTAAGGTTGACAAGCTTAAGTAAGAAGAATTGATGCTTTTGGCATTCAAATGGGCACTGTAGGTGTGTTTGCTGTCCTCCTCTCACTGCCGACTTTTATTCCCCATTGACTTACATTGGGTTTCGTGTTTCGGGACGACCCCGACTTTTCCCTATAATCGGCCGATCTTGCTCGACCCGACTTTTGGAAAAGTCGGGTTTCACGAAACGAAACTCGACCCTAAAAAAACAAAAGTCGCTCAACTCTACCTATCACAAATCACCCAAATAACAGTCATTCTCTGAGAGACAGGCATATCAGAGATGAAATCCATTGAAATATGGGTCCATGTCCTCCTGGGGACCGGCACAGGCATCAACAACCCACTAGAGCGAGAACAAGGTTTAGACCGGGAGCAAGTCCCACAGGACTGCACAAAATTCCTGACATCACGAGACAAGGCGGGCCACCAAAAAGACCGACTCACCAGATCTCTGGTACCAAAAATACCTGGATGACCAGCCAATGCAGAGCAATGAACTTCAGACATCACTCTCTTCCTCCACTGGTCAGGAACATACAACTTTCCACTGGGACAACGCTCAGGTTTGTCCTCCTGGAACTCTTCCAGAGCACGTCTCAAATCAGGCAAGATGCCAGAAAGAACTACCCCTTCACCTAAGATGGTAGCAGGCTTGGTCACCACAGGAGAATCAGCAAAGAAGCTCCTAGAGAGAGAGTCAGCCTTGACATTCTTAGTGCCAGGAAGAAAAGAGACCACAAAATCAAAACGTGTAAAAAACAAGGCCCACCTAGCCTGTCTAGGGTTCAAGCGTTTGGCCGACTCCAGGTAAATCAAATTCTTGTGGTCAGTGAGGACCACGACTTGATGTTTAGCTCCCTCCAACCAATGTCTCCACTCCTCAAATGCCCATTTCATGGCTACCAGTTCCTGATTCCCCACATCATAGTTACGTTCAGATGGAGAGAATTTTCGGGAAAAGAAAGCACAGGGATTCATTTTAGATGTTACAGGATCCTTTTGGGACAAAACAGCTCCTGCACCAATCTCAGAAGCGTCCACCTCTACCTGGAACGGGAGTGAGACATCAGGTTGCCGCAAAACCGGGGCAGAAGTTTATCTTCACTTCAGCTCCTGAAAGGAAGAAACAGCCTCTGGAGACCAATTCAACACATCAGCACCCTTCTTAGGCCTCTTTCACACATCAGGTTTTCGGCATCAGGCGCGATCCGGCGCTGTTGACTAAAACCGGATCCGGCGAAATGCAATGCCGGATCCGGTTTCCCCCCCATTGACTTGCATTAGAGCCGGATCGAGCCGGATGGCCATGCGTTTCATCCGATTTTCGCCGGATCCGGCAATGTGACGCAATCCGGCGTCTGGAAAAAACGGCTACTGTAACGTTTTTTGTCTCCGGCGAAAAAGCCGGACACGCCGGATCCGGCGTGTCCGGCTTTTTCATACAATGAAAGCCTATGAGCGCCGCAATGCGCCTGATCCAGCGACAGCCGGATCCGGCGGCTGGATCCGGTTTCTTTGGTCTGAGCATGCTCAGTAGCTCTGCCCACAGGACATATATAAAAGCAAGACAATGGGACCCTCAGCCACACCCAACATGCCACCCAAGCCAAGAACCAGGAGCAGGAGAAGGCAGCAGACATCTGCAGCAGCAGCACCATCAGCACCACCCCAAATGGAGCAGCATGCTGAACAACGGGAGGGGAGTCCAGCAGCAGATGAGAGACGGTAATTATCAAATCCCCCATTCCTCCAAACTAGGGCTATGGAATATCAAGATATTCATTGGCCCTTTGTTTCTCTTTATTCAACAGCCGCCCAATAGATGCAGCAGCAGCAGCAGCAGCAATGGCAGCAGCAGAAACACCACCCACAGCCATGGAGTCTGGCCATGAGGAAGACAGCACATCTTCTGGGAGCCCTCCCTCGCATCGTCAGCGTTTGACGGTAAGTTTTTATTTCCAAAATCCATCATCTCTGTAATATATGTGTATTCATTGCCTTTTATTTCAAAACAGGAATCACAAGATGAAGAGGAGCTCCCTGAAGAAGAAGGAAGGGGTGGACAGACACTTGGAGTGGGCTCACAATTGGTAAGTTTTTTGCATCAAACGCAGAAACACAACATCACACTACACACAACACATAGAAAACAATGTTCTGCAGACCACACACAGCAAACAAATGTCTACATCCAAAGACATAACATTTTTTGTTTTCTTCTCTAGTCTTCCCAATCTGGTGCTCGGCCAAGAGGTCCTCACAGTGCCTCCCAGGGTCGTCGGCGACAGCAACGCGGCGGTCACCAGCGTGTAAGTATAAATATTTTTGCTTTTTTTTTTTTGCACTTTTTATTTCATTTCTTTTGTGGAGGCTAATTATGTTATTTTTGTCTTTTTCTTTAACAGCCTTCACAGCGTGCTCCCGACTCTGACGGTGAGGATGGAGGGATTGATGTGGACCGCCTCATCGATCTCGTCAGAGAAAGGGAGCCGCTCTGGAATATGGCTGACCGCCGCCACGCTGACCTGATCGTTACCCAACGACTCTGGGAGGAAATCTGTTCACTCCTTGTGGACCGCTGGGAGGACCTCGAAGCTCGGGCCCAGATTAAAGAGCGTAAGTATATACAGTACCAGTTGCTTGATTTAAACCAGTGTTTCCCGAACTCCAGTCCTCGTGGTCCCCACGGATCATGTGTTCAGGATTTCTATTTACTTTGGAAATCCTGAAAACATGACCCCTGGGGACCATGAGGACTGGAGTTTGGGAAACACTGATGTTGTATACTAACCACTTTGTCCTTTCTCGTTTCAGGGGAGAGAATTGTGAAGCGGTGGCGGTCTGTGAGGGATCGTTTCAAGAAGGAGTTCAATAAAGAGATGCGGGCCCCGAGTGGATCTGGAGGACGCAGGAGCAAGTACAAGTACGCACGAGCCCTGTCGTTCCTCCGGGAGACAATGCTCACCAGAAGGTAAATATTACACACCACATGTGACAAAAAAATGTTTACATGTAACTTTTTTTTTTCAGCCAGGGCCATACCATGTCACTATTTTAATTGTTTTTTTTTCTCTTTATTCCACAGCATGGTGAGCAGCACTCGGGAGCCTGCACGATTGGACCCTTCTGAGGCAATCCCTGAGGAGACCGGCACCGAGGGACACTTCGACCGCCCTGGTACATCTGCACCTTCCCAGCCTTCCCACACATTCGACCCATCTGTCCCATCCACCAGCACCAGCACAGGAGCATCGTGGCCGCCTACATTACATGAAGCTGCTGGTCAGGAGATCGCTTTCCCTTTACCCCACCCTTCTGCCCCTGCCACCTCTAGTACACCTGCGGGTACTGGGCGGCAGCGGCAGAGGGGTCAGGAAAAGAGTTATGCGCCAGAGTTCTTGCATCTGAATGCATCTTTCCAGAACTGTCTAAAAGTCTTGTCAGAGCAAATCTCCGCAGGCTTTCAGCAGATCAACTCCAGCATTCTGGAGGTGAAGACACTTCTGCAAACCATGCATTCAGAAGCAAGATCTTCGCCAAACCACACCTTTTTCAGGTCTGTTGTGGAGCGCATGGCAACACTATCTCCTACCCAGCAGATGCATGTAATGCATTCGTGCCACGGTGCTCTACAGCAGGTTACCTCCCAACCTCCACCTCCCACCACTGTAGTTCCTCCACCTGCACCCCCTCCAGTCACTTTCCATCCTCCCCCTCCTATTACATCTGCACCCCCTCCAGCCACTTTCCATCCTCCCCCTCCTATTACATCTGCACCCCCTCCAGTCACTTTCCATCCTCCCCCTCCTATTACATCTGCACCCCCTCCAGCCACTTTCCATCCTCCCCCTCCTATTACATACCAGCAACCTCCCCAGTACCAGCAACCTCCCCAGTACCAGACATCTCCCCACTTCCAGCAACCTGCCCCGTACCAAACTCCTTCCCCGTACCAAACTCCTTCCCCGTACAACTTTCCATCAACATCATCTGCTCCTACAGTCCCTGCCCAACCCTCCACTCCACTGCCCACCACCTCTTCTGCCTCCCACATGTCCACCCATTCTGTAGCTTTTTCCACACCATCACCTCTAACTGTTCCTTCCCCACCACGATCCCAGTCCTCTCTCCACACTCCCAGTGTCGAAGTGTCCCGCAGCCCCTCCAGCAGTATTTCCACCCCACACTACACAGATTTATAATGTGTGTTTTTTAATAAAAATGGTCATTTGGTTTAAAACATTTATTAAAAAAGTTTTTTTCACTTTAAAAACATTTTACAAAAAAAAAATATTTTAAATAAAAGTTAAATTATCGTTTTACAATGGTTGTCTGTCATTTCTTTCTGCGGCGAACTATGTTTAAAAAAAAGGTTAAATACAGGGTATTTCAAAGGTAAAAAGGTATTCAAAACCAGGTATATATCTGTGGGTAAATTTTAGCTTTTTGCCACAGTTGTGTTCCTGGTTGTGTTTGAAGCAAAGTATTTCACCTAAAAAGTTGTGTTTATTGTTGGTGATTTCCTAACAATGTACACAACTTTTGTTAAAAGGTGAAATACTTTGTATAAAACACAACCAGGTACACACCTGTGGCCTAAAGCTAAAAATAGAGACCATGACAAGATAGCCAACTTTGGTTGGCAAAGGTATATACTGTTGGTACAGAAGGTACACAAGTTGGGTTAGGGCACAAATCTTTCACACTCTGTCATCCTGCCAGTGTACTCTGCCTTGAGGTGACATAAAGTATAGTGCAAAATTGTCCCTCATTACTGAAACCGTCACAGAACTTCTAGTGGTAATGTCATGGTAATCTTGCAAGGTGGTTTCTTCAGAGGTGTCCTCAATGGAAATGGGTTCCTTGCAGATAACAAAATTGTGGAGTACCACGCACGCTTTGATCACCTCGTCCACAGTTTCTGTCTTGAGGTTGATCGCAGTCAATAGGACCCGCCATTTGGATGTCAGAATACCAAAGGTACATTCAACCATTCGTCTTGCTCTTGTGAGGCGGTAATTAAAAATGCGTTTTGGTCTTGTCAATCCTCTGCTAGAGTACGGTTTCAAAAGGTGTTCTGACAGCTGGAAGGCTTCATCCCCTACACAGACAAATGGCATAGGTGGACCAGATGTTTGCGGCAGCGGTCTAGGTGGTGGGAACTGGAAGGTGTTTCCATACAGTTTACGCCCCATGGCAGACAGTTTGAAAACTTGAGAGTCATTGGAGCGGCCATAGGCCCCAATATCAACCGCAATAAATTTGTATTCCGCGTCAGCGATGGCCATGAGGACAATTGAAAAATATTTCTTGTAATTGAAATATTCCGATCCCGATCCAGCTGGCTTTACAATGCGGATATGTTTCCCGTCCACAGCGCCCAAGCAGTTGGGAAACTGACATATCTGTTGAAACTTGTCAGCAATTTCAATCCACCTCTCTGTTGTGGGCTCTGGTAAAAACTCTTCAGCTAAGGAGTCCCACAGTGCACGGCATGTGTACTTCACAATTCCAGATATGGTGGAAATCCCGAGTCTGTACTGGAAATGCAGTGACGAAAGGGATTCTCCAGTTGCAAGAAATCTGTGGGGAATTAAAAAACAATAAATTAGTTTTAAATCACAGCATTACATACCAAAACTGAGCTATAACACTTGGAGATACAAACTACCACCAACAAGATTGCAGTGAAAGTGTGCTCTGATGCGATCACATCCAATAAATGTGGCTTACCTTAAAGTCACCATCAGACGCTCTGCGGGTGAAACAGAGAAGCGGCAATAGGTGTCCGCTTTTCTTATGAGGTGTGCAATGCGCTCCACCAAGTAATCAAAATTCTCCATTTTCATCCGCACATATCCAAAAAATTTATCCGGGTTTCGTCGAAGGTCCATGCAGAGTGTAGAATAGACCCCACGCGTCATTCTCTTGGCTGTGATGGGGTGGATCCACAAACGTCGTCTACGATGCCTGATGCGCTGCTGTCTCGCTCTCTCCTTCTCCAGAACAATCACCCTCAAACGATTCGCCTCCGCTATAAAATCCGCCAAATTCTTCAAAATATTTCCAATGACAACATCCATCTTCGCCAGTAACTTGCTCTTCTCTCCAACCTGCACTTTCTCCTTGACAACCTGTCAAAGAAGGGCTGTAGGAACACTCTATATATAGTTTTCCAGTAGCCAATCCCGTTCGGAAGGCCACAAGGGTCAATTTTAAAAACCGGATCCGGCGTAATCCGTCGAAAAACGGATAGAAAAACGGATGAACTGGATGAGACGGATCCGGTTTTGTCTGTCAAGAAAAAGACGGATCCGGCAGAAAACCGGATCCGTCACATCCGGTTTTACTAAACATTTGCCGGATCCGGCGTTCCGGCACGACGCCGGATCGCTCCTGACGCCGAAAACCTGATGTGTGAAAGTAGCCTTAGTCAGATCAGTCAATGGCTTGGCAATAGTAGAAAATTTTACTATAAATTTCCGATAAAAATTAGCAAAACCCAAAAACTTCTGGAGGGCCTTCAAAGAAGTGGGCTGAATCCAATCATAAATAGGTCCATTTCAATAGTTGACGGAGACAAAATAAATCCCAAAAATGAAATCCTCTGTACCCCAAAAAGGCATTTCGATCCTTTGACATACAGGGAATTCTCCCTCAAGATCCGGAACACAGTCCGAACATATTCCACATGAGAATCCCAATCCTTGGAGAAGATCAAAATATCATCCAGATAGATAATCAAAAATGTATCCACAAAGTCCTGGAAAATGTCGTTCATGAAGCACTGGAAGACAGAAGGGGCATTAGTGAGCCCAAAAGGCATCACCAGGTACTCAAAATGTCCCTCCGGAGTATTAAACGCCGTCTTCCATTCATCCCCATGCTTAATGCGGATAAGATTATACGCCCCCTTGAGGTCAAGCTTGGTAAACCAGCAAGCACCTTTAACTCTGGAGAATAGATCCGAAATCAGGGGTAACGGATACTGATATTTAATAGTAATTTTGTTGAGGGCACGATAATCAATACAAGGCCTTAATGAACCATCCTTTTTGGCCACGAAAAAAAAACCGGCACCTAAGGGTGAAGAGGATGGTCTAATATGACCCTTCTCCAACGCCTCCTTAATATAGAATCACATAGCCTCGTGCTCGGGTACAGATAAATTGAAGAGCCGACCCTTGGGAAATTTACACCCCGGGCTCAGTTCAATTGCACAGTCATAACTCCTATGAGGAGGCAAAGACGCAGACTTATTCTCACTAAATACATCATAAAAGTCCGCCAAATAGTCAGGAACATCATGCGACTCAGGAGAGGTGGAAAAAAACGGAGCCTTACTAAGGGCACACCGACAACCCCAACTCACCACAGACACAGATTTCCAATCCAAAACTGGATTATGAATTTGCAACCAGGGAAACCCCAGAACAATGCTATCATGCAAATTATGCAACACCAAAAATCTGCAATTTTCTTGATGGTCTGGGGCGACCCGCATTACCACCTGGGTCCAAAACTGAGGTTTATTTTTTGCCAAAGGAGTAGCATCAATCCCCCTCAAAGGAATACGCGTCGGCAGAGGTGTCATCGGAAATCCACAACGTTTAGCAAAATCCAAGTCCATTAGGTTCAGGGAACAGATCAGAGTAATTGCCAGAAGAAACTTAGGTTGAACACCACCCACAGAAAACGTGTGTGCAAAACGTTTCTCTCGTTTAGGACAGACAGAAATAATATGCGAGGCATCTCCACAAAAAAAACACAGCTTATTACGCCTTCTAAACTCCTGACGTTGCTCCCTGGACAAAACTCTATCACATTGCATAGGTTCAGACACTTGTTCAACAGGTGGCAACACCTCTCGTGCAGTCCTGCGTTCACGTAAACGCCGATCAACCTGAATGGCTAATGACATAGAATCATCAAGACCAGAGGGAACAGGAAATCCCACCATAGTATCTTTTATGGCTTCTGACAAACACTTCCGAAAGAGAGCTGCCAAGGCATTATCATTCCAGGTAGTAAGGACCGCCCACTTTCGGAACTTTTGACAGTACAATTCTGCAGAATCTCGACCCTGGCTCAATGCCAACAGGGTCTTTTCAGCCTGATCAATAGCATTAGGTTCGTCATACAACAACCCCAAGGCTTGAAAAAATGCGTTCACATTAGTCAGAATAGGATCATCTGGTTTCAAAGAAAATGCCCAATCCTTGGGATCGCCACGCAGCAAAGAGATGACAATTTTAACCCGCTGCGCGGAGCTCCCGGACGAGTTAGGCTTAAAGGCAAAAAATAATTTACAATTATTTTTGAAATTCAAAAATTTAGACCGATCCCCAAAAAACACATCAGGTGTAGGGATCTTTGGTTCAGCAGCATGTGAATGAGCAAGGTAGGAGGAAATTCCCCGCACTTCCGCAGCGAGCTGCTCCACACGATCAGACAATTGCTATATCTCCATTGAGTGAAAAAAAAAATTCCCCCTACGGCCTCAGAGATATGGAGGAAAAAATATACACACTTTTTTTTTTTTTTACAATTCTTTCCTGCTATTGAGTACCCTAGGATTTGCGGTATGGCTGGTGATTCTGTTATGAATGAGTCACCGTAGGAGGCAAAAACAGAAATACTAGCTAAGTCCAGAAAACCAGAGAAGTTGGCAGCTATCGGATTGAAGACCCCTGAACCTATCAACAACAACTAGCAGTAGCCGTGGGGGGTTCCTACGGTGCCCTAGACCCCTCGATCACAGCCGGAGAACTAAATAGCCTAAAGACAGAAAGGGAAATCTAAACTGCCCCAGAGCAGACCCCAAAGCAATAGGCAGCCCCCAACATATAATGACGGTGAAGCAAGATGAAAAAACACTCACACAGATAGAAAGATAGGCTGAGCAAATGATGGGGCCCAAGCTAACTAAATAGGACAGGATAGAAAAGCTGCTGTCTGCAATCCGCCAAAACCCTATCAAAACAAGAGCCAACAGACTGATAGGGAAAAAAATCCCTGAAGACGCTAGGATTCAAAAAGACTATATCAGTACTCAGGTATTTTCTGAAGACAGAGCAAAAAGGAATTCAGCTCACCCCAGCAGGGAATGGCAGAAATCCAGAAAAACAAGGCAAAACAAAACCAAAACATAAATGCAAAAAGCAGAGCAGAAAACTTAGCTTTTGAGGAGCAGGAATCAGACTGGTCTCCTAGAATCCCTCTGAGAAATCACCAGCAAGGCAGAAGGGCGTCGGCTGCCTTATATCCAGTCAGCAATTCCAGTCACCCAGTCATCATCATCCTGCTCAGGTGCTTGGTAATCAGCCTCACTACCTTCCTTCACCAGAAGACGGAGTTCATCAGACCTCAATGGTGAAGGGGAAAATGAACTCACAACAGGTTGGGATTAGGGTTAAGATTAGGGTTAGGGGTGTTTTGGGGTTAGGGTTGGGATTAGGGTTAGACTTGTGGTTAGGATTATGGTTAGGGTTGGGATTAGGGTTAGAGGTGTGTTGGGGTTAGGGTTGTGGTGAGGGATGTGTTGGAGTTAGGGGTGGAGTTAGATTTGAGGGGTTTCCACTGTTTAGGCACATCAGGGGGTCTCCAAACATGACATGGCACCACCATTGATTCCAGCCAATTTTGCATTCAAAAAGTCAAACAGTGATCGCTCCCTTCCAAGCCCTGACGTGAGCCCAAACAATGGTTTACCCCAACTTATGGGGTATCAGCGTACTCAGGAAAAATTGCACAACTTTGGGGGTCTAATTTCTCTTGTTACCCTTGGGAAAATAAAAAATTGGGGGCTAAAAAATTATTTTCTAGAACAATAATATTTTTTTTATTTTCACGGCTCTGCGTTATAAACTTCTGTGAAGCACTTGGGGGTTCAAAGTGCTCACCACACACCTAAATAAGTTCCTTGGGGGGTCTAGTTTCCAAAATGGGGTTACTTGTTGGGGATTTCTACGGTTTAGGCACATCAGGGGCTCTGCAAACGTAACATGACCCAATAAACTTTAGGATCCATTTTATCCTGTTACCCATGTGAAAATGAAAAAATTGATGCTAAAAGAAAATTTTTGTAAATTTTGTTGTAAAAATGAGAAATTGCTGGTCAACTTTTAACCCTTATAACTTCCTAACAAAAAAATAGTTTCCAAAATTGTGCTGATGTAAAGTAGACATATGGGAAATGTTATTTATTAAGTATTTTGTGTCACATAACTCTATGGATTAACAGAATAAAAATTAAAATTTGAAAATTGCTAAATTTTCAAAATTTTAGCCAAATTTCCATTTTATTTTCACATATAAACGCAAAAATTATTGACCTAAATTTACCACTACCATGAAGCTCAATATGTCACAAAAAAACAATCTCAGAATAGCTAGGATCCGATGAAGCGTTCCTGAGTTATTACCTCATAAAGAGACACTGGTCAGAATTGTAAAAAATGGCCAGGTCATTAAGGTCAAAATAGGCTGGGTCAATGAAGGGGTTAAAAGTTCATATACCCTGATGATTTTAGCCTGATGACATGCACAGTAGTTGACACAAATTTGTTTCAATGGCTAAAGGTAACATCCTCACTAGTGTTGAGCATTCCGATACTGCAAATATCGGGAATCGGCCGATATTCGCGGGATCGGAATTCCGATACTTAGTTCCGATACTTTTTGCATATCGAACACCGGAATCGGAAGTTCTCATAATGCTATGTGTTATGAATGAGTCACCGAAGGAGGAAAAAACAAAAATACAAGCTAAGTCCAGAAAACCGGAGAGGTTGGTAGCTATCGGATTGCAGACCCCTGATCCTATTCACCACAACTAACAGTAGCCGTGGGGGGTTCCTACGGTGCCCTAGACCCCTCGTTCACAGCCTGGAGAACTAAATAAGCCTAAAGAAAGAAAGGGGAAATCTAAACTGCCCCAGAGCAGACCCCAAAGCAAAAGACAACCCCCAACATGTATTGTCGGTGAAAAGCAGATGAAAACACAAACCCAGACAGAAAGACAGGTTGAGCAAACGATGGGGCCCAACTAACTAAATAGGAAAGGACAGAAAAGATGCTGGCTGCAATCCACAAAAAACCCTACCAAAAATGTCCCAACCGTCTGATAGGGAAAAAGGCCGTGAAGCTGCTAGACTTCAAAATCACTATATCAGCACTCAGGTATATTCTGAAAACAGAGCAAAGAGATAATCTGATCAGAGACAAACATGGAGCTCAGCCCGTCCCAACAAAGGCAGGCTGAACACAAAACACGAAGCAAACAGACAAAATCTCATGGAAAAATAAGAGAGCAAAAATTTAGCTTTCAGTAGACAGGACTAACTGGTTGCAAGAGCTCAGAGCAGAAAGGATCACCAGCACCCCTGTAGGGCGTCGGCTGCCTTATATCCACTCAGTGATTCCGGGTGTCCAATCAGGCTCTACCTGTTCAGATGACAGGTTCTTCTCAACCCAATCAATTTCACTACCTCTCTTCACCAGCAGAGGGAGTTCATCAGACATCAACGGTGAAGGGGAAAATGAACTCACAACAGCTATGAGCCAGTTTAATTTGATTCAGCCAATGAGGAATCCTAAGAAGTGTGGGCACATCCTGTTAGGCATGTAGGCATGTTAACTAATGGCATGGCTGTAATTGGATGCTGAAATGATGTCATGATGCACTATAAAAGCCGCCGCCGCCATTTTGGGTTCACTCTGCTGTGAATTCAGTTAGGGACAGGACGCTGCTGTTCAGACTCTGAGGGACAGTTAGAGATATCGATTTTCTATATAGTGCTTTACCCAGGCTACTTTATCAACCGATGTAGCATTCTTTTGCCTTGCAGCACTGTTTTCACAGCTGTCTGCAAGGTCTGTGTGTGTGAGTGCAGCTCACGCTGTAGTGTGTTCTGCAGCCACCTCTGGTTGTAGTCCGCTCAGCGTGCGTCACTGCCTCATACATAGTCCTTTTTTGTTTTATTGCTGCTCATTTTTCCTGATTTCTCCTACTAGTGTGCTTCCATTCGTATCCATCGACATTGGTTGCAAACACTATATAGGAGTAGATAGCGGAGCCTTTCTGCAGCCTTTCAGTGCTAGTGCTCAGTTCTCTGCACTGTTTACGGCTGTCTGTGAGGTCTCTCTGTGTGAGTGCAGCTCACGCTGTAGTGTGTTCTGCAGCCACCTCTGGTTGTAGTCCACTCAGCATGCGTCACTGCCTCATACATTGTCCTTTTTTGCTGTATTGCTGCTTATTTTTCCTGAATTTCTCCTATTAGTGTGCTTCCATCCGTATCCAGCTAGATTGGTTGCAAACAATATATAGGAGTAGATAGAGGAGCCTTTCTGCTGGCTTGTGCCCTGCAGCCCCAGCCAGATTAGTATTAACCTATTTTTTGGAGCCTCATCTATTGCATTGTAGGTTACCTTCCTGCATTGTAATAGCTACAAAAAGTTTGTGATACTATCACTTTTACATCTTTGGTCACATCTTTTTTTTGTGAAAAAAAAACACGTAAAAAAGTTCACCAAACACTCCACTTTACAGTTGGGTAGGCCACATTAGCTCATATTAAAGTGTATTCCACACTTTATAAAATTAGTGCTTCTAATACCTGTTAGCAGCTGTTCAGGAATAAGCACACTAAGCCCTTAGTACTTTTCTGCCTATCTTTATCAGTCTACCAAGATGAAGAAGGCAGGGAGTAAGGCACGTGGTCGTGGGCGTGGATCTTCAGCAGGGAGAGGATGTGGGGATTCTGTGCCTGCTCCGGGCACCAGTGACTCAGCATCCCCCAGTTTTCTCAGGGAACAGTCCTTTATGCGCAGCTTTGTAGGAGCTCGCTGTACCCCACTGCTGCAGGACGAACAAATTGAAGCTGTTGTCGGATGGATGGCAGCTAACGCATCGACTTCAATTACTTCCACATCCTCTCAGGTCCAGAGCACTGAAGAGCAACCATCTGTCTCTTCACCATCTGCCAAATTGCTCAGGCAGTCAGAGAGCCCTGGACAGGAGCCATCTCTACTTCTGTTCTCTGAATCTCTTGCTTGGAAAGAGGGGCCAGCCAAGCTGCATTCTAGAATGTGAAGAAGAGGGAGTATGCAGTGATGCGCAACAGCTTTGTGTCTCTGAATCTGAGGCGGGTGGGCCAGTGCCTATGGTCAGCACACCTTAGTACGCATCTGATGATGAGACTCAGGTGCCACTTTCTGGTGCGTACTGTGATGGCGAGACTACCCAGGAGAAGCAGGTGTTTGAAGAGGGGAGTGTAGATGATGAGGTCCTTGACCCATCATGGCGAGAGGAACAGGAAGGTGGTGGGAGCAGCTCTGAGGAAGAGATTCCCCGAATGGCCAAAACAGGAGGGAGAGGGAGGGGGCAGACTTGGTTGCCTGTAGCCTCCACTTCGGCACCCATTAGGAGCATTCCTCTTCCAAAACCCTAAACGGGCGCTCCCAGTACTTGCAGTGCGTGGTCCTTTTTTGACACAGTTGCAGATGACATTTGCTTTGTCAAATGCAAGCTGTGTAATCAGAAAGTCAAAAGAGGGAAAAGTGTCAGCAACCTCAATACCACAAATATGTGGAAACATGTGCAGACCAAGCACGCAGTGGAGTTACAAAGACACACTGAAGACGTAGGCCAACCTACAGCACCACTTACCACCTCTTCAGCTCATGTTGTAGCCTCTTCCTCCAGCTCACACACAGCTGGTTCGGCTTCCTCACATGATCGCCATGGAAGAACCTCTGGCACTGTTGTACAGAGACCCAGTGTAATTCCACCTACAGCACCACATTCCCTGTCATCCTCACACTCCCAGGCCACTCTACAGCCATCAGTAGCACAGGCATGGGAGAAAAGGTGGCCATACTCGGCAAACCATCCCCGAGCACAGGCTCTGAATGCTGGCATTGCAAAACTACTGTCCCTTGAAATGCTCTCATTCAGGCTGGTGGAGACTGACACCTTCCGTAACTTCATGGCATTGGCAATCTCCCAATACATCGTGCCCAGCCGCTTTTATTTCAGCAGGCAAGCCGACCCCGCCCTGCAAAAGCATGTGGAGGGAAAAATTAAACATGCACTACTAAACGCCGTCAGTAGCAAGGTCCACCTGACCACCGATGCGTGGACCAGTAACCATGGACAGGGACGATACCTTTCCCTCACTGCCCATTGGGTAAATGTTGCGGAGCCGGGTACAGATCTTGAGAGTGGCGCTGTACGTGTTCTGCCAACTCCAAGGATTGCAGGAATCCAGTTTGTACACATTGACTCCTCCTCATACTCCAGTTCCTCTGAATCAGCACTGCAGGAGCCGTCACGGTCAACCTTCACATGGACCCGTGAACGCTTACCTGTTAGGACCGATATGAGCACAGCCGTGGCCAAACGTCAACAGGCCGTACTGAAATTAATTTCTTTGGGGAATCGAAGCCACCAGCACAGGAGCTCTGGAAAGCCATCAAGCAGAAGAGCGACGTGTGGTTTGTGCCAGCGAATCTCCAGCCAGGCTTGGTAGTGTGTGACAATGGCTGAAATCTGGTGCCAGCTCTGGGCCTAGGCAAACTCAGTCACATCACATGTCTGGCACATGTGCTCAACTTGGTCGTGCAGAGTTTTTTGAAGGACTATCCAGGTCTTGATGCACTGCTGCACAAGGTCCGCATAGAGTGCGCTCACTTGCGGCGTTCCAGCATGGCAAGATCGCGCATTGCAGCTCTGCAGCGCCGATTCCGCCTTCCAGAACATCGCATCATATGTGACCTACCCACCAGGTGGAATTCAGCGTTACATATGTTGGAGCGGTTGTGTGAGCAGCAGGCAGTAGTAATGGAATACCAGCTGCATCAGGCGCAAACAAGTCGCACTGCGCGCCGTTCACACTTCACCACCACTGAGTGGGCCTCTATGAAGGACATCTGCTACGTTTTACTTGACTTCGATGATTCCATGCGGATGGCGAGTGCAGATGATGACTGTCCCCATTATCTGCCTGCTTGAAAAAACACTGCAAGCACTAAGGGAGGAGGTTGTGGAAGAGGAGGAGGATGAGGAGTCACAAATGCCATCTGCTTCTGGACATTCTGCGCAGCGTGGTTCCTCACAAAGGCCTAGGCAGGGGACACTTTGTGAGGAGGATGAGGAGGAGTCAATGGAGGAGGAAGACATCTCTCCAGAGAACGGAGGTACACAATGTTCTAGTTGTCAGTATGTAGAGCGAGGGTGGGGTGATGCAGAGCAGGAGAGATGACGCCTCAAGCAGGGGAAAGTGTGGCGCCCCTGAGGCTCAGTCACCACAGAGGTACTGCACCTTCTCCTAAGGTGTAGTGCCCCACCATCCAGGTAAGATGGGAACTCCTTTCCATGCTCCAACACTCGCACCCCACACAACAGGGTAGTTCTGCACAACCACATTGCGGCTCAGTGCTTAGAGAGTAGCACAGCACCTCTGGTGGTTCCCTGCTTGGAACACAGGATGTGCTGGGAGGTGGGTGGAGTTGAGATATATAAAAGAGTGGGAAAGTTTAGGATTAGGGGTTTAGTCTGACAGAAGGTCAGTGAAGAAGGAAGCCACTCGGGAGGAGTGGGGATCCCTGGAAGGAGGGATGGAGGAAGGAGTGCTGCAGCTGCCTCAGTGATCTGACCCAGCTGGCACGGGAAAGGAACAGAAGGAGAAAGATGTAGAACTGCAACCTAAGCTTCCATAAGAGAGAGAAGGATCAGCACGGAACAAAGGAGTAGGAGAACAGAGAGGAGACGTGGGTTGGAAGAGGAACCCTGCCTATAGGTTCTCGGCGCAAGGCCGGGGCCCGGTCCCCGAGGTTGTATGGACACTTATGGTTCTGCAGCAGACACCGGTGGAGTAGTTGGCTGTAAATGCACTACTCCCATCTAAGACTTGGGGCACAACAGCAACACGGATAGAGAGCCGAGACTCAGGAGAAGGGAGTCCCCGAAGTAGGCTACAGCTGTCTGCCATACGAGTAGAGTTCTTGGGAACATCTGACAGGAGGAACTCCAGAGTACCACGGTACTGGAGATCTTCACACTTTAAGGCGCAATAGAGGAGTCGTTCAGGAAAGGTACATGTTGTCGGAGTGTTGGAGAGGAGCTTTCCATCTGGCCTGGAGGTTGGCTGAGTCTCTGACCCGGAGGACACGGCCCGGAGGCAGGCCCCTTGTGTACCTCAGACTGTGAGTAAAGCTTTGGAACTGCACGCCTCGGTGTCCTCCATTCATTCTTGCGCCAACCCGCTCTGCACCGCTACATCTGGGTACCATCTTTTACACTGCCTGCGCCTTTCCACAACCATTACCACTACACTGCCCTGGGACATCAGCCCTATACCATCACTGCTGCATCCTACCATCTGTCCCAGAGGATCTGTCTGCAGCGTCGGCTTAACACCTCCCTTGCCAAGCACCACAGGTGGCGTCATAAACTATTCCATTCCACATAAACTACATGACATCCCCGTCATTACTTGGGCACCCAGGGCCACGGACCGGGTCACCACTGCTGTGACACATTCCCCTGACACCGGCCCGGTACCGAGTACCCCGCAGCCCTGGGAGGGCGACCCAACTTGGCATCACGAACAGGATGAAGAGACCCGATGCAATCGGGTTGTGTGCCTGAGATTTGTTGGACTTTGTGCTTTTGAAGATGTGCAGAAGACCTGATTTGATGGACTGTAAAATGGACATTAGAAATGGCCGCTGGCGCGGAGAAGAAGGGTCTGAAGAGATAGGAGGTCCTAGGAAAAGACCGCGAAGAGTCTTGGGCCTCCACTGCCTGAATTACTATGTGACAGTAACATGGCCCACCCCCCTAGTGGTTCATATACTGGCTTAGTATGGAGGCGCTGGAAGAAGACGCCGCCCCCGGAAGGAGGGGCAGAAGAAGCCAATGGCGGGAAAGGGGCCGAGGCAGGAAGAAGAACGCCAGGGCACCATTTTGGAGAGTGAGGGAAGGAGGCCTGTGGAGCACGGGGAAATGGATCTCCCTGGCGCCATGGCTGAAGGCTCCGACCCGATCTCGGAAATGAACCTCCAGCAGCTGAAGGACAAAATCGCCCAGCCGACGTGCCGTCTACGACTGAGGCAGGAGGCCTTATGGAGGTTGAGCAGGCCGCATGCCCCGGAGGGGCCTACACCACCGGCGCCCATGAACTTGGTACCTTTGCCACCGGTACCTGTCACCGCTGCACCGGACTGTCCTCAGGCAGCGCTAATTTATACCTCGACGCTGTCCATACAGCTGGTCGCGGCCCGCCCGGAGGAGTCACAGGAGACCCCGGGAGCCGAGGCCGAGCTCCCGCCCGGACCTGGCACAGCTGCACAGGTCTCACCGGAGGCCCCTGCGGACCCGAAGTCATCACCAGTTCCGCCACCGCCAGCACTCGGACCCGCCATTCCGGTGGATATCCCTGCAGCGGCCCACCGTCTCAGGCCTGTACCGGAGCCGGAGCACCGCCAGGAGGTCCCAGGTATGACAGCAGCCCCTGCACCTAGGAAGGCCCTGGGGTGTACGTGGGTCGCCCTCACACCCAGGGCAGTGGGGTACTCGGTACCAGGCCGGTGTCAGGGGGAAAGTGTGTCACAGCAGCGGTGACCCGGTCCGTGGCCCTGGGCGCCCAATATCAATGGCAGTGATGTTAATGGTGTAATAGTTTATTTGGATAGTTCGTGACGCCACCCGTGGTGTTTGGCAAGTGAGATGTTGAGCCAACGGTGCATGCAGATCCACTGGGACTGATGGTGTGGTGCAGCAAAGATGGTGTAGCTCCCCACAGGTGGAGCTGTAGTCCCAGGGCACTGTAGGTGCAATGGATGAGGAGAGGCACAGAATGGTATAGAGGCTGGTACCCAGGTGTAGCAGTGCTGGAATAACTGGAGGACACCAGAGTATGCGGTTCCAAAGCTTTACTAACTGTTTGCAGTTCACACAAATGCCTGCCTCCGCACTGTGTTCTTCAGATCAGGGCCCCAGCCAACCTCCAGGCAGGATAGGATTCTCCCCTCCACACTCCACCAATATGTACCTTACTGAACGACTCCTCCAATGCGCCTTTAGATGCGAAGCACTCCAGTACTTAGTTACTCTGGAATGCCTCTCTCTAGGTGTTCCTAGTCTCTACTTGTATGACAGACAGCTGTAGCCTGCTCCGGGGACTCCTCTCTGCGTCCCGGCTCACTATCCAGTTGCTGTTATGTCCCAAGTCTATGATGGGAGTAAGGCGTTAGTGGCTCACTACTCCTCCGGTGTCTGTTGCCGGACATAAAGATCCATCAACCTCGGGGACCGGGCCCCGGCCTTTGCGCTCTGGACTGGAAGGGTCCTCTCTCTTTCTCAACCTGCTTCCCACTGTCCTTCTATTCTCCTTCGTTCCAATCTGTTCTATCTCTCTTATGGAATCTGTAGTCTCCCGTCTATGTCTCTTTCTCCTTCTCTTCCTTCCCGTGCCAGCTGGCCCAGTTCACTGGGGCAGCTGCAGCACTCCTTCCTCCATCCCTTCTTCCAGGGATCCCCACTCCTCACCGAGTGGCTCACTGACTGACTGACCTCCTTCTCTGGGACTCACCCCAGACTACCTTGAAATCCTACACCTTCCCTCTCTTTTATAGCTAACTCCACCCGCCTCCCCAGCACCTCCCGTGTTACGAAGCCAGGGACCACAAAAGGCACCCTATGACCTTTCCAGCATAAAGCATGGATGGGTCCCTGCTGAACTATCCTGTGTGTGGGGTGCAGGTGTTGGAATGTGAAAGGGAGTTCCCACCCTACCTGGATGGTGGGGCACTATACCTTAGGAGAAGGTGCAGTACCTCTGTGGCGACTGCAGCCTCAGGGGCACCACATACCCCCCGTTAAACACAGCACGTCTGCGGGCTGCAAGACAACAAAAGATACAATACAGGAGCACACAAAAATTTTAAATGCTGTTTAACAATACTTATCTAATCTTCCTAATGTAGGAGACACATTTCTTAAATGCTACAAACAGGCTAACTTCCTATCTTAGTATCAAAAATTTTCTTTAAGTGCAATTCCTAGTTCAAAGTGCAATTATTCTTTCTCTCTCTTTCTACTGGACGCAAGACACAGACCATCTGTACTTGGCCTGTCACCTGTCACTTTCAATTCTTTACTCTTTATTCAATTCTCACATTCTATCTCAAAACTTTTCTAATTTTCTGTATCAAACATGCTATAAAAGACATTTACTTTTCATAAGACACAACATTATCAAATACATCATCGTAAAACATTCAAAGATTATTGCATAGTGCTGAACACTGCTCCCAGCCGGGATTTCTTGCAGTGTCCCTTGAGGTAGACATCATTCTTCGAAAAGTGTCCATTCAAAAACATCATCTTCGCAAAGTGTATTGGTGTAACCATTATCTTCACAAAAGAGTCCCATATGTAAAACCAAGAAAGGGCACCTAAAGAGGTGCAACTATTTACAATAAAAGTTTTGGATCATACAGCGTTCATGATCTCCTCAGTTCCAAATGTAGAAAAAACGCTGCCAATCAAAAGCAGGGCAACAAAAGTGCTACCAGAAAAACATGAAAGCAAAACAAGGCACAACTGGGGCAAATAACCCTCCTGGGTAACGAGAATTGAATTTTTAGCGGCTACCAGATTCAAGGTAGTCATTGGCAATCCGTAAGTACTTCTCCTCCCACGGTGTCAAGCCAGGGATCTTTGGTTTGGGCTGCCGACCTGGAGGTGACTTTGGCGTAGCTAAAATCCTGGTAGCAGGTACCTGGGTATCTTGGGTGTTGACCGTGGGTGGAGGAGCGTTGACTGGTTTCGATGGCAGGTACCTCTCAATGAACTCTGTAGGGATACGTCATATATTCAGAGCGTACCACCCCCGGAGTCCCTCATGCCGGGTGAAGGTCTCATACTCCGTAGGCTGCAGGTCTCTATCAGGATGCCCCCTCCTCAAATGGGGCTCCACATCCCACCGGTTGAAGAACAGGTCGCTGATTCTTTTGGGGTCCGCAATAAATCCGAACCCCTTCTCTCGGTATACATTCAGCACCTGCCCCCATCCAGCTGCATCCTGGGGACCATGATGCCCAGCACGGGCCCTCTCCTTCTAGGCCAGATCCAGGCCCAGCACAGCCTGCTTTCTCTACTCCCTCTCCCGATATTCCGCTGCCAGCTGTCGAATGGTGTCCCGACATCCTGCCCAACTCTCTTCTTTCTCCCGCTCTTCCCGGGACTTGCTCTCACCCACGGCACCAGCATCCCGGTCCCAGACCAGATCCAGAACGACCTGGCCAGCCGCTGCAACTGCGGTACACCCCAGGGCCTTCCCAGGTGGAGAAACATCCGACATACCTAGGGCCTCCTGGCGGTGCGGCCTCTGCTCCGGTGCAGGCGGTGATGCAGCAGATGGTGGCTCCGGATCCGCAGGGGTCTCTGCGGGGACCTGCGCAGATGCATCAGGTCTGGGCGGGAGCTCCGCTTCCACTCCCGGGTCCTCCGGTAACTCCTTCGGGCAGGCGGCACCTAGCCGTACAGTCAGGGTGGAAGTATAGATCACCGCTGCCCCGTTACAGTCCAGTGTGGTAGCGGCAGGTACCGATGGAGGGGGAACTGCTGGTGTAGGCCCCGCCGGGGCGCGCTGCCATCTCAGCTTCTCCAAGGCTTCCTTCCTCAGCTGCAGACTGGCTGTCAATTCAACTATTTCAGCCTCTAGTTGCTGGCGGTTCATTCCGGAGTTCGGGTTGGAGCCGTCAGCCATGGCGCCAGGGAGATCCGTTTCCCCGCGCTCCTCAGGCCTCCTTCCCTCACTCTCCAAAATACCGTTCTGGCGTTCTTCTTCCTGCTCCACCCTTCTGCTCGCCACTGACTTCATCTGCCCCTCCTTCCGGGGGGCGGCATCTTCTTCCAGCGCCTCCATACCAAGCCAGTACACGAACCCCTTGGGGGTGGGCCATGCATCTGTCACATAGTAATTCAGGCAGGGAAGGCCCAATTCTCTTTGCGGTCTTTTCTTAGGACCTTCTATCTCTTCATGCCCTTCTTCTCCGCACCAGCAGCCATTTTTGAGATTCATGTCACAGTCTATTAAATTTGGTCTTTTGCACATTTTCAAAAGTTGTAAATCCAAGGCACACAGAACCCGATGGTATCGGGTCTCGTCATCCTGTTCGTGATGCCAAAATTGGGTCGCCCACACACCCAGTGCAGTGGGGTACTCGGTACCAGGCCGGTGTCAGGGGGAATGTGTGTCACAGCAGTGGCGACCTGATCCGTGGCCCTGGGCACCCAATATCAATGGCGGTGATGTTAATGGTGTAATAATTTATTTGGATAGTTCGTGACGCCACCCGTGGTGTTTGGCAAGTGAGATGTTGAGCCAACGCTGCATGCAGATCCACTGGGACTGATGGTGTGGTGCAGCAAAGATGGTGTAGCTCCCCACAGGTGGAGCTGTAGTCCCAGGGCAGTGTAGGTGCAATGGATGAGGAGAGGCGCAGAATGGTATAGAGGCTGGTACCCAGGTGTAGCAGTGCTGGAATAACTGGAGGACACCAGAGTATGCGGTTCCAAAGCTTTACTCACTGTTGGCAGTTCACACAAATGCCTGCCTCCACACTGTGTTCTTCAGGTCAGGGCCCCAGCCAACCTCCAGGCAGGATAGGATTCTCCCCTCCACACTCTGCCAATATGTATCTTACTGAACGACTCCTCCAATGCGCCTTTAGGTGCGAAGCACTCCAGTACTTAGTTACCCTGGAATGCCTCTCTCTAGATGTTCTTAGTCTCTACTTGTATGACAGACAGCTGTAGCCTGCTTCGGGGACTCCTCTCTGCATCCCGGCTCACTATCCAGTTGCTGTTGTTTCCCAAGTCTATGATGGGAGTAAGGCGATAGTGGCTCACTACTCCTCCGGTGTCTGTTGCCGGACATAAAGATCCAATCAACCTCGGGGACCAGGCCCCGGCCTTTGCGCTCTGGACTGGAAGGGTTCTCTCTCTTTCTCAACCTGCTTCCCACCGTCCTTCTATTCTCCTTCGTTCCGATCTGTTCTATCTCTCTTATGGAATCTGTAGTCTCCCGTCTATGTCTCTTTCTCCTCTTCCTTCCCGTGCCAGCTGGCCCAGTTCACTGGGGCAGCTGCAGCACTCCTTCCTCCATCCCTTCTTCCAGGGATCCTCACTCCTCACCGAGTGGCTCACTGACTGACTGACCTCCTTCTCTGGGACTCACCCCAGACTACCTTGAAATCCTACACCTTCCCTCTCTTTTATAGCTAACTCCAGCCGCCTCCCCAGCACCTCCCGTGTTACGAAGCCAAGGACCACAAAAGGCACCCTATGACCTTTCCAGCATAAAGCATGGATGGGTCCCTGCTGAACTATCCTGTGTGTGGGGTGCAGGTGTTGCAATGTGAAAGGGAGTTCCCACCCTACCTGGATGGTGGGGCACTACACTTTAGGAGAAGGTGCAGTACCTCTGTGGCGACTAAAGCCTCAGGGGCGCCACATACGCCCATAGTAGCGGCAGGACAGGTCATGCTGGACCTTGTCAGGGACCGGGATGACTGTCCCCAAGGGGAAACACCTGAACCCCTGACGGTGGCGCCGCGGTGTAAGACCAGCTTGGAGTGGTCCCGGGAAGAGCGGGAGGAAGAGGAGAACTGGGCCAAATGCCAGGCTAACATCGGGCAACTGGCAGCTGAATACCGGGAGAGGGAGCAGCGCCGGCTAGCAGTACTAGGCCCAGATTTAGAGGAACAACGAGGAATTGGTGAAGGCCCCTTCTCTAATCTAAAGCCAAAGAGTACCAAGATGCCCCCCATGAGTGATGGGGGGAGTATTGATGTTTTTCAACAGCTAGTCTCTGATGAAATTCGGAGAATTGATCCAAGAGTGGATCATACATTATCTAACCTCTCGTATTGTGAGAGGAAAGCACTCGAGGGTTTGAGTAAAAATCATCAGATTATAGTGAAGCCCTCGGATAAAGGGGGGAACACTGTGATCTTAGATAGGGACAGATATATCGAAATGTGTTTATCTCTCTTGTCTGATCGAACCACGTATGAGGTACTTAAATCTGATCCTACTAAGGAGTTTAGCCTCGGATTGTCAAGAATTTTGAAGGCTGCCTTTGACTCTAGACTTATCTCAAAGAACGAACTTAATTTCCTGTTGCCTAGATGTCCTATGGTGGCGACGTTTTATGCTTTACCCAAAATACACAAGGGCATCAGTCCCTTGAAGGGGAGACCAATAGTCTCTGGGATTGATGCTTTATGTCAGAATTCTAGTGTGTATTTGGATAAAATTTTGAGACCTTTTGTGTTGACCCTGCCATCCTATCTGAGGGATACGATGGATCTCCTGAACAAACTGGAAGGGGTATCTGTGGATCCTGGTACCATATTAGCATCAATTGATGTGGAAATGTTGTATAGCAGCATCAGACACACTGAAGGTTTAAAAGCTGTGGAACATTTTCTGAAGGGTAGGGGAGTACACTTGGGATTGCATAACAAGTTTGTACTTGGATTGCTTGATTATGTGCTTTGCCACAATTATTTTCTTTTCAATGGTAAATATTTCCACCAGCTCAGGGGCACTGCGATGGGGAGCCCTTGTGCCCCTACGTATGCAAACTTGCTCCTGGGCTGGTGGGAGGATACAGTGGTCTTTAGGGACGAGGATGTCGTCTGGTCCCCGAGGATTTTATTTTGGGGGCGTTATATTGACGACATCCTCGTCCTTTGGGACGGCAACAGAGAATCCTTTGGTTCCTTTGTAGATTCCCTTAATGATAATCAGATGGGGGTGAGTCTATTACATTCCTGGATATTAATATTTCTATTTCAAGGAATGGAACTTTACATACATCTCTATACCGTAAACCCACCTCGACAAACAGCCTTTTGAGATGGGAGAGCCATCACCCTCCCCCCTTGAAACGGGGGATCCCCAGGGGACAGTTCTTACGTATCAGGAGGAACTGTTCTGAGTGGGGGGACTTTGAGGCACAATCAAGGGATTTATGGGGTAGGTTTAGAGACAGGGGTTACCCTGCTAGAGTTTTAGAACCAGCCTATAATGTGGCTAAACGGACAAGGAGGTCATCTTTGTTGATCCCTAGAGAAAGGGGGAACCCTAATGATTTGACGAGACTTATTGGCACGTTTGATGATCAATCAGGTAAAGTGATGGAAATTTTGAGGAAATACTGGTCGATCCTAAGAACGGATCGTGACATCTGTGATATGATTACCCCGAAACCCTCGGTGACCTACAGAAGGGGGAGATCAATTAAGGATCAGGTGGTTAAAAGCCATCTTGATCCATTGAAGAAGGAAGGTACCTGGCTGCAAAATAGATCTGTTGGCACGTTTAGATGTGGCCATTGCAGTTTCTGTAAATTTGTGAGTCCATCTAAAGCTTTTTCAAGTGCACATACTAAAAGAATATACAACATGAATTTTTTTGCAAACTGTAAGACCACAGGGGTTGTATATTTATGTACGTGTACATGTCCTCTCGATTATGTAGGTAAAACGAAGAGGGAACTACGTGTTCGGATTAGTGAACATCTGGGGGATATCAGGCACAACAGGGACACTCCTTTAGCCCGACATGTCAAGTTGGTGCATGGGGGTGATGAAACACAAATTACATTTCGGGTAATTGAGAGAGTTCAACCCACTGTTAGACAGGGAGATTGGGACAGGAGGATTTTACAGTGTGAAACACGCTGGATTTTCTGGTTGGAATCACAGAGCCCTAGTGGCCTTAATGAGCAACTGAATTTTGTGAGCTATATTTAATCCGGGTTATTGACAGGCTCCAGCCTGCTTTTTTATGTGTTATTTCATATTGTTTGAATACTGGTAATTTTTCCAAACATTGATGTATATTATTTACTAGGTTTTTCTTTGGGGTACATGGTTGTGTTCTGTGGAAGGGCAATTTATTTTAATAAGAATTATTTTTTCACATTTTGGGTTATCTTTGTTGTATATTTACATATATATTTTAGATGCCGTTCCATCCTGAATCGCATATGCCCTTTGAGTGTATTTTTGTTCTTTGGGCTACTTAGTTAAATCAGGGCTATTGCCATTGTGATCGCCCTTCTAATGATGGACTTCCGATGTTGATTGTGTATATAGATCATGTGATCGGAGCATTGTTGCCAAGTGACCGCTTCTTCTCTGATATAGTTCCGGTGTGTGGAGCGCATTCTGCGCTCCATTCACTATCACTGAGGAATGTGGCGTAGTAACCGCCCCTTGTTTTGATGCATTTCCGGTGTATTCGTCACTAATCATGTGACCGGTAATGACGCTGCATATGGGTCGCGGGAGTCTTCAAATTACGGCGCTTCAGGTACAGTCCACGCCGCACTCTGCATTTTGTTCAGCTGGTGGGGGATGGGACCCCTATGATCTTGCCCCTGATGAACCCTCAATGATAGGAGGGGGAAACGCGTCGGGCATGCGTTTAAGTCACATCAATGGCTGATAAGTATTTGTTTTGATTTTTGATTGTCAGACCAACTTTGCTTTGTTTATATGCATTATGGTGTTATCTATGACTATTGATGGCCATTGCGCTTGATGGTACATTATTTCTAGTGCCATAAATTTGCCATTGTAATCATTCTTATGGCAATGAGTTTTTTGAGGGACTATTAGGTCCTTTTTTTCATGGATTGCCCTTTTTTGCATTGATGGTTTGCAATTATGTGGCTGAAGTGTTGCTGTTATTATTGTTTTTTGAGCCTGTGATTGTAGACGGTTTTTAGGCAATATCATTGATATATGTCCCTCTGCAGTTTTTTACTACGAGATAAGATGATTGAGCTGCAGGGACTATAGTTTTTTCTGCAGCATATGTATTTTTTAGTACGAGATAAGATATTCATAGCTGCATTAACATTTTTTCTTTGAGCCTTTTTTGATTACGAGATATATAGCACTTCAGCACCTTCCTTTTATCAGGACATATTTATGTCTACCCATTAGGGGGTTTTTTCGGGTATATTTGTATGTGTGTGTTTTACTGTGTATCCCTTTTTTTGTTTTGCTAGGGTGATTAAGGGTTTCTTAGGGCTACCGACGTTGAGCGGGGGCGCCACATCGTCAACAATTAGGGTGCCAACCTCCGCGGCTAGGAAGGGACATATTAGGGTCTATTAGGGTGAGGTTCCCCCCCTTCCTTTGATAGTGATACATATTTGGTCACTTATTGAAACATATTATCACCTGGCATTGAGGTTTGTTCCAATTTTATGATTATTTAATAAAGGTTATTTTTAGGGGTTTTTTCTAGTTTTTGCTCTTTTGGTTTTCAAACCAGATTTAGACCGAAAGGAGAAGGCCCGTGCTTGTCATTACGGACCCCGGGATGCACTTGGCTGGGGGCAAGTTTTGAATGTGAACCAGGAGAAGGGTTTCGGGTACATTGCAGACCCCAAAAAAATAAGTGACCTCTTCTTCAGTTGGCGAGACGTGGAGTCCCATCTGAGGAGGGGACATCCTGATAGAGACCTGCGGCCTGGGGAGTACGTGACTTTCACCCAGCATGAGGGGCTCAGGGGGTGGTACGCCCTGAATATACGCCGTATCCCAGAGGAGCTTCTTGAGAGATACAAGCTGAAGCGACCCGCTGCACCTCCACCCACAGTTGTCACCCAGACTGTTCAGGCACCTGCTGTCATGATCCAGGACAGGGTTTCGCTTTGGCCCGTCCTAATCAGACTGGGGGGTTAATTGTTCCGCCTCTCTCTGGCAGAGGGCGGCTATTTAATGCTCACTGGACCTAGGTCCGGTGTCAGTTATACTCCTGCCCATGGCTGAGTTAGTTGATCTTGTGCATACGTGTGCCTTGTGCCTGATATCTTGCTTGCTTGTTTGGCTTTGATCCGGTTCTGTCCCTGTTACGAGTTCTGCCTGTCATTCTTGTACTGCGCTACCTCTCGTGTATGACTCTCTGCTTGTGACCCGACTTCTCTCTGCTCGTCCCCTTGGTACCACGTCGCCCTCTTGTGTATGACCTTTGGCTTTGTCTGACCACCCGTCTGTTTGTCCCTCCTGTGCCTCGTTTGCCCGTACTGTGTGACCTCCATTTTGCCTGACTCTGAGTTGTTGTATGGTGTCCTGTCATCTTTGAAAGCAGGATGCTAAGCCCCACCCCCTTGCAGTCACATGACCATAGGTCCTGTGCCAGCTTGATAACTTCAGCATCCCCAGGTCCTGTGCATCTTTACTTTCCCGCGCTCACAGGATCCTGACACCGATAGTTTGAAGCACGCATTGTCACCTCTGCTGCCCTGCTCCACAGGTATCTTTTAGCACTGTTTCTGTACTCAGGACACGAGCAACGGCTCAGTGAGCGAGTGTAGTGTGGTGTTCCTGACATTATAACTGACCATTACCATTTTTTTTCTCTGCTTCCCTTCTCCTGTGTATGTAATGGATCCTATGCACGCTCTTTCTGAGCAGGTAAAGCAGCTGACTCAGATGTCTCAGAAACTCCTTGGAGAACAACGAGTCCTGGCTCAGTCTCAGCAGCTGATCTTTGACACTGTGCAGGGGGTATTCTCTTCAGGGGCTTGGTATGTTACATTAGTTTCCCCTGAGTCTCCGGTTAAGTTACCGGATACCTTTTCTGGAGATAAAAAGAAGTTCAGAGTTTTCAAGGAGGGCTGTAAGCTTTTTTTTTCATTGAGACCACACTCTTCTGGGGATGAAGGTCAGAGAGTGGGGGTCATTATGTCTCTGTTAAGGGGAGCCCCCCAAGCTTGGGCTTTCTCCCTTTCGACCACGACCCCTGAGCGTATGAATGTGGATGCATTTTTTGAGGCCCTGGGGCATATTTATGATGAGCCTGATCAGATGCGTATGGCTGAGGAAATGGTGATGAGTGTGTGCCAGAGGAAGCACTCAGCCGAGTGGTTTTGTTCAGAGTTCAGGCACTGGGCTGCTGAGGTCTGCTGGAATGATGCCGCCCTCCAGGGTTTGTTCCATAGAGGCCTGTCTGAACATCTGGAAGACGCCTTGGCTCTCCACCCTGATTCCTTGGAGGAGGCTATGACACAGGCCGTCCGAATGGATCGCAGGCTACGGGCGAGGGGAGTGATGCAAATTGACACACCGTTATTCTCCCAAAGAAGGGGAGCCTGTCCTACATTGGAAACCATGGAAATGGGAACCATCGACTTCAAAGGGAACGAAAGGAGACAACGGCGCTTGGGAAAATGTTGCTTTCACTGTGGCGATGCTGGACATTGGAAAAAGGATTGCATCTCCCGTCCACTGACCAACAAGTGACTGAGCCTGGGTGATTGTCGTGGAGGTCACCCAGGCTCTCAGGTAACCTTTTCTGCCTTTTCAAAAATGTTGTTGCAAGTGGAATTTTGTTGTGGGAGTATCTCTACATCCACTTCTGCCTTCGTGGATTGCGGATCATCATTGAACTTTATTGACTCTGACTTGGTGGCCAGGTGTAAGTTAGGGAAAGTTAGGTTGGAGACTCCTATTCACATTATTGCCATTGACAAAACACCACTGGTTAAGAATAAAGTTATGTTTCGCACTGAAGAGTTTCTCCTTAAAGTGAGTTCCTTACACCAGGAACACATTTCATGTTTTGTGATGGACAATCTGCCTGCGGGACTGGTGTTGGGGTTCCCCTGGCTACAATTGCATAATCCTGTGATTAATTGGGAATTTCGGGACATTGTTAAATGGGGTCCCTATTGTTCTGAAAAATGTCTTGTTACGGTGTCTGTGTCGTCCGTGGGTCTGGAAGATATTCCGGAGTGCCTGAAAGACTATACGGACATTTTCTCCGAAAAGGTAGCTGAGGTTTTACCACCACACCGCCCATTTGATTGTGCCGTTGACCTGGTTCCAGGTGCTAAATTGCCCAAAGCCCGCTTGTATAACCTTTCGGGTCCAGAACGGGCCGCGATGAAAGAATATATTTCCGAGAGTCTCCGTAAGGGACACATTCGTCCTTCTGTTTCTCCCGTGGTGCAGGGTTCTTTTTTGTAAAGAAAAAAGACGGTGGTTTGCACCCATGCCTCGATTTTTGTGAGTTAAATAAGATAACTGTGAGGAATACATATCCCCTTCCACTTATTCCTGATTTATACAACCAGTTGTCCGGAGCTAAGTGGTTTTCAAAGTTAGATCTACAGGGAGCGTATAACCTTATCCGAGTCCGGGACGGAGATGAGTGGAAAACCGCTTTTCTCACTACTGAAGGGTTGTTTGAAAATGTGGTCATGCCTTTTGGCCTGACCAATGCTCCAGCGGTTTTCCAAAATTTCATTAATCATGTGTTCTCTGATTTAATTGGATGTTTAATGGTGGTATATTTGGATGACATATTGATCTACTCTCCTGATAAACAGGCTCACATGGGTCATGTTCGGGCAGTTCTCCAAAGGCTCCGGGAGAACTGTCTCTTTGCTAAATTAGAAAAATGCTTATTTTTCATCCAAGAACTGTCTTTTATGGGGTTCATTGAGTCTGCTGAAGGGTATCGCATGGATCGTAATAAGGTGCAGGCCATTGTCGAGTGGATTCAACCGTGTGATTTGAAGGCTCTGCAGCGTTTCCTAGGATTCACCAATTACTACCATAAACTTATAAGGGGGTTCTCACAGGTGGTTAAACCCATCACAGACATGACTAAAGGGGGCCGATATCAAGAATTGATCAACTGCAGCGGTAGCGGCGTTTCAGTTTTTAAAAAAATGTTTCATGTCTGCCCCGATTCTTATTCAACCGGACCCGCCTGAACCATTTATTGTTGAGGTAGATGCCTCAGAGGTGGGGTGGGGGCGGTATTGTCCCAGGGACCCGCCACTTTGACCAATTTGAGACTTTGCGCCTTGCGCCAATTTTTTTTTTCCCGATTCAACTTCTCGATCACTTTTCGGCCAGGATCTAAAAATGTCAGAGCAGATGCCTTGTCATGCAGTCTAGATCCGGTGTCCCCCCCCGGAACCTCCATCCTCCATTCTTCAGCCTGGGGTGGTAGTGGCAGATATTTCTAATATGTTGGAACGGGAGATTCGGGAAGCTCAGTCTCTTGCACCTCCGACTAAGCCGGTGGATAAACTTTTCGTGCCAGCTCAGTTTCGCCTCAAGGTCCTCCTGGAGTTCCATGACTCAGTTCTGGGTGAACATCCAGAGATCTCGGCTACCCGGAAGGCCATTGCTAGAGTATTCTGGTGGTCTGCTTTAGCCTCTGATCTTGGGTAATATGTGTCTGCTTGTGATGTTTGTGCCCATGCAAAACCCCCCCGGCCGGGCAGTTCGTACCACTGCCAATTTCTGAGAGACCATGGACTCATTTGTCCATGGATTTCATCACCAACCTTCCCCCTTCCAAGGGTAATACCGTCGTTTGGGTTGTGGTGGACAGGTTTAGTAAGCAGGCACATTTTGTACCTTTGGCAGCTCTACCTAATGCGGAAACATTGTCCAGATTGTTCGTTGAGCATGTGGTGCGGTTGCACGGGGTACCCTTGAATGTGGTGTCTGATAGAGGAGTGCAATTTGTTTCCAGATTTTGGAGGGCTTGTTGTAAGAGATTTGTTATTGGTCTGTCCTATTCAACCGCTTATCATCCTGAGACTAATGGGCAGACCAAACGGACCAATCAGTCTCTGGAGCAAATTCTGCGTTGCTTGACCTCAGCCCGACAGGATGATTGGTGTTCTGTGTTACCGTTGGCCGAGTTTGCATTTAACAACCGCATTAACCAGTCTACGGGTACATCTCCCTTTTTCTGCAATTATGGGTTTCATCCTCATTTTGGAGAATTTTCCCGTTTGAATTCTGGGTGTCCTGGGGTGGATGAGATGATCCAGCGGTTGGGGGAGGTATGGTGGGAGGTCCAGAGTAACATTCCGAAGGCCCAGGACAAATTTAAATTTTTTGCAGACAAAAAATGATCAGCGGGACCGGTGTTTCAGATTGGGGATAAGGTATGGTTGTCCACCAAGAATATAAGGCTCAAGGTCCCCTCTGCGAAGCTTGGACCCAAGTTTATAGGTCCCTATGAAATACCGAAGCAGTTAACCCGGTGGCTTTTCGGTTGCGTCTCCCGCCATCTCTGCGGATCCCAAATGTTTTCCATAAGGCCCTTTTGAAACCTGTGAGGTCCGGTGGGGAGGGATCATCAGCTTCCCCACCACCAGTTTTGGTAGACGGGCAGTCTGAGTACGATGTGGAACGAATTGTCGACTCCAGGTTGGTCCGTCGTGCTCTTCAATATCTGGTACATTGGAAAGGCTACAGTCCTGAAGAACGGTCGTGGGTTCCTGCTCGATCGGTCCATGTGGATTGGTTGGTCCGGGCCTTTCACGCCAAGTACCCTGAGAGACTTGGGGGTCCGGTGGCCCCCCATTGAGAGGAGGGTACTGTCATGATCCAGGATGGGGTTTCGCTTTGGCCCGTCCTGATCAGACTGGGGGTTAATTGTTCTGCCTCTCTCTGGTAGAGGGCGGCTATTTAATGCTCACTGGACCTTGGTCCGGTGTCAGTTATACTCCTGCCCTCGGCTGAGTTAGTTGACCTTGTGCGTACGTGTGCCTTGTGCCTGATATCTTGCTTGCTTGTTTGGCTTTGATACGGTTGTGTCCCTGTTACGAGTTCTGCCTGTCCCTCTTGTACTGCGCTACCTCTCGTGTATGACTCTCTGCTTGTGACTTGATTTCTCTCTGCTCGTCCCGTTGGTTCCACGTCGCCCTCTTGTGTATGACCTTTGGCTTTATCTGACCACCCGTCTGTTTGTCCCTCCTGTGCCTCGTTTGCCCGTACTGTTTGTGACCTCCGTTTTGCCTGACTCTGAGTTGTTGTATGGTGTCCTGTCATCTCTGAAAGAAGGATGCTAAGCCCCGCCCCCTTGCAGTCACATGACCATAGGTCCTGTGCCAGCTTGCTAACTTCAGCGTCCCCAGGTCCTGTGCATCTTTACTTTCCGGCGCTGACAGAATCCTGACACCGATAGTTTGAAGTACGCATTGTCACCTCTGCTGCTCTGCTCCACAAGTATCTTTTAGCACTGTTTCTGTACTCAGGACATGCGCAATGGCTCAGTGAGCGAGTGTAGTGTAGTGTTCCTGACACCTGCTCCCAGAAAACCGGCTGCCCTTGCATCAGCCCCAGCCCGGCAGCCTAAGCCAAAGGTCGCCAACTGGACACCGTGGGAAGAAGAATACCTGAAGATTGCCAATGAGTACCTTGCATCTGGTAGCGGTACCCAAGCTTCCAGAGCCCCAGGAGGGGACCAGCACTAAAAGTTTGTACCAGTAACTCTCGTTACTCAGGAGGGTTTGTTGCACCAGTTGTGCCTTATTTTTGTTTATCAAGCTTTTTTCCAGAAGTTGCCCTGTTTTCATTGGCAGCGTTTCTGCATTTGGAACTGAGGAGATCGTGAACGCTGTATGATCCAAAGCTTTTATTGTAAATAGTTGCACCTTTTTTGGTGCCCTCCCTTGGTTTTACATGACACCTTGCGAAGATGATGTCAAGATTTTACATAAGGACACTTTGCGAAGATGATGTCTACCTCAAAGGACACTGCAAGAAATTCCGGCTGGGAGCGGTATCCAGCACTTACGAGAATCTTTGAATGTTTTACTGTAAAGTATTTGATAATGTGTTTTATAAGAGTATTAGTAATTGAGAAATGGCTTTTACAAAGAATTAGGAATGTTTTGATAGAGAATTAAGAATAAAGAATTGAACATGACAGGTGATGGACCAGGTACTTGCGGTCAGCGTCTTTCATCTAGAAGAGAGAAAAATGATAAAGAAACGTGTACTAGAGAAGGAAAGCTGAATAATACTGAAGTGATAGTGAGTCAGAGATAATGGCACTTAGAATGAGAAATTGCACTTTTTGACTTGAAATTTAGACAGTTAAATAATAATTGTTTGCAACGTTCAAGAATAAGTACCTCCTGTACTATAAAGTTTAGTATAAGAATTGTTTATGCAGCATTATAACAATTTTGTATGTTCCTGTACTGTCAACTTTGTTGTCTTGCAGCCCGCGGACGTGCTGTGTTTAATGGGGGGTATGTGGCGCCCCTGAGGCTCAGTCGCCACAGAGGTACTGCACCTTCTCCTAAGGTGTAGTGCCCCACCATCCAGGTAAGGTGGGAACTCCTTTCCACGCTCCAACACTCGCACCCCACACAACAGGGTAGTTCTGCACAACCACATTGCGGCTCAGTGCTTAGAGAGTAGCACAGCACCTCTGGTGGTTCCCTGCTTGGAACACTGGATGTGCTGGGAGGTGGGTGGAGTTGAGATATATAAAAGAGTGGGAAAGTGTAGGATTAGGGGTTCAGTCTGACAGAAGGTCAGTGAGGAAGGAAGCCACTCGGGAGGAGTGGGGATCTCTGGAAGGAGGGATGGAGGAAGGAGTGCTGCAGCTGCCTCAGTGATCTGAGCCAGCTGGCACGGGAAAGGAACAGAAGGAGAAAGATGTAGATCTGCAACCTAAGCTTCCATAAGAGAGAGAAGGATCAGTACGGAACGAAGGAGTAGGAGAACAGAGAGGAGACGTGGGTTGGAAGAGGAACCCTGCCTATAGGTTCTCGGCGCAAGGCCGGGGCCCGGTCCCCGAGGTTGTATGGACACTTATGGTTCTGCAGCAGACACCGGTGGAGTAGTTGGCTGTAAATGCACTACTCCCATCTAAGACTTGGGGCAACACGGAGAGAGAGCCGAGACTCAGGAGAAGGGAGTCCCCAAAGTAGGCTACAGCTGTCTGCCATATGAGTAGAGTTCTTGGGAACATCTGACAGGAGGAACTCCAGAGTACCATGGTACTGGAGATCTTCACACTTTAAGGCGCAATAGAGGAGTCGTTCAGGAAAGGTACATGTTGGCGGAGTGTTGGAGAGGAGCTTTCCATCTGGCCTGGAGGTTGGCTGAGTCACTGACCCGGAGGACACGGCCTGGAGGCAGGCCCCTTGTGTACCTCAGACTGTGAGTAAAGCTTTGGTACTGCACGCCTCGGTGTCCTCCATTCATTCTTGCGCCAACCCGCTCTGCACCGCTACATCTGGGTACCATCTTTTACACTGCCTGCGCCTTTCCACAACCATTACCACTACACTGCCCTGGGACATCAGCCCTGCCTGTGGAGGGCTATACCATCACTGCTGCATCCTACCATCTGTCCCAGAGGATCTGTCTGCAGCGTCGGCTTAACACCTCCCTTGCCGAGCACAACAGGTGGCGTCACAAACTATTCCATTCCACATAAACTACATGACATCCCCGTCATTACTTGTGCGCCCAGGGCCACGGACCGGGTCACCGCTGCTGTGACACATTCCCCTGACACCGACTCGGTACCGAGTACCACGCAGCCTTGGGTGGGTGACCCAACAGCGTTTCTTGGCCAGTTGGGAGTCTGCAGCACATGGTTGATTTCATGCTGCAGTGCCTGAGAAACGACCGCTGCATCGTCCACATTCTCAACACGGCTGATTATTGGGTGTACACCCTCCTAGATCCTCGCTACCGGGACAACTTACAAAGCCTCATAACACCGTTGAACCGGGAGCGTAAAATGCGGGAGTGCCAAGACACACTGGTGCATTCCATCATGTTCTCCAATCCACCCGAGAGCAGTGCTGCTAGTGCTTTACAAAGCAGCTCTGTGCGTCGAGGCAGTGGAGGAAGCTCTGCACAAAGAGGGAGCAGAAGCAGCACCTCAGCACAAGGCAAGACCAGTATGGCCCAAATGTGGCAAAGTTTTGTGTCCCCGCCACATATGTCTACACCATCACAGATGGCTCCAGTCAGCAGGAGGCAACGTTTCCGTCAGATGGTGACAGACTACATATCTTGCCCTCTCAGTGTACTCCCAGACGGCTCTTCCCCCTTTAAGTTTTGGGTCTATAAGCGGGATACATGGCCAGAGCTTAGCCAGTATGCATTGGAAGTGCAGGCTTGCCCTGCTGCTAGTGTATTATCGGAACGCGTCTTTAGTGCTGCAGGTGGTGTACTAACAGACCGTCACATGCGACTAGCCTCCGATAACGTTGACGGGCTTACTTTTCTGAAAATGAACAAGGCCTGAATCTCGCCGGAATTTGCCAGTCCTCTTCCAGATTAAATAATTGGTTGACAAGAGTATCCAGGTCTCCTGTTGTGTTCATGTTTCTACCACCTGAATTGTAATCCCTGTGCTCCAACACCACAAGCTGCTGCTCTGAAGTGCCATCTGCACAGAGAAAAACACTAGCTCCTGTGTTAGTGGGGTTCAGTAACGCCAGCTGCTCCCCTGCTGTGTGTCCGGCAATATCTCCTGCTCTGTCCACATTCACACAACATCAGATATTAAATTTGCTCCAATTAGGCCTCAGCCTACACCCTGATTAACCCTGGGCTCCAACACCGGCAGTTGCTGCTCAGAAGTGCCGTCTGCACAGAGAAAAACACTTGCTGCTGTGTTGGAGGGGTTCAGTAACGCCAGCTGCTCCCCTGCTGTATGTCCGGCAATGTCTCCTGCTCCCTCCACATTCACACAATATCAGATATTAAACTTGCTCCAATTAGGTCTCAGCCTACACCTTGATTGACCCTTGGCTCCAACACTGCCAGTTGCTGCTCAGAAATTCCGTCTGCACAGAGAAAAACACTAGCTCCTGTGTTAGTGGGGTTCAGTAACGTCAGCTGCTCCCCTGCTGTGTGTCCGGCAATATCTCCTACTCCGTCCACATTCACACAACATCAGATATTAAACTTGCTCCAATTAGGCCTCAGATTACACCCTGATTGACCCTAGGCTCCAACACCGCCAGTTGCTGCTCAGAAGTGCCATCTGCACAGAGAAAAACACTAGCTCCTGTGTTGGTGGGGTTCAGTAACGCCAGCTGCTCCCCTGCTGTGTGTCCGGCAATGTCTCCTGCTCCCTCCACATTCACACAACATCAGATATTAAACTTGCTCCAATTAGGCCTCAGCCTACACCCTGATTGACCCTGGGCTCCATCACTGCCAGTTGCTACTCAGAAGTGCCGTCTGCACAGAGAAAAACACTAGCTCCTGTGTTAGTGGGGTTCAGTAATGTCAGCTGCTCCCCTGCTGTGTGTCCGGCAATATCTCCTGCTCTGTCCACATTCACACAACATCAGATATTAAACTTGCTCCAATTAGGCCTCAGCCTACACCCTGATTGACCCTGTGCTCCAACACTGCCAGTTGCTGCTCAGAAGTGCCGTCTGCACAGAGAAAAACACTAGCTCCTGTGTTAGTTGGGTTCAGTAATGTCAGCTGCTCCCCTGCTGTGTGTCCGGCAATGTCTCCTGCTCTGTCCACATTCACACTACTACTGATTTTAAACTTGCTCCAATTAGGCCTCTGGCTCCACTCTGTCTCTAGTATTTACCCTGGGCTCCAACACCGCCAGTTGCTGCTCAGAAGTGCCGTCGGCACAATCAACTACTAGTGGGAATGTCGACAAAGCAGGAGAAAATGGCGGACAAACAGCAGGGGATCAGCTGACGTTACTGAACCCCAATAACACAGGAGCAAATGTTGACTGTGCTGACAGCACTTCTGAGCAGCAACTGGCAGTGTTGGAGCCCAGGGTAAATACTAGAAACAGAGTGGAACCAGAGGCATAAGTGGAGCAAGTTCAAAATCAGTAGTAGTCTACAACAGATATTAATCTTGATCCAATTAGGCCTCTGGCTCCACTATGTTTGTAGTATTAACCCTGGGCTCCAACACCGCCAGTTGCTGCTCAGAAGTGCCATCTGCACAGTCAACATATGCTCCAGTGTTATTGGGGTTCAGTAATGTCAGCTGATCCCCAGCTGTGTGTCCGGCAATTTTTCCTGCTCTGTCCACACTCACACAACTACAGATTTTAAACTTGCTCCAATTAGGCCTCTGTGTCCATTCTGTTTGTAGTATTTTCCCCTAGTTCCAGCACTGCCAGCTGGTTCCCGACAGTGTCTTTGGCAACGGTTCTCACTCCTGCCCAGCCTGGTTCCAGCACGCCAGCTATTTCCGGGTTGTGTCAACGTCACTTTGCCTCCAAAACTTTGTCCTGTCGTGTTGCGACTCTATGGTGCCTGCAGTTTAGGTGCTTCCTATGAGGGCTGCGGGATCTGGCAATTAAAGCTGGTTCCGTAGTGCCAATAGGACAAGCACCCCCTGTAGGACTGTGGGTTTCGGTAACTGCGGCCGGCTCGTGGCCTTGCAACTTTGCTTTTCATGGGTACCTTCTGCTACCCATACGGGTTCCAGTACCTTCAGCTGGTTCTTGGCAGTGCCTTTGGCTTAGGTGCCTCCTTCTCGGTATCCGAGTTCCAGCAACGTCTGCTGGCCCTTGGTAGTGCTTTCTGGCACAGGTACCTCCTGCTTAGTAACCGGGTTCCAGTACCATCAGCTGGTCCTCGGTAGTGCCATTGGCTCTTGTTCCTTCTGCTGCCCCTCCAGGTTCCAGCACTGTCAGCTGGTCCTCGGTAGTTCCATTAGCTCTTGTAACTTCTGCTACCCATCCGGGTTCCAGTACCGTCAGCTGGTTCTCGGCAGTGCTTTTGGCTTAGGTGCCTCCTTCTCGGTATCCTAGTTCCAGCAACGTCTGCTGGTTCTTGGTAGTGCTTTCTAGCACAGGTACCTCCTGCTTAGTAACCGGGTTCCAGTACCATCAGCTGGTCCTCGGTAGTGCCATTGGCTCTTGTTCCTTCTGCTACCCATCCGGGTTCCAGTACTGTCAGCTGGTCCTCGGTAGTTCCATTGGCTTAGGTGCCTCCTTCTCGTTATCCTAGCTCCAGCAACGTCTGCTGGTCCTTGGTAGTGCTTTCTAGCACAGGTACCTCCTGCTTAGTAACCGGGTTCCAGTACCATCAGCTGGTCCTCGGTAGTGCTATTGGCTCTTGTTTCTTCTGCTGCCCCTCCCGGTTTCCTCACCGTCAGCTGGTCCTCGGCAGTTCCATTGGCTCTTGTAGCTTCTGCTACCCATCCGGGTTCCAGCACCATCAGCTGGTTCTCGGCAGTGTCTTTGGCACGGGTACTCCCTCCTGCCCAGCCTGGTTCCAGCACGCCGGCTGTTTCCGGGTAGTGTCAACTTCACTTTGCCACTAATACGTTGTCCTGTCGTGTTGCAGTCGGGTTACCCGTCTCTATGGTGCCTGCAGTTTAGGTGCTTCTTATGTGGGCTGCGGGATCTGGCAATAAAGACTGGTTCCGTAGTGCCAATAGGACAAGCACCCCCTGTAGGACTGTGAGTTTCGGTAACTGCGGCCGGCTCGTGGCCTTGCAACTTTGTTTTTCATGGGTACCTTCTGCTACCCATCTGGGTTCCAGCACCGTCAGCTGGTCCTCGGTAGTTCCATTGGCTCTTGTAGCTTCTGCTACCCATCTGGGTTCCAGTACCATCAGCTGGTTCTCGGCAGTGCCTTTGGCTTAGGTGCCTCCTTCTCGGTATCCGAGTTCCAGCAACGTCTGCTGGCCCTTGGTAGTGCTTTCTGGCACAGGTACCTCCTGCTTAGTAACCGGGTTCCAGTACCATCAGCTGGTCCCCGGTAATGCCATTGGCTCTTGCTCCTTCTGCTGCCCCTCTGGGTTCCAGCACCATCAGCTGGTCCTCAGTAGTTCCATTGGCTCTTGTAGCTTCTGCTATCCATCCGGAGTCCAGTACCATCAGCTGGTTCTTGGCAGTGCCTTTGGCTTAGGTGCCTCCTTTTCGGTATCTGAGTTCCAGCAACGTCTGCTGGTCCTTGGTAGTGCTTTCTAGCACAGGTACCTCCTGCTTAGTAACCGGGTTCCAGTACCATCAGCTAGTCATCGGTAGTGCCATTGGCTCTTGTTCCTTCTGCTACCCATCCGGGTTCCAGTACCGTCAGCTGGTTCTCGGCAGTTCCTCAGCCTTCTGCTACATTTCCAAGTTCAAGCTTTTTGAAATGGTTTTTGGTAATCACTCTGGATCTCCCTGATGGTGACCCTGAAGACTACCCCGAAGAAGACAACGACCCCGAAGACGATGACCCTGAAGACCACCTTGAAGAAGACGACGACCCCAAAGATGACGACCCTGAAGACCACCCTGAAGACCACCCCAAAGAAGACCAAAAAGATGAACCTGAAGAAGATGACCAAGAGGACAAAGAACATGAAGACAACCACCAAGAGACAGAACAACAAAAGACAGAAGACCAAGAAGCAGAAGACCAAGAAGTAGAAGAACAAAAAGCAGAAGAACATTAAGCATAAGACTAAAAATCAGAGCAAACGATATTATCTAAATTATAATCAGAAGAAGACTAAGCAGTGTATGGTGGTGAGTCCGTTCCTCCTCGTGGTGCCCCTGGAAAATGCCTGCTGCTGCAGGCCAAACTGAACGTGAACAAATCCTGTTGTAAATCTTTTGTGACAGGCAGAACGGAAGGTGTAATCTTCAAACTTTTATAGATAACAACTACAGGAATGCTTGTCACAAATAAGAATATGATGAAGAAGAATAGGAAGAAGATGAAGAAGTAGAATATGAAGAAGAATAATAGTTGAATAAGAAGAATATGAAGAATGTAAAAAAAAAAGAATAATAGGAAGAAGGTGAAGAAGCAGAAGATGAATAAGGTGAAGAAGAAGTTGATGAAAAAGATGCTGCTCCTGCTGAGGATCATGAAGGAGAAAGTGTGGGAGAAGTAAAAAAAAGATGAAGAGCATGGAAGTAGTGAAACATACATATCTGACAAAATATAAAAAAGGTTAACAGTCAATAACTTTGTAACTCCGAACGTCTTAAAAATAAAATTAATTCCTGCTATTACATTTGATTGGGCTAAACCTCTATGCCTTTAATGTCTCCTCCACCTCCCCCAATACATTCTACATTATTCTTAGTTGTTTTTCTTCATGTAGAATTAACCTACAAGGAAAGAAAGGGTTTATTTTAATTCCGTTATTTCTGTCCCATTGACTTGCATTGGTTTCCGGTATCGGAATCGGCGATATCCGATACTTTTTGGGTATCAGTCCGATCCAATCCGATATTTCCCGATATCGGAAGGTATCGCTCAACACTAATCCTCACCTGTGACCTGTTTGCTTGTAATCAGTGTGCGCATAAAAGCTGAGTGAGTTTCCAGACAGACTCTTGCATCTTTCATCCAGCCACTGATGTTTCTGGATTGTGAGTCATGGGAAATGCAAGAGAATTGTCAATGGATCTACTGGAAAAGGTAGTTGAACAGTATGAAACAGGAAAGGGATACAAAAAGATATCCAAGGAATTGATAATGCCAGTCAGCAGCATTCCAACTTTGATTAACAAATGGAAAATCAGGGGCTCTGTAAAAACAAACACACGGTCAGGTAGACCAACAAAAATTTAATCCACAACTGCCAGGAAAATTGTTTGGGATGCAAAGAAAAGCCTACAAATAACATCAGCTGAAATACTGGACTCTCTGAAAACTAGTGGTGTGGCTGTTTCAAGATGCACAATACGGAGGCACTTGGAAAAAAATAGGCAGCATGGTTGAGTAGCCAGAAGAAAGCCATTACTGCGCAAATGCCACGAAGTATCTCGCCTACAATGCACAAAACAGCACAGAGTCAAGCCTCAAAACGTCTGGAGTGATGAGACCAAAATTGAACTTGTTGGCCACAACCATAAATGTTACATTTGGAGAGAGGTCAACAAGGCCTATGATGAAAGGAACACCATTCCTACTGTAAAGGTGGATCGCTGATGTTTTGGGATGTATGAGCTACAAAGATACAGGAAACTTGGACAAAGTTGAAGGAAAGATTAATGCAGCACATTATCAGCATATAATGGAGGCAAATTTGCAATCATCAGCATGGAAGCTGCGTATGGGACTTATTTAAATGTTTCAACATGACAACGTTGCAAAACACAAGGTCAAGTCGACCTGTCATTAGCTACAGCAGAACAAAGTGAAGGTTCTAGACTGGTCATCTCAGTCTCCTGACCTCAATATCATTGAGCCACTCTGGGGAGATCTCAAGTGCTCAGTTCATGCTAGACAGCCCAGCAATTTACAAGAACTGGAGGCTTTTTGCCAAGAAGAGTGGGCCGCTTTACCATGTGAGAAAATAAAGAACCTCATCCACTACCCCCACAAAAGACTTCGAGCTGTCATTGATGTTAGAGGGGGCAATACACGGTATTAAGAAATGGGGTATGTAAACTTTTGATCAGGGTCATTTGGATGTTTTGGGTTGTCATTTTGATTTAAATAGAGAAAACACAGTAGCTTGACGATAAATGACTTCACCCAAACACTTACCATGAGTAGAGGAAAAAGTTTTGGTGTTATCATTCATATTCTCTGTAAAAAGGCCAAGAAAGCAAAAATTCTGCTGGGGTATGTAAACTTTTGAGCACAACCGTATTTAGGCAAGCCTATCACCTCAACTTACTCACCTAAGGGTAAGTTCACACTAGACGTTTTTTCAGCATTTTCTATCTGCAGAAAAAAATGATCTCTTGGCAGGAAAGAAGCTGCAGAAAAAAAGCATGTTGCTTTTTCTTGCGTTTTTTGCAGCGTTTTTAACCCCTTTCTGCCATATGATGTACTATCCCATCCATGTGTCCTGGGACTTAATTCCCATGGATGGGATTGTACGTCATAGTCGTTCAGTGGCGCTAACGGGGGGAGCGCCGCTGATTGCGGTCGGGTGTCAGCTGATTATCACAGCTGACACCCGGCACTATGTGCCAGGACCGCCCCCAGCACATTAACCCCTGGCATACTGCGATCAAGCATGATCACAGTGTACCCGGGCATAGGGAAGAATCGCGCAGGCAGGGGGCTCCCTGCATTCTTCCCTGAGACCCTCAGAACAATGCGATGTGCTTGCGTTGTTCTGAGGGCCTCCTCCCTGCAGAGGAGGTGCTGAGAATGCCTCCTGCAGTACCTTACACTTTACAGTAATGTCCCACATTGGGACAATATAATAAAGTGAGATAAAAAATCGTGTAAAAATAATTTTTAAAAATTTCCTAAATAAATTAAAAAAATAAAAAAAATTCCCTAATAAATCCTTTTTTTGGAAATTAAAAAACAATAAAAATACACATATTTAGTATCACTGCGTCCGTAATGACTCTCCCTATAAAACTGTTCCACTAGTTAATCCCCTTAGTGAACCCCTTAAAAAAAAAAAACTAAGCAAAAAACAATGCTTTATCATCATACCGGCTAACATAAAGTGGAATAAGGAACAATCAAAAAAACGGATATAAATAAGGATGGTATCACTGAAAATATCATCTTGTCCCACAAAAAATGAGCCACCATGCAGCGTCATCAGCAAAAAATAAAAAGTTATAGCTCGTAGAATAAAGCGATGCAAAAATAATTATTTTTTATATAAAATTGTTTCCATTGTATAAAAGCGCCAAAACATAAAAAAATATAAATGAGGTATTGCTGCAATCGTACTTACCCGAAGAATAAAACAGCTTTATCAATTTTACCAAATGCGGAATGGTGTAAATGCCACCCCAAAATAAATTCATGAAATGCTGATTTTTGTTCATTCTGCGTCCCAAAAATCGGAATAAAAACGATCAAAGAAAGTCACGTGCCCGAAAATGTTACCAATAAAAACGTCAACTCATCCCACAAAAATTAAGACCCCACATAACTCTGTGGGTGAAAATATGGAAAATTATAGCTCTCAAAATGTGTCTGTACTGTTACACATTAACATTATGGCTGGTCCATACAATCAGGGCAATTGTTATCACCCACCTTTCGGGTCTACCTTTTTTCTCATAGATTGTAAGCTTGCGAGCAGGGCCTTCATTCCTCTTGGTATCTGTTATGATCTATGTGATTATTGTTATGCTCTAATGTCTATTGTATGTAGAAGTCCCCTCTGAAATGTAAAGTCCTGCGGAATATGTCGGCGCTATAGAAATAAAATTTAGTATTATTATTATTATTATGATGCAAAAACTATTTTTAGAATAAAAGCATCTTTTAGCATGTGACAGCTGCCAAACATAAAAACCCACCATAAGTGGTAAATCAAACCCCCCTTTTATCACCCCCTTAGTTACAAAAAAATAATAAAATTAAAAAAATGCATTTAATTCCATTTTCCAATTAGGGTTAGGGCTAGGGCTAGGGTTAGGGTTAGGGCTAGGGTAAGAGCTAGGGTTAGGGCTAGGGTAAGAGCTAGGGTTAGGGCTAAGGTTAGGGCTAGGGTTAGAGCTAAGGCTAGAGCTATGGTTAGGGCTAGGGTTAGTGCTAATGCTAGGGCTAGACCTAGGGCTAGGGTTAGGGCTAGAGTTAGGGCTAGGTTTAGGGTTAAGACTGAGATTATTGTTAAGGGTGTGTTGGGGTTAGGGTTGGAGTTAGAATTGGGGGGTTTCCACTGTTTCGGCACATCAGGGGCTCTCCAAATGCAACATGGTGTCTGATCTCAATTCCAGCCAATTCTGTGTTGAAAAAGTCAAACGGTGCTCCTTCCCTTCCACCCTCTGCCATGCACCCAAACAGTAGTTTACCCCCACAGTTGAGTTATCAGCCTACTCAGGACAAATTGCACAACAACTTCTGTGGTCCAATTTCTTCCGTTACCCTTGGGAAAATAAAAAATTGGCTGCAAAGATATCATTTTTTTGGAAAAAAAATGATTTTTTTTATTTTTATGGCTCTACATTATAAAATTCTGTGAAGCACTTGGGGGTTCAAAGTGCTCACCACACATCTAGATAAGTTCCTTGGGGGTCTAGTTACCAAAATGGGGTCACTTGTGGGGGGTTTCCACAGTTTAGGCACATCAGGGGCTCTCCAAACGTGACATGACACCCACAGACCATTTCATCAAAGTCTGCATTCCAAAACGTCACTGCTTCCCTTCCGAGTCCCGACGTGTGCCCATACAGTAGTTTTCTCCCACATATGTGGTATCAGCGTACTCAGGAAAAATTGGACAACAACTTTTGGGATCCAATTTCTCCTGTTACCCTTGGAAAAATAAAAAAATGGAGACTAAAAGATCTTGCTTGTGGAAAAAATATGATTTTTTTATTTTCATGCCCGGACTTTATAACCTTCTGTGAAGCACTTGGGGGTTCAAGGTACTCACCACACATCTAGATAAATTCCTTGGGGGATCTAGTTTACAAAATGGGGTCACTTGTGGGGGGATTCCACAGTTTAGGCACATCAGGGGCTCTCCAAACATGACATGACACACGCAGACCATTCCATCAAAGTCTGCATTCCAAAATGTCACTACTTCCCTTCCGAGCCCTGGCGTGTGCCCATACAGTAGTTTGTTCCCACATATGGGGTATCAGTGTACTCTGGAGAATTTGGACAACAACTTTTGGGGTCCAATTTCTCCTGTTGCCCTTGGAAAAATAAAAAATTTGGGGACTAAAAGATCATGTTTGTGAAAAAAAGATCATTTTATTTTCATGCCCGGGCGTTATAAACTTCTGTGAAGCACTTGGGTTTTCAAAGTGCTCACCACACATCTAGATAAGTTCCCTTGGGAAAATAAAAATTGGGGGTGAAAAGATCATTTTTGTGGTAAAAATATGATTTTTTTAATTGTTCTACATTATATTGAGGGATCTAGTTTCCAAAATGGGGTCATTTGTGGGGGTTTCCACTGCTTAGGCACATCAAGGGCTCTCCAAACGTGACATGGCGTCCGATCTCAATTCCAGCCAATTTTGTGTTGAAAAAGTCAAACGGTGCTCCTTCCCTTTCGAGCTCTGCCATGAGCTGAAACAGTGGTTCCCCCCCACATATCAGGCATCAGTGTATTCAGGACAAATTGCACAATAATTTTTGCAGTCCAATTTCTCCTGTTACCCTTGGTAAAATAAAAAAATTGGACCTGAATTAATTTTTTTGTGAAAAAAAAACTTAAATGTTCATTTTTTTTAAACATTAAAAAAACTCCTGTGAAGCACCTGAAGGGTTAATGAACTTCTTGAATGTGGTTTTGAGTACCATAAGAGGTGCAGTTTTTATAATGGTATCACTTTTGGGTATTTTCTATCATATAGACCCCCCAAAGTGAGTTCAAATGTGATGTGGTCCTTAAAAAAAATGGTGTTGTAAAAATCAACTTTTAACCCTTATAACTTCCGAACAAAAAAAAATTTTGGTTCCAAAATTGCGTTGATGTAAAGTAAACATGTGGGAAATGTTACTTATTAAGTTTTTTATGTGCCATATCTCTGTGATTTAAGGGCATAAAAATTCAAAGTTGGAAAATTGAGAAATTTTCAAAATTTTCACCAAATTTCCTTTTTTTCACAAACAAACGCAAGCTATATGAATGAAATTTTACCACTAACATGAAGTACAATATGTCATGAGAAAACATTGTCAGAATCTCCAGGATCCATGGAAGCGTTCCAGAGTTATTACTTCATAAAGGGACAATGGTCAGAATTGTAAAAATTGGCCCGGTCATTAACGTGCAAACCACACTTGGGGGTAAAGGGGTTAATAAAGAATAGAATGAATAGATATAAACACATAGAATACATATATATATATATATATATATATATATATACACTGCTCAAAAAAATAAAGGGAACACTTAACACAACAGAATATGACTCCAAGTAAATCAAACTTCTGTGAAATCAAACTGTCCACTTAGGAAGCAACACTGATTGACAATCAATTTCACATGTTTTTGTGCAAATGGAATAGACAACAGATGAAAATTATTGGCAATTATCAATACACGCTCATTAATGGAGTGTGTTATGATTGAGTCACCGTAGGAGGCAAAAATAAAAATGCTAGCTAAGTCCAGAAAACCAGAGAAGTTGGCAGCTATCGGATTGCAGACCCCTGAACCTATCAACACAACTAGCAGTAGCCGTGGGGGGCTCCTATGATGCCCTAGGCCCCTCGATCACAGTCGGAGGACTACATAGCCTAAAGACAGAAAGGGAAATCTAAACTGCCCCAGAGCAGACCCCAAAGCAAAAGACAGCCCCCCACATATAATGACGGTGAAGCAAGAAGAAAGAACAAAACACAGACAGAAAGATAGACTGAGCAAAGATGGGGCCCACGCTAGCTTAGATAGGAAAGGACAGGAAGGCTGCTGTCTGCAATCCGTGAAAAACCCTACAAAAATAAGAGCCAACCAACTGACAGTAAAAAAGGCCCTGAAGACGCTAGGCTTCAAAAAAGCTATGTCAGTACTCAGGAATATTCTGAAGACAGAGCAACAGGCAAAAGGAGATTAAGCTCACCCCAGCAGGGAATGGCAGAATCCAGAAAAGCAAGGAAAACAAAACATTAATGCAAAAAGGCAAAGCAGAAATCTTAGCTTTAGATGAGCAGAAATCAGACTGGTTTCCTAGAAGTCCACAGAGAAATCACCCGCAGGCCAGAAGGGCGTCGGCAGCCTTATATCTAGTCATTAACTCCACTCAGCCAGTCATCATCATCAGCCCCAGGTGTTTGACAATCAGGCTCACTACCTTTCTTCACCAGAAGAGGGAGTTCCTCGGGCCTCAGTAGTGAAGGGGAAAATGAACTCACAACAGGAGTGGTTCTGCAGGAGGGGACCACAGACCACATCTCAGTACCAATGCTTTCAGGCTGATGTTTTCATCACTTTTGAATTTTGGTTGTGCTTTCACACTCGTGGTAGCATGAGACTGCCTCAACAACCCACACAAGAGGCTCAGGTAGTGCAGCGCATTCAGGATGGCACTTCAATGTGAGCTGTGGCAAGAAGATTTGCTGTGTCTGTCAGCGTAGTGTCCAGAGGCTGGAGGTGCTACCAGGAGACAGGCGAGTACACCAGGAGACGTGGAGGGGGCCGTAGGAGGGCAACAACCCAGCATCAGGACCACTTCCTCAGCCTTTGTGCAAGTAGGAACAGGAGGAGCACTGCCAGAGCCATGCAAAATGACCTCCAGCAGGCCACAAATGTGCATGTGTCTGCACAAATGGTTAGAAACTGACTCCATGAGGATGGAGTGAGGGCCCGAGGTTGACAGATGGGGGTTGTGCTCACAGCCCAACACCGTGCAGGATGCTTGGCATTTGCCACAGAACACCAGGATGGGCAAATTTGCCACTTGTGCCCTGTGCTCTTCACAGATGAAAGCAAGTTCACACTGAGCACATGTGAAAGATGTGACAGAGTCTGGAGACGCCATGGAGAGTGATCTGCTGCCTGCAACATCCTTCAGCATGACCGGTTTGGCAGTGGGTCAGTAATGGTGTGGAGTGGCATTTCTTTGGAGGGCCACATGGTGTTGTGCTTATTGACACCTCTCCATTATTAACCCGGCTTAATGTCACTTTTCAATAGCAAGGTGACATTAACCCATTATTATGAACCCATGAGCCACCGCTAAAGGCCATGGGAATGAAGAGTCTAAGTGCCAGAAAAGGTGCATCTTATAGATGCACCTTTTCTGGGGTGGCTGGAGGCAGATTTTTTTAGCTGGGGGGCAGAAACAGTGGTCCCTCTCTAGGCTATTAAAATCTGCCCTCACTCACTGGCTTTCCCTCTCTGGCGGAAAAATTACCGCGGGAGCCCACGCAATTCTTTTCAACAAATTTTCCCTTTAATTTAACACCTACATGTCCAAAATTTTACACACATATCCTAATCTAATTATTAGTCAAAGACACATAAAAAAACTAAATGACATGAAATGGTTTACTGTATGTAAACCATGTGTCATTTCATGTCGGGTTTTGTATTGATTTTACAGAAGCCGGCAATTGATTTAGCTGCTATTATGCTATGTAGAACTCTATGAAATATAAATATATATGGTCCGTACTGTATATACAGTACAGACGAAAAGTTTGGACACACCTTCTCATTCAAAGAGATTTCTTTATTTTCATGACTATGAAAATTGTAGATTCACTCTGAAGGCATCAAAACTATGAATTAACACATGTGGAATTATATAATTAACAAAAAAGTGTGAAACAACTAAAAATATGTCTTATATTCTAGGTTCTTTAAAGTAGCCACCTTTTGCTTTGATTACTGCTTTGCACACTCTTGGCATTCTCTTGATGAGGTAGTCACCAGAAATGGTTTTCACTTCACAGGTGTGCCCTGTCAGGTTTAATAAGTGGGATTTCTTTCCTTATAAATGGGGTTGGGACCATCAGTTGTGTTGTGCAGAAGTCTGGTGGATACACAGCAGATAGTCCTACTGAATAGACTGTTAGAATTAGTATTATGGCAAGAAAAAAGCAGCTAAGTAAAGAAAAACGAGTGGCCATCATTACTTTAAGAAATGAATGTCAGTCAGTCTGAAAAATTGGGAAAACTTTGAAAGTGTCCCCAAGTGCAGTGGCAAAAACCATCAAACGCTACAAAGAAACTGGCTCACATGAGGACCGCCCCAGGAAAGGAAGACCAAGAGTCACCTCTGCTGCGGAGGATAAGTTCATCCGAGTCAGCAGCCTCAGAAATCGCAGGTTAACAGCAGCTCAGATTAGAGACCAGGTCAATGCCACACAGAGTTCTAGCAGCAGACACATCTCTACAACAACTGTTAAGAGGAGACTTTGTGCAGCAGGCCTTCATGGTAAACTAGTTGCTAGGAAACAACTGCTAAGGACAGGCAACAAGCAGATGAGATTTGTTTGGGCTAAAGAACACAAGGAATGGACATTAGACCCGTGGAAATCTGTGCTTTGGTCTGATGAGTCCAAATTTTAGATCTTTGGTTCCAACCACTGTGTCTTTGTGCGATGCAGAAAAGGTGAACGATGGACTCTACATGCCTGGTTCCCACCATGAAGCATGGAGGAGGAGGTGTGATGGTGTAGGGGTGCTTTGCTGGTGACACTGTTGGGAATTTATTCAAAATTGAAGGCATACTGAACCAGCATGGCTACCACAGCATCTTGCAGCGGCATGCTATTCCATCCAGTTTGCATTTAGTTGGACCATCATTTATTTTTCAACAGGACAATGACCCCAAACACACCTCCAGGCTGTGCAAGAGCTATTTGACCAAGAAGGAGAGTGATGGGGTGCTACGCCAGACATATTTTCAGTTGTTTCACACTTTTTTGTTAATTATATAATTCCACATGTGTTAGGCTGGTTTCACATTCGCGCATTTTACATTCAGCGCACGGCGCCGCTAAGCCCCGCCCCCTGCCCGCTCCCTGCCCACCCCATCCGGTCATTGCTTCCTGCTATTGCACACGGCTGCATGCGATCTGCGCACCCTATCTTTAGCATAGGGTGCGCAGACCGTGCGCTGGCCGTGCACTAGTAGGATTTTAGCATGCGCTGCGCACTTTTGAAGGTGCGCCGAGCGCACCAAAATGCAACATGGTGCGTTCGGCACACACTGGCGCACCTTCAAAAGTGCGCAGCGCACGCCAAAATCCTACTAGCGCACGGCCAGCACACGGTCTGCGCACCCTATGCTAAAGATAGGGTGCGCAGATCGCATGCAGCCGTGTGCGACAGTAGGAAGTGATGACTGGATGGGGCGGGCAGGGGGCGGGGCTTAGCAGCGCCGTGCTCTGCATGTAAAATGCGCGAATGTGAAACCAGCCATAATTCATAGTTTTGATGCCTTCAGAATGAATCTATAATTTTCATAGTCATGAAAATAAAGAAAACTCTTTGAATGAGACGGTGTGTCCAAACTTTTGGTCTGTACTGTATATATACTGTACGTGTCTCAAAGACATGTATATATATATGCAATCTTTGTGTATATATCTATTCTTTTGTTTGTGTTTTAACCTGTCATTGGGCTCCATTATATGCCCATTTTGCAAGCCGGCGAGAAAATCTCGTCATACAGATGCCATACGGATGTCACACGGTTGCGAGAAAATCGCATCCTCGCATGACAATCGGATGACATCCGGATAACTGTTTATGAAACATTCGTGCGATTCTTGTCCGTGAAAAATGGACCAATTTTTTATACGTTGTGTGTATACGTTGTGTGTGACTCCAGCCTAACTGTTGAAATGTATTACATTGTATTGTATTGTTGTTTGTACATGTTCTCGCTTAATTGTAAAGCTCTGCAGAATATGTTAGCGCTATATAAATAAAAAATATTATTATTATAGATGAAAGCACTGTGAGTGCTTCCTAATTTATACATGTAGCGCTAGTTCAACGCTGTTAATACATAGATGGAGAAGGTAATCATGGTAATAAACCATGCTTATATTCTCTCTGGGAAGTCTGGCTGTGTGTATGAATGCGGCTTCCCTCCCTAATGGTTTCATATTCTCGTGAAAGCTGATTAGACTGCATTGGCACATGAACACAAGCGTTGCCTATAAATGTAAAATACGAGAAGTCTTGAAGCAGTGAACGGGAATCTGACAGTTGGATCAACACTATGAACACCTATCCCAGTAAAATTATGAACTGGAAAAATGAAGAGATCAATTAACAAAAACATCAGTCTTAATTACTAAAATTAAAATAAATAACAAAACAGGAAATGCCTCAAAAAGGGGGCGCCACACACATCCCAGTATTTAATCTGCAACCTTTACTATTGGGGCCGAGAATATGTATTCAAAAACCTTCCCCCAAAAAAGGGTTAAATGTATGATGCACAATGCACATACTATACTAAACCCCATCACCTATACATCTGACCAACAGAGATAATATTTCTTTTTCAAAAACTTTGGGGAATGAAACTCCCAAATCATAGAATGCCATATGTGCATGATAACATAAGTTATAACTATCAATGCAGTCATAGAAAACTACTACGGTTCAGTAATATAGTGATTGTATGCACAACTAGATGTATAAAGATAATGTTTTGATACAAAAACTTTGGGGAATAAAACCACCAAATCACAGTATGTTATAAAAGCAGTAAGTGCATGATACCAAATTAGTTACAAATATAAATACATTCATAAAAAACAACTATTGTTTAGTAATATAATGATTGAACATCCAAGTGTTTTAATACTATCTATTAAAAATGCATGTAGTGGTCACAATCTAATAAATAAATACCACTATTACACATGTATAATGATGCTAAGAATGGCACCCACCATGTATAACTGGAAGTAATCTATGTCAATACTCATAACGGGATGGTTCAGCCTCTGTCCTGGTCATGTCAGGGTTAATGCTAGTTCGCCTCTCTTTGGTTCTGGGGCACCTATTTAATGCTGGTTGTTCCTGGGTCTGGTGTTGGTGATACTTCTGTTTTACTCGGCTAGTGCAGCTGACTCAGGTTACTCAGTTAACTTTTGCTATTCCTCTGTATGCTTGTGCTTATCTGTGTATGACACGGTTTGTTCCTTGACCCTTTTTCTGTCTCCTGTTTCTCTACTGTCCTGACTTCTCTGGTTTCCGACACTCGGCTCCCCTCCTGACTATTCTCCTGTCCTGCCCTTCGGATACCGTGCTCCCTCCTGGCCTCTAACCCCTGTCTCGTTATAAACTTCTCTTGTCTCACCCTTCGGCTATCGCTAACCCTGTCTGGCTTCCAACCCTTTGCCTGCTCCTGACTACGTCCCCATTACCACATCCAGCCGGCTCTCATTTTGTCGCGTGGTGGTCCGCCCCCATCCTTCCATCTGACCTTGCATGACCAGCTGGGCTTCAGTCCGATGTGCACGGCACCTTGCAATGCTCTCACCACTTCCTTGCTGGCCTGTGTTCTCTGCTAAGCGCCCCCTAGACTTCACCTCCGGTTACACACGCGCTGTGTATCATTACATTATCACCAACCTTAACTTTTCACGGGGGCACCTTTTGTATGTTATGGATCCGCTCCATGCTCTGTAGGATGAGTTAACCAACCTGACCAAAATGATGCAAAATTTGTCTGTGGAACAAAGGGCCCTGGTTTCTTCACACCAATAGGTGTAGAGAGAGTTGGCTGATACTGTTAACACTGTGTGGGGTGTCTCCTCTTTGTCTGGTGGTGTGGGTAGTGGTGCGTCAGATGCTTCTTACCCTCTCCTGAACCATCTGTCAAACTTCTGGATACCTTTTCTGGGGATAAAAGTAAATTCCAGTTGTTTAGAGAGAAATGAATGTTACTGTTTTCCCTGCGTCCTCGGTCCTCGGGTGATGAGAGTCAAAGGGGTGGGGATAATTATATCTCCTTTACGGAAAGGACCACAGGCTTGGGCTTTCTCCCTATCCCCCTCTTCCCCTGAGAAATTGTCTGTGGATCGGTTCTTTGAGGCCTTGGGTCTGATTTACAAAGAACTTGATCGCGTGAGGTTGGCTGAGGACATGATTATGAGTCTCACCCAGGGAAAGCTCTCTGCTGAGTGGTGCTGTTCTGAATACAGATGAAGGGCACCAGAAGTATCTTGGAATGACTCAGCACTTAGAGGGCTTTTCCAAAGGGGCATTTCTGAGCATCTAAAGGATGTGTTGGCTCTGCACCCGCCACCCGACTCTCTGGAGGAGGCCATGACACAGGCCGTCTGAACCTTCACCATCGGTGGAGCTCGTGAATGTGAGAGCCGTCTCTGTGAAGGAAAAAGAGAGGACACGTCGAAGGGAGAATAAACTCTGCTTTTACTGTGGAGCACAGGGACATTGGAGAAAGGACTGTCCCTCCTGTTCGCCTGTTTCCAAGGTTTCTGGAAATGCCTAGATCTGGGTGGCTTCCGAGGAGGCTACCCAGACCCTCAGGTACTCTTTTCCTCAGTTCTCAAATTGTTGCTAAAAGTGGAAATTGGTGTGAACAATTGTGTTTTTCCCTCCTCTGCTTTTGTGGATTGCGGGTCCTCAGTGATTTTAATTAACTCTAAGCTGGTGGCCCATTGTGAGATAGGGACAGTCAGGTTGGGAACACCCCTAAAAGTTGTGGCTATTGACTCTACACCTCTCACCAAGGATGGGATCCGTTCTGTTTCTAAAGAATTCATCCTTAAGGTGGGCTCTGTTCATCTGGAGCACATAGCCTGTTTTGTTCTGGCAACCTCCCTGCTTGGTTGATTTTGGGGTTCCCTTGGTTGCAATGTCACAATCCAGTCATTAACTGAGAGGCCCGAGTGATTGTTAAATGGGGTCCTAAGTGTGTAAATAAATGTCTAATGTCTGCATCTGTTGGGGTCCATCTGTCTGGAGGGTATTCCAGAGTACCTGAAGGACTTTGAGGATGTGTTCTCCGAAAGCGAGGCCAAGGGGTTACAACTGCACTGTCCTTTTGATAGTGCTATTGATCTGATTCCTGGGGCTAAATTGCCTAAGGCCCGATTATTCAACCTTTCTGGCCCCGAGTGGACTGCCATGAAGGAATATATATCCGAGAGTCTCCGCAATGGTCATATCCACCCTTCTGTGTATCCTGTAGCTGCAGGATTCTCTTTTGTTAAAAAGATGGTGGTCTTCGTCCATGCTTCGACTTTTGGGAACATAATAAAATTACTGTAAGAAACACATACCCTCTTCCACTCATTCCAGATTTGTGTAATCAGTTTTCCTTGGCCAAATGGTTTTCGAAGCTGGATTTGCAGGGGGCATATAACCTTATCTGTGTACAGGAGGGGGATGAATGGAAGTTTGTATTTCTCACTTCTGAGTGGTTGTTTGAAAATCTTGCTATGCCATTCGGTCTGACTAATGTGCCAGCGGTCTTCCAGAATTTCATCAATTATGTGTTCTCTGATTTCATAGGGCGGTTTGTGGTTATTTACTTAGATGATATTCTGGTTTATTCTTCAGATAGACAGGCCCATATTTGTCAGCTTTGAGCAGTTCTCCCAAGACTCATGAAGAACAAGCTCTTCGCTATGTTAGAAAAATGCTCATTTTTTGTCCAAGAACTGTCTTTTTTTGGGATTCATTGTATCCGGTGAGGGGTTTTTCATATGGATCCCAAGAAGGTTCAGGCCATTGAGGACTGGGTGCAGTCCCATGATCTGACTTCAATGCTTCTTGGGATTCACCAATTATTACCGGAGGTTTATTAAGGGGTTCTTTGAAGTGGTCAAGCCACTCACTGATTTGACACAGAAGGGGGCTGATGTTGAGAACTGGTCAACCTCAGCTGCAGCGGCATTTTTATCCTTGAAAAAATGCTTCATGACTGCCCTGGTCCTGGTTCAACAGATCCATCTAAACCCTTTGTGGTAGAGGTGGATGCCCACCACTTTGACCAATCTGAGGCCATGCACCTTTTTTCTAAGAAGTTCTCCCTGGCAGAAAGGAACTATGATGTGGGCAATCGATAACTTCTGGCTGTTAAGTTGGCTTCTTAAGAATGAAGGCATTTTTTGGAGTGGGTGGTTCATCCCATTACTGTGGTTACGATCACAAGAACCAGGCATACATTGAGTCTGCCAAAAGATTGACCCTGAGGCAGGCTAGGTGGACACTTTTTTTTCCCGGTTCCAGTTTTCGAACACTTTTCGCCAGGGTCCAATAATGGTAAGGCCGATGCCTTGTCCCGGAGTCTGGATCTGGTATCCCCCCGAACCTCCATCCTCCATTCTTCAACCTGGGTTAGTGGTGGCTGATGTGTTGCCAGGGTTGGAACGGGAGATTCAAGAAGCTCAGTCACAGGTTCCTCTGTTTAAACCGATGGATAAGTCCAATGTAGAGTCACTGCACACGTGGATTTTTGCAAAAGTGAAATATTTTTATTTTTATTAGACGGTGAAGAAGCGACAACTTTTTTTTGACGTTTCGGCCTCACAACGGCCTTAATCATATAGTCGCTGCAAAAAATAAAATATATACAGTCAAAATTGAAGACATATATACACAATAAAAACAAGACATAAAAACAGATTGTGGAATAAGTATCTCATAGAAGTACATAATAAGAGTTACATGCCGAATGATCCGTTAAAGAATATGGAGACATGTATAAGACAGGAGTTTAGGAGAAGGAAGGCATGGCGGTAGACAAAAAATGACTATATAGAAGAAATATTGTAATCATACCCCTTTTAGAGAAGAGAGGTTGTAGTCACCGGGTGAATAGTTTCACTGTTGAGAAATGTTTTAAGAATCAATGGATTATCCTGTAGGTGGAAGTTGAATGGGGACATAGTTAGGTATACGGGTTATGGTGTCGAAAACATATATGTATCAAATATAGCGTGGCACTACCGCAGGGTGCGCAAGTAGGTTACCCAGACCAAAGTGAATAATAAAGTAACTTGGCACTCAACTGAATAATCCTTTGCAAATTAGATTTATTTTATAATTTATTGCAGTCCTGGAAACGTTTCGGCCTATTATCGGCCTTCCTCAGTCTGCTATATAAAGGTACAAAATATATACAGAAGAAAATCATAATGGGTCCTCATAAAAATAATATACAATGTTGTACAAACATATTGATTAATAATTTTGATGTAAATCACAGGTGATATAATCATATAGTGGTATCCGCATTGTATACAGAGAAATATATATCACAATATTTATCACAATATTGAGAGAGGAGAACCAGGTGAAAAGGAAAAATAAAGTTGAAATAAAATTGAAATAGAAGAGAGAGGGGACATACCCGACTGCTATCGCGAAATACTAATCCGGTACCCAAGTAAGGATTCCTATGGAGATCTATGGTGAATCAGGTGAATGGTTATGGTGGTGAAATATCTACTGATGGTGATATCAATAGGTGAATGTTGTGGTCATACCTACTTCAGAATGTCATGTTGATCTAAATGGTATCTCCTATTATTATAAGAGTGGATATACTGATTTAACCCCTTCCTGACATCAGACGTACTATCCCGTCCATGGGACCCGGGCCCCTATGCGTGGTGAGCGCCGCTGATCGCGGCCGGGTGTCAGCTGCTTATCACAGCTGACACCCGGCACAATGTGTCAGGGGCGGACACGTTAACCCCTTGCACACCGCGATCAAACATGATCGCGGTGTACCGGGGGTTAAAGGGAAGCATCGGCAGGGAGGGGGCTCCCTCCGTGCTTCCCTGAGCCCCCCACGGCAGCGCAATGTGCAGCGCTGCTGCCGGGGGCTTCTTTCCTGCAGGCCCCCGAATCCAAGATGGCGATGGGGGCCTGCAGGAAGCTGGCTTCCTCAGTGCCTGCAAAGTGCAGGCATGAGGAAGCCTTGTGCACTGCCTGTGACAGATCGCTGATCTGTCACAGTGATCTGTGATGTGACAGATCAGCGATCTGTCACAGAACAGTGATGTCCCACCTGGGACTATTTAATAAAGTAAAAAAAAAATTAAAAAAAAGTTAAAATAATTTTAAAAAAATTGCCAAATAAATTACAAAAAAAAAAAAAAAATATTCCCCCAAATAAATCCATTTTTTGAAAATAAAAACAAAAAAACAATAAAAGTACACATATTAGGTATCGCCGCGTCCGTAACGACCCGCCCTATAAAACTGTCCCATTAGTTAACCCCTTTAGTGAACCCCTTAAAAATAAAAATAAAAAACGAAGCAAAAAATAATGATTTATTATCATACCGCCAAACAAAAAGTGTAATAACGCGCGATCAAAAAGACGCATATAAATATCCATGGTACCGCTGAAAATGTCATCTTGTCCCGCAAAAAACGAGCCACATAGCATCATCAGCGAAAAAATAAAAAAGTTATAGCTCGCAGAATAAAGCGATGCAAAAATAATTATTTTTTATATAAAATAGTTTTCATTGCATAAACCCGACAAAACATAAAAAAAGACCTAAATGAGGTATCGCTGTAACCATACTGACCCGAAGAATAAAACCGCTTTATCAATTTTATGGCACGCGGAACGGTGTAAACGCACCCCCCCCAAAAGAAATTCATGAAACGCTGGTTTTTGTTCATTCTGCGTCCCAAAAATCGGAATAAAAAGCGATCAAAAAATGTCACGTGCCCGAAAATGGTACCAATAAAAACGTCAACTCGTCCCGCAAAAAATAAGACCTCACATGACTCAGTGTGTCAAAATATGGAAAAATTATAGCTCTCAATATGTGGTGTTGCAAAAGCTATTTTTACAATAAAAAGCGTCTTTTAGCGTGCGACAGCCGCCAAACATAAAAACCGCCATAAATAGTAAATCAAACCCCTCATTATCACCCCCTTAGTTAGGGAAAAATAATAAAATAAAAAAAATGTATTTATTTCCATTTTTCCATTACGGTTAGGGTTAGGGTAGGGTTAGGGTTAGGGCTAGGGCTTGGGTTAGGGCTAGGGTTAGGGCTAGGGTTAGGGCTAGGGCTGAGATTAGGGTTAGGGGTGTGTTGGGGTTCGGGTTGGAGTTAGAATTGGGGGTTTCCACTGTTTGGGCACATCAGGGGCTCTCCAAATGCAACATGGCGTCTGATTTCAATTCCAGCCAATTCTGAGTTGAAAAAGTCAAATGGTGCTCCTTCCCTTCCAAGCTCTGACATGCGCCCAAACAGTGTTTTACCCCCACATGTAGGGTATCAGCCTACTCAGGACAAATTGCAAAACAATTTTTGGGGTCCAATTTCTCCTGTTACCCTTTGGAAAATAAAAAATTGGGGGCAAAAATATCATTTTTGTGGAAAAAAATGATTTTTTTATTTTCACGTCCGAGCGTTATAAACTTCTGTGAAGCACTTGGGGGTTCAAAGTGCTCACCACACATCTAGATAAGTTCCGTGGGGGGTCTAGTGTCCAAAATGGGGTCACTTGTGGGGAGTTTCAATAGTTTAGGTACATCAGGGGCTCTCCAAACGCACATGACACCCACAGACCATTCCATCAAAGTCTGCATTCCAAAACGTCACTGCTTCCCTTCCGAGCCCCGACGTGTGTCCATACAGTAGTTTTCTCCCACATATGGGGTGTCAGCGTACTCATGACAAATTGGACAACAACTTTTGGGGTCCAATTTCTCCTGTTACCCTTGGGAAAATGAAAAAAATTGGGGACTAATTGATCATGTTTGTGGAAAAAATACGATTTTTTTATTTTCATGCTCGGGCATTATAAACTTCTGTGAAGCCCTTGGGGGTTTAAAGTGCTCACCACACATCTAGATAAGTTCCTTAGGGGGTCTCGTTTCCAAAATGGGGTCATTTGTGGGGGGTTTCCACTGTTTAGGTACATTAGGGGCTCTCCAAAGGCAACATGACACCCGCAGAACATTCCCTCAAAGTCTGCATTCCAAAACGTCACTACTTCCCTTCCGAGCCCTGACGTGTGTCCATACAGTAGTTTTCTCCCACATATGGGGCGTCAGCGTACTCAGGACAAATTGGACAACAACTTTTGGGGTTCAATTTCTCCTGTTACCCTTGGGAAAATAAAAAAATTGGGGACTAATTGATCATGTTTGTGGAAAAAATACGATTTTTTTATTTTCATGCCCGGGCATTATAAACTTCTGTGAAGCCATTGGGGGTTCAAAGTGCTCACCTCACATCTAGATAAGTTCCTTAGGGGGTCTAGTTTTCAAAATGGGGTCATTTGTGGGGGGTTTCCACTGTTTAGGTACATTAGGGGCTCTCCAAAGGCAACATGACACCCGCAGACCATTCCATCAAAGTCTGCATTCCAAAATGTCACTATTTCCCTTCCGAGCCCCGACGTGTGCCCATACAGTAGTTTTCTCCCACATATGGGGTATCAGCGTACTCAGGACAAATTGCACAATAACTTTTAGGGTCCTGTTACCCTTGGAAAAATAAGAATTGAGGGTGAAAAGATCATTTTTGTGGAAAAAATATGATTTTTTAATTGTACAGCTTTATGTTATAAACTTCTGTGAAGCCCTTGGGGGTTCAAAGTTCTCACCACACATCTAGATAAGTTCCTTAGGGGGTCTAGTTTCCAAAATGGTGTCATTTGTGGGGGGTTTCCACTGTTTTGGTACATCAGGGGTTTTCCAATCGCGACATAGTGTCCGATCTCAATTCCAGCCAAAAACGTCAAATGGCGCTGCTTCCCTTCCGAGCTCTGCCATGCGCCCAAATAGTGCGGTCACTTGTAGGGGGTTTCCACTGTTTAGGTACATCAGGGACTCTCCAAACGTGACTGAGATCGTTGTCATGAACAAATCCGATTATATGAGGGAAGTCTATCGTCAGCTTAATGACTCTACTGTATACAAGAAATTGGAAAAAGACCCCCTATACGACACTAGGGAATTGATCAAGGAAGTGTTAACAGAATTTTGCCAATGCAAAATTATTGACACGAAAACAGTGGAATTTCTTACTAATTCCCATCCCATCACCCCTGTTTTTTACATTCTACCTAAAGTGCATAAGAACCTGGAAAATCCCCCCGGACGCCCCATTGTGGCATCCACAGAGTCGATTTTATCTCCTCTATCGGTCTTCATTGAGAAAGTTCTACCACCCTTGATTAAAGATACACCTTCTTTTCTTCTAGATACGAGTGATTTTCTTAGGAAAATTAATGAATTAGTTCCAATACCAACGAGAGCGATACTAGTTTCCTTTGATGTCAGGGACCTGTACACCTCTATCCCACATGATAAAGGCTTAGATTGTGTCCATAGTATACTTACTCGAGCTAACGTACACAGGGACATAATTGACCTAATATTACGTGTACTGACACGAAATTACTTCATGTTTGAGGAAAACTTCTACCTTCAAACTAGGGGTACTGCCATGGGATCTAACATGGCACCCCCCTATGCAAATAGCTACATGGCAACTTTTGAGGAAGAAATAGTTTATACCAACACATTATTTCAATTACATTGCTTGGTGTGGAAACGTTACATCGATGACATATTCTGCATCTGGACTGGGACCTCTGAGTCATTAGACATATTCTTTAATGTTCTTAATACATACTGGCCCGGCCTCTCGTTTACCATCACAAGTAGTGTGTCACTGGTTAGTTTTTTAGACGCAATGATCATTAAAGATGAGCAGGGTAATCTGAGTTCTGACCTATACACCAAGACCACGGACCGGAATAGCCTTCTCTTTTACTCGAGTTTACACCCGCCAGCTGTTAAAAAGGCTATACCTAAATCTCAGTTCACGAGGGTCCGTAGGATCGTCTCAGATCCGGAGAAACAAAAGATACGATTACAGCAGATGAATTCCAAGTTCAGGGAACGCGGTTATCCACAAGAATTACAAGCTGAGGCTCTGGGGCTACAAGTGACCACCCATAGAAAGATAACTTCACGGATACCATTTGTTCATACTTATCATCCCTATGTTAACATTTTGCACAAAACTGTCAGGAAACATTGGAGCTTATTATCTACCGCATACCCTGAGGTTCCAGAATTCCAAAACCTGTTTCTCCCATGTTATAAAAGGCCCAACAACATACGTGACTCTCTCATTAGAGCTGACATTGGCCCTAGACATAGAAAATCCACACAGAGATTTTTGAAGAATCCTCGCATGGGTACATATCCTTGCCTACATTGTCATCAATGTAATAATGTACAAAAAGGAGACGCTTTCTTCCACCCATATTCCGGGAAAAAATATTCCATTAAAGACTACTCCACTTGCGACACAAATTGTGTAGTTTATCTCATAACATGCCCGTGTGGGCTCCTCTACGTAGGGGAAACAACTCAGGCCATAAGGGACAGGATTAGTAAACATAAATCGACCATTAGATGTAAGAATTTACTTCTCCCTTTGCCCCACCATTTTCACACACACGGACATAATGTCACACAGCTTAAATTCCAAGTGATCGAACATGTCCCAATGCCCAGACGGGGGGGTGATCGGATCAGGTTATTAAAACGGAGAAAATCCTATTGGATTCATGAGTTGCAAACACTTGCCCCTCGGGGACTAAATAGAGATTATGATTTATTATCCATCATATGATTTCAGGATAATTCTCTTTAAGTTGGTAATACTACTTATGATGTGGAATTATGACCATGATGTCCGATTCGCTATATTTGTGTGTTCGTTTCCTGTGGGCGACAAGGGAATTGAATATCAAGTTGTATGATTGAATATTTACCTGTCAATCATTGGCCGATATTATGAAAATTAATTTTGTCTTTTTCTTTATTCTAGAGTCGCCTCTACTGATCTCAATTGGCTATCCTCACGTATCACGTCCATCTTGACTTCACTTTATCACCCTTTCACCCGACCGCAAAATATTGATACTGGTAACCGTAACTCCTCATCTTTCCTTTCACTATACTGTACTATAGCATTACGGGTATAGTAATTGTAGTGCTTTCATTAAAGGAAATCTTGCACAGCCACAAGTCATGACCTACACCTTCAATCAGCCTTATTTTAAGTCCCCCTTTTTTTTTTTTTTTCCAATTTTTTCTCCCATTTATTTGGCCACTAAATTCTTTCATAATTTTTTCACTACTGCAACACTACAGATTTCCCTTCTGATCATTAGGGACATTACTGTTTAAGAACGCTAGGGCTTCCCTTTTTTACATACTTTTTTTTTTTTTTTTTTCTCTCTCCCTATGCAAAGGTTCAGATTAATCCCATTCACTCAGCTCCTCCCAGTCCTCCCATATGACACACTCTCCTCCGTTGTCATTGGAGCGCGGCAGCTCCTATACACAAGACACGGGGCTCTGCATGATTGACACAGTGAGCCGGACACTTCCTGTTCACCACTTCCTGTGAGTGCGGACACTGTCCCGCCTCCACATTATTTAGGATTGCTGGCATGGGCACACGTGGCCAGCTGACGATCGGGGGAATACCGCGTCCCACCTGTGTATGCCACCTCCATATCTAAACAAGGTACTCTTTTACAGCAGAGTCCTTTTCTACTTAATTACAGGGCTTGGTAGAGACTTTTTTATTGCTGAGCATACATGTTTTTTTTTTTCCTTTTGTGCCTCAGCTTCATATGGACCCATTTACCTCCTGGACTATACAGCACTAGTTTCAAACAGATTAAGCGTCCATGATACCTCCAAGGAGATTTATACATTCCTCTATGTATGGTTATATATTCCTTTTTGCAAGGTATAAAATCTGACTATTTCCACTCATTTTTACTCATCCTTGTAAGATAAAAATAAATTTTTGCACAATTTTTTCATTTTTTTTTTTTAATTCTGTTTTTATTTTTCATTTCCCAGGCATTTAAATCAGTATATCCACTCTTATAATAATAGGAGATACCATTTAGATCAACATGACATTCTGAAGTAGGTATGACCATAACATTCACCTATTGATATCACCATCAGTAGATATTTCACCACTAGGGATGAGCGAAACGGGTCGAAAAATTTCAAAAGTCTCCGACTTTTGGCAAAGTCGGGTTTCATGAAACGAAACCCGACCCTAGGATGAGGTCGGCCACGAGGTCGGCGACTTACGCGCCAAAGTCGCGTTTCAAAAGTTTGTTTTCCGCTCTTTTTCAGCCAATCAGGATCCACGGACACTGTGGGCAACGTGATGACATAGGCACGGGTCACCACCATCTTTCAGAAGGGCATGCAAGTGATTGGCTTGCTTTGGTGGGCGTCACAGGGGGTATAAAAGGGCGTGCACGCCGACCGCCATCTTACTTCTGACGATCTCATTATAGGGAGAGGTTGCTGCTGATTCTGTAGGGAGAGCGTTAGGCAGGGAAGAAGACAAAAAAACTGCTTCTGCTGCTAGCGATTTGGCCTGCACAACACACCAGTCACTGTGTGTGCAATGCAAGGGGAGGCTATATTGTGGTGTATCAGTGGTGTTGGTTGTTGGGCTGCCTTTTAAGGCTTCCTGACAGGCTGGCATTGCTGTTTACCCACTGCTCTGCAAACTGCTTTTTTAAAAGCAATCCAATCTCCCTTATCCTCTAGTCACTTTTGTCACAGCTGTGCCATCGAGCCTGTGACATAGCGCTCAGATATCAGTGGGCCTCACACAATCCAAAAGTGTCCAGTGTCCACAAGTGTCTGCAGAAATTCAAAATCTCCCTTATCCTCTAGTCACTTTTGTCACAGCTGTGCCATCGAGCCTGTGACATAGCGCTCAGATATTCAGTGGGCCTCACACAATCCAAAAGTGTCCAGTGTCCACAAGTGTCTGCAGAAATTCAAAATCTCCCTTATCCTCTCGTCACTTTTGTCACAGCTGTGCCATCGAGCCTCTGACATAGCGCTCAGATATCAGTGGGCCTCACACAATCCAAAAGTGTCCAGTGTCCACAAGTGTCTGCAGAAATTCAAAATCTCCCTTATCCTCTAGTCACTTTTGTCACAGCTGTGCCATCGAGCCTGTGACATAGCGCTCAGATATTCAGTGGGCCTCACACAATCCAAAAGTGTCCAGTGTCCACAAGTGTCTGCAGAAATTCAAAATCTCCCTTATCCTCTCGTCACTTTTGTCACAGCTGTGCCATCGAGCCTGTGACATAGCGCTCAGATATCAGTGGGCCTCACACAATCCAAAAGTGTCCAGTGTCCACAAGTGTCTGCAGAAATTCAAAATCTCCCTTATCCTCTCGTCACTTTTGTCACAGCTGTGCCATCGAGCCTGTGACATAGCGCTCAGATATCAGTGGGCCTCACACAATCCAAAAGTGTCCAGTGTCCACAAGTGTCTGCTGAAATTCAAAATCTCCCTTATCCTCTCGTCACTTTTGTCACAGCTGTGCCATCGAGCCTGTGACATAGCGCTCAGATATCAGTGGTCCTCACACAATCCAAAAGTGTCCAGTGTCCACAAGTGTCTGCTGAAATTCAAAATCTCACTTATCCTCTTGTCACTTTGGTCACAGCTGTGCCATCGAGCCTGTCACATAGCGCTCAGATATTCATTGGGCCTCACACAATCCAAAAGTGTCCAGTGTCCACAAGTGTCTGCTGAAATTCAAAATCTCACTTATCCTCTAGTCACTTTGTTCACAGCTGTGCCATCGAGCCTGTCACATAGCGCTCAGATATTCATTGGGCCTCACACAATCCAAGAGTGTCCAGTGTCCACAAGTGTCTGCTGAAATTCAAAATCTCACTTATCCTCTAGTCACTTAGGTCACAGCTGTGCCATCGAGCCTGTCACATAGCGCTCAGATATTCATTGGGCCTCACACAATCCAAAAGTGTCCAGTGTCCACAAGTGTCTGCTGAAATTCAAAATCTCACTTATCCTCTAGTCACTTTGGTCACAGCTGTGCCATCGAGCCTGTCACATAGCGCTCAGATATTCATTGGGCCTCACACAATCCAAAAGTGTCCAGTGTCCACAAGTGTCTGCTGAAATTCAAAATCTCACTTATCCTCTAGTCACTTTGGTCACAGCTGTGCCATCGAGCCTGTCACATAGCGCTCAGATATTCATTGGGCCTCACACAATCCAAAAGTGTCCAGTGTCCACAAGTGTCTGCTGAAATTCAAAATCTCACTTATCCTCTAGTCACTTTGGTCACAGCTGTGCCATCGAGCCTGTCACATAGCGCTCAGATATTCATTGGGCCTCACACAAGCCAAAAGTGTCCAGTGTCCACAAGTGTCTGCTGAAATTCAAAATCTCACTTATCCTCTAGTCACTTTGGTCACAGCTGTGCCATCGAGCCTGTCACATAGCGCTCAGATATTCATTGGGCCTCACACAATCCAAAAGTGTCCAATGTCCACAAGTGTCTGCTGAAATTCAAAATCTCACTTATCCTCTAGTCACTTTGGTCACAGCTGTGCCATCGAGCCTGTCACATAGCGCTCAGATATTTATTGGGCCTCACACAATCCAAAAGTGTCCAGTGTCCACAAGTGTCTGCTGAAATTCAAAATCTCACTTATCCTCTAGTCACTTTGTTCACAGCTGTGCCATCGAGCCTGTCACATAGCGCTCAGATATTCATTGGGCCTCACACAATCCAAAAGTGTCCAGTGTCCACAAGTGTCTGCTGAAATTCAAAATCTCACTTATCCTCTAGTCACTTTGGTCACAGCTGTGCCATCGAGCCTGTCACATAGCGCTCAGATATTCATTGGGCCTCACACAATCCAAAAGTGTCCAGTGTCCACAAGTGTCTGCTGAAATTCAAAATCTCACTTATCCTCTAGTCACTTTGGTCACAGCTGTGCCATCGAGCCTGTCACATAGCGCTCAGATATTCATTGGGCCTCACACAATCCAAAAGTGTCCAGTGTCCACAAGTGTCTGCTGAAATTCAAAATCTCACTTATCCTCTAGTCACTTTGGTCACAGCTGTGCCATCAAGCCTGTCACATAGCACTCAGATATTCATTGGGCCTCACACAATCCAAAAGTGTCCAGTGTCCACAAGTGTCTGATGAAATTCAAAATCTCACTTATCCTCTAGTCACTTTGTTCACAGCTGTGCCATCGAGCCTGTCACATAGCGCTCAGATATTCATTGGGCCTCACACAATCCAAAAGTGTCCAGTGTCCACAAGTGTCTGCTGAAATTCAAAATCTCACTTATCCTCTAGTCACTTTGGTCACAGCTGTGCCATCGAGCCTGTCACATAGCGCTCAGATATTCATTGGGCCTCACACAATCAAAAAGTGTCCAGTGTCCACAAGTGTCTGCTGAAATTCAAAATCTCACATATCCTCTAGTCACTTTGGTCACAGCTGTGCCATCGAGCCTGTCACATAGCGCTCAGATATTCATTGGGCCACACACAATCCAAAAGTGTCCAGTGTCCACAAGTGTCTGCTGAAATTCACTGTTATATCAACGAAAGACTGATTCTAGACCATCAGAAAGAACACCAACTCCATCACCATCATCAACCCTCTCTCAGTCCGCCCTGTCCACCGCTACTTCCACAATATGCAGCTCTCAAGTCCAGCTCACCCTCCCAGACACTATGAGTAGGTCAAGAAAGTACTCAGTCTCTCATCCACGTACACTGGGTTTGAACGCCCACATTGCCAAACTAATCTCGTTTGAGATGATGCCCTTTCGGTTGGTGGAAAGCGCAGCTTTCCGCGAACTCATGGCCTATGCAGTACCACGCTATGACCTACCCAGTCGCCACTTCTTCTCTCGCAAAGCCATCCCAGCCCTCCACCATCATGTGAAAGACCGCATTGTCCATGCACTCAAGCAGTCAGTGAGCGGAAAGGTGCACCTCACAACTGATGCATGGTCCAGTCGGCATGGCCAGGGCCGTTACGTGTCCATCACTGCGCACTGGGTTAATGTGGTGGATGCAGGGTCCACAGGGGACAGCGGTGGTGGGGCAGTGCTGCCTAGCCCACCGTACAGGAAACAGTTGGCTGTAGGTGTTCGACCCTCCTCCTCCTCCTCCTCCTCCAGATGCGAAAGCTCGTCCACAGAGCGCAGTCGTACGAGCACTCCATCTGCAGCTGCCACTGTTGCACACGAGGTGTCCCCCTATCGAGCAGCTAGTGGAAAGCGTCAGCAGGCTGTGTTGCAGATGATGTGTTTGGGCGACAGACACACCACCGAGATGCTGGCCGAGTACTTTCAGCAACAAACTGAGTCATGTCTGGGCAGTGTACATCTTGAGGCAGGCAAGGTAGTTAGTTATAACGGGCGTAATTTTGTGGCAGCCATAGCCCTTTCAAAACTCAGCCACATACCTTGCTTGGCTCACACCTTGAACCTGGTGGTGCAGTGCTTCCTCAAAAATTATCCGGAGTTAACAGCCCTGCTCCAGAAGGTGCGAAGACTGTGCGCGCACATCCGCCGGTCGCCTGTACACTCCGTTCGTATGCAGAAGCTGCAGCGATTGCTCCACCTTCCCAACCACAGCCTCATTATCGACATTGCAACAAGGTGGAACTCCACCCTGCACATGGTGGAGCGGCTGTGCGAGCAGAGACAGGCCATAATGCATTTGTGGGAGGATACATGGCCAGGCACTTTGAGAGCAGACATGGAGTTGACCGGTGTGCAGTGGTCGAAGCTGAAAGACCTCTGTAAAGTCCTTCAGTGTTTTGAGGAATGCACCCGGCTGGTAAGTGCAGACGACGCCATCCTAAGCATGAGCATCCCACTTATGCATCTGCTCATGCAAACTTTGACGCACCTTAAGGAGCAGGCTTCTGCAGCCAATGTTGATGAGGAGGAAGAGGAGGAGGGAATCCTTGATGACATTCAGCCATTGTCTGCTCAGGGACCACTCCTGGACGAGGTGGAGGAAGAAGAGGAGGAGGAGGATGATGGGGATGATTACTTAGGGGAGGAGGATGCATCTCGTGGGGCAAGTGAAAATGTTGGCGTGGCAAGGTCTGGTACAGGGTTTGTGCGTGACTGGAGGGATGTGGATTTGCCAGAAAGTGCTCCTCCAACCAGCACTCGCAGTGCATCATTGACACCGGGAACATTGGCCCACATGTCAGATTATACCTTGCAGATCCTAAAAAGGGACCCCCGCATTGCCAAAATGATGAACGATGACGACTACTGGTTGGCCAGCATCCTGGATCCACGCTATAAAGGCAAATTACAAAACATCATGCCACAGGAGAACCTTGACCTAATATTGGCTAATAAACAAGCAACTCTGGTAAATCGGTTGCTTGAGGCATTCCCAGCACACAGCAGCGGTGATGGTTCTCACACGAGCCGTACGGGCCGGGGTCAGCTTGGCAGAGGTGTTCGTGGTGCACACAGCAAAAGTGGCGTTGGAGACAGGGGTTTCATGACAATGTTGTGGACTGATTTTTCAAGTACCGCTCACACAACTGGTAATACTGCATCGATGGAAAGTGACAGGAGACAGCAGTTGTCAACCATGGTTACAAACTACTTTTCCTCCCATATCGATGTTCTCCCACACAGGTCATTCCCCTTTGACTATTGGGCCGCTAAACTGGACACCTGGCCTGAATTGGCACAATATGCCTTACAGGAGCTTGCTTGCCCAGCTGCAAGTGTGCTATCGAAAAGAGTCTTCAGTGCAGCTGGATCAATCCTGTACACTATGCTATCCATACATGTTATCCGGGGATACGGTACCCTTTCTCACCTTTGTGCAATCACGTGTAATCCATACTGGGCCTGAGAACGGCTGGCGAGCTGTTAAGCAAGCTACAGCACCTGTGGTTTGCACACGTAAGTTTTTCATTTTTTCAGGAATGACAGTTAGGCCTAATTCCAGAACTGCGGTTGACCTGCACTTACTGGGAAATCATCGTTCGTGGGTAATAATTGTAATCACAGATCCCCATCACTAACGTTGTTCAGCGGGTTATCTGCACCTGTAAGCGACAAACGCTGGCCTTTTCAGTGTAGCGCACATGCAGCCACGGACATGTAAGGGCATGACACACCAGTTATTGGCCAATCTCATGTGCCAGAGCCTCACGTGTCCCTCTAGTAAGCCGGACTCGGACCGCGGGGCATGACGGAGTCTCGTTCGTTAACGGAATTAAGCTTGCAATGTGTGCATCTGTTCTGTAGCTTGCATGGTTGAGGTTTCCCAGATGGAGTCGAATTAAACCGTAGGCTCCACTTCTGGACATTCCTTTAAGGTTCAGCTTTGCAACCATACTGCCCACGTAAAACAAACACTTTGCCTTCATGAACGCTGTTTGGAGGGTCATCACTCATTGGAATAACGCCGCCCAATCAGTTAACCTGCTAGAGAGATCGTTCGTTGCTCCCAAGCATGACATCACACTCCCTAGGAGGAAGGTAATGCCACTGTGGCGACTGTACTCCTGGGGGCGACACAAGTGCACTGATGCCCAGCTACTGCTCGATGAATCTGCTGGTACATTGACCCAGACCACTACATTCCCCTCGCACGCTACACGGCCTGAATCTGACCCTGATGAAACTCAGGTTACCCTTCCCATATACAGTTCCATCTTACACGGTGACAAAGAGGAAGCTGCAGATGAAAGTGCAGGTTCGGCCCACCCTCCATCAGACACACCACCGTGCTATCAGGGGCCCTGTACCAGTGCTGTCGCCAACGAGTGGGCCCCCCCTGCTTGCTCAGGATCACAGCACTTGCAAGGTTGAAATACTGTGCAGTGAGATGGAAGATGGGAACGACGAGGAGTCCAGACTAGTACAGGGATTCCCTAGCGAGGAGACTTATTTCATTGTTTTCAATGTTGGGACAGCAATTTTTGGGGAGCACTATACTCTGGAGAATGATAGATGGGGCCCACCATACACTGGAACATTCCAAAGGTGAACATCAGACACTGGAGCAGCATTTACAGGGCCCATTATACACTAGAGCATTAGAAATGGGGCCCATTATGTTTGGAGCATTATTTGGGCCCATAAGACAGTGGAGCTTCATCCATGGGGACCAACATATACTGTAGCATTATGTGGAGCTCATCATATACTGTTTCAAACATTATATGGGACCAATGATTCTGTATGGAGAAATAGATGGGCCTTGTCATGAGCTGTAAAAAGTGAAGTATTTTTCATTGTACTATACCGCTATTTCTCTGCCGTATCGGAGCATGATGAGTTGTGGTATGTGTTAAAGGGGCGCTCTTTTGCCCAGGGCACATGAAAACCTGGAGCCAGCCCTCCCCCCCACAACTGTAGCCAAATAACCCCCATTTTTCAGTGCGTTACTTGTATTATGAAGTTAATTAAGGTTGACAAGCTTAAGTAAGAAGAATTGATGCTTTTGGCATTCAAATGGGCACTGTTGGTGTGTTTCCTGTCCTCCACTCACTGCCGACTTTTATTCCCCATTGACTTACATTGGGTTTCGTGTTTCGGGACGACCCCGACTTTTCCCTATAATCGGACGATCTTGCTCGACCCGACTTTTGGAAAAGTCGGGTTTCACGAAACGAAACGCGACCCTAAAAAACCAAAAGTCACTCAACTCTATTCACCACCATAACCATTCACCTGATTCACCATAGATCTCCATAGGAATCCTTATTTGGGTACCGGATTAGTATTTCGCGATAGCAGTCGGGTATGTCCCCTCTCTCTTCTATTTCAATTTTATTTCAACTTTATTTTTCCTTTTCACCTGGTTCTCCTCTCTCAATATTGTGATATATATTGTGATATATATTTCTCTGTATACAATGCGGATACCACTATATGATTATATCACCTGTGATTTACATCAAGATTATTAATCAATATGTTTGTACAACATTGTATATTATTTTTATGAGGACCCATTATGATTTTCTTCTGTATATATTTTGTAACTTTATATAGCAGACTGAGGAAGGCCGATAATAGGCCGAAACATTTCCTGGACTGCAATAAATTATAAAATAAATCTAATTTGCAAAGGATTATTCAGTTGAGTGCCAAGTTACTTTATTATTGAAAACATATATGTATTCTCAATATCAGAATAAATCGAATATTATCAAAACCGTAAACACAGTGTGGTGTGATTAATATAATATATCTTATAGTCATGGGGATAGTGAAGTGTGGTCTGTGGTGAGAGTTGAAATAACTCAGAAATATAATAAATAGGGCAATGAGAATATGGAGGTGGCTGGTTATATATGGGGAAGTAGGATACCTTTATGATAGGTAGTTCTAATTCTTGAAGATCCACATTAATGGTAATGTGCCCAGAGAGAGTTGCCTTGAAGGAAAATCATTTATATATAAAAATATATCAAAAAGGATGATTACATTGGAAATGCATGACTAAATATAAAAACTGAAATATGAGAAATCAGAAGAAAAAAAAAATTTTGATACCTTTATGGCAAGTGATTCCAGAGGATCCACAGTTAAGTAAGTGAGCCCAAAATAAATTGCCTTTAGAGAAAAAAATTCTTTTTTTATTAAAAGTTTTTTAAATAAAGGGCATTCAAAAAGAAAATATATTGGTGGTACAGCGGTAGTTACATGGAGGTTTTCGCACCTGATGGTCGACTTATGGCTAGAAATTTGATCCCTGATCGCTTGGGTGGTTTCACCCACGTACAGTAAACCACAAGGACACTTGATGATGTACACTATTTCAACTCTCACCACAGACCACACTTCACTATCCCCATGACTATAAGATATATTATATTAATCACACCACACTGTGTTTACGGTTTTGATAATATTCGATTTATTCTGATATTGAGATTCCATAAATGTTTTCGACACCATAACCCGTTTACCTAACTATATCTCCATTCAACTTCCACCTACAGGATAATCCATTGATTCTTAAAACATTTCTCAACAGTGAAACTATTCACCCGGTGACTACAACCTCTCTTCTCTAAAAGGGGTATGATTACAATATTTCTTCTATATAGTCATTTTTTGTCTACCGCCATGCCTTCCTTCTCCTAAACTCCTGTCTTATACATGTCTCCATATTCTTTAACGGATCATTCGGCATGTAACTCTTATTATGTACTTCTATGAGATACTTATTCCATAATCTGTTTTTATGTCTTGTTTTTATTGTGTATATATGTCTTCAATTTTGACTGTATATATTTTATTTTTTGCAGCGACTATATGACTAAGGCCGTTGTGAGGCCGAAACGTCAAAAAAAAGTTGTCGCTTCTTCACCGTCTAATAAAAATAAAAATATTTCACTTTTGCAAAAATCCACGTGTGCAGTGACTCTACATTGGACTAATGATAGTGGGACCACTGGTTCCCTTTTCACTAGCACCGTATATCCACATCATTTGGTCGAGTGCTAACCATCTCTATTATCCGTTAAACCGGTGGATAAACTGCTTGTTCCCATTCAGTTTCGTCTCAGGGTTCTCCAGGAGCTCCAAGACTCAGATCTGAGTGGACATTCAGGGATCCCGGCTACTTGTGGGGCCATCGCGAGGGATTTTTGGTGGTCCTCGCTTGCGTCGGATGTGAGGAGGTTTGTGTCTGCCTGTGAAGTTTGTGCCCATGCTAAGAGCTCCCATAACCGGCCGACCAGGGAATTGGTGCTTTTGCCAATTCCTGATAGACCATGGGCACATTTGTCCATGGATTTTATCACCAATCTTCCCCCTTCCAAGGGGAATACTGTCATATGGGTGTAGTGGTGGACAGATTTTCTAAAGAAGCACACTTCGAACCCTTGGTGGCTTTGCTCGCTGCAGAGACCTTGTCTAGGTTGTTTGTGCAGCATGTGGTTTGGTTGTATGGGGAACCCTTGAGTGTGGGGTCTGATCGAGGAGGGCAATTGTGGCCAGGTTTTGGAGGATGTTTTGTAGGAGGTTGGGTGTTACGTTGTCCTTTTCGTCCGCATACCACCCAGAGTCCAATTGTCAGACTAAGTGGACCAACCAGTCTTTGGAGCAGATTTTGCGCTATCTTTCTACTACTAGACGGGATGATTGGTGTGATGCCTTGCCGTTAGCGGAGTTTGCTTTTAATAACCGTCTTAATCACTCCATAGGCATGTCCCCGTTCTTCTGCAATTATGGGTTCAACCCACACTTCAGGGATTTCTCCCATTTGGACTCTGGTTGCCCTGGGGCTGATGTAGCGGTACAGCAGTTGGGGAAATTATGGTGGCAGGTCCAAATGAATATTAGGGAGACTCAGAGGAAGTTTAAGTCTTTTGCGGACAGAAAATGGGCTGTGCGACCCACACTCCAGTTTGAGTATAAAGTTTGGCTGTCCACCAATAATATTAGACTTAAGGTTCCTTTGGCCAAACTGAGGCCTAAGTTTATTGGTCCGTATGTAGTAATCACGGAAGTAGTTAACCCGGTGGTGTTTCAGTTGCATCTTCCGTCGTCCTTTAGGATCCCCAATAGGGCCCTGGCCCTGTTGAGAAGGGGTCACCGGTTCCCACGCCACCCATTTCAGTGGAGGGTCAGATGGAGTACAAAGTGGAGCACATCATGGATTTTTGGATTGTCTGTCGTACCCTTCAGTATCTTGTGCACTGGAAAGGTTATGGCCCAGAGGACCGTTCTTTGGTTTCAGCTCGGTCAGTTCATGCTGATCATTTGGTTCAGTCCTTTCATGCCCGATATCCTGGGAAACCTGGGGGTCCAGTGGCCCCCCGTTGAGTGGGGGGGTACTGTCATGACTCAGGATGGGATGGTCCAGCCTCCGTCCTGGTCAGGTCAGGGTTAATGCTAGTTCACCTCGCTTTGGTTGCGGGGTGGCTATTTAATGCTGGTTGATCCTGGGTCTGGTGTCGGTGATACTTCCGTTTTACTCGGCTAGTGTAGCTGACCCAGGTTACTCAGTTAACTATTTTTGTTCCTCTGTATGCGTGTGCTTATCTGTATATGACCCGCTTTGCTCCTTGACCAGTTTCTGTCTCCTGTTTCAGTAAGATCCTGACTTCTCTGGTTTCTGACACTCGGCTCCCCTCCTGACTGTTCTCCTGTCCTGCCCTTTGGATACCACGCTCCTTCCTGGCCTCTGACCCCGGCTCGTTATTGACTTCTTTCTTGTCTCACCCTTTGGCTCACGCTAGCCCCATCTGGCTTCCAACCCTCTGCTTGCTCTTGACTACGTCCCCTTTACCACATCCAGCCAGCTCCCGTTTTGTCACGTGGTGGTTGGTTCCACCCCCATCCTTCCCGCTGATCTCGCACGTCCAGCTGCGCTTCGGTACGGTGTGCATGGCACCTTGTGGTGTTCTCACTACTTTCTTGCTGGCCTGTGTTCTCTGCTACGCACCCCATAGGCTTCACCTCCTTTTACACACGCGCAGTGTATCATTACAATCTACTTCATAGGTGAAGGTAGTGCCAAGATGTCAAAACAGTTAGTGGTATTAGCTTACCGATATCAGAGACAGGATAGAGCATTGGAAAGGATTGGCATCCCCTCACCCCGATGCATGTTTTGCCACTCGCTTCTTCATGGGGTACTGGTGAGCCTGTAGTGCACACCTTTTTGACTAGGTCCTTTGAACATGCAGCAAAAGAAGTTTGAAAACTTGAGTATCTTTATATACTGTAAATGTTCACCACACAATGGTTTTGCAGTATAAACAGTCTTACTAGACATTTGCAGTCATATAATTTGTTTATAGGTGTTGATCTAGCTAATAGATGAGACTCTGTTAATGATTGGTGTGTACCCAGTGTAGATATGCAACTGTGTGCTATATAGTTACATCTTTCTGTGGAATAGAAATGTCTTTGTGTCAGGACACCCTTGTATATTGTTGCATGATATGAACATAGCTTTAGTTTTTCTTCAGTGTATGGAGAACTGAGATTCTTCTCTAAAAGTCATGTGATAATAAGATCTTCATGAAGTGCCAGGTGAAAATTCAAAACTGTGATGTTAATCTTCAGTGGTCCCAAGTTACATTTTGTTGAGAAGGTCAAGAGTTTTCTAAGTCCAAATGGAATCCAACACATCATAGAAAGAAAGCAATGGAAAAAGTAACTTGTAGTTGTCATTCAATTATTTGGATAAATCCATGCTGTTAACTGTTTTTTTTTTTTCAAAAACAGTGTGATTGTTTCATCATAGATATTATTCTTTGCTGGGAGCTTTTAATGGAACGTCCTAGATGTCTTTACAGCTCTCTGTCAAGTACTGAATTCTAAGCAAACACTTTCAGATGTTGTCATGGTTAAAGTACTCATTTTAAACAATAATCAACATGTACTTTGTGAAATAATCCCAGTAATCGCGATGACTTATTCTATAAACTAAAATCATGGAGGAGAAGAGGCTAATCATAGACATGTGTAGAAAGACTGATTTTCCACATTTAAATATCTGCTGTCCTTTGAGATTTATTGAACATATTTCACTTCTGAGACAGTTTTGCAGGAAGAATTTCAAAAGAAATTATAATCCATTTGTGTTTAATGTAGTATTAAGATTTGTTAAACCTTCTGCCAAAAAAATCAATCAACATAAATTCTGTAAGGAATAGCCATTGTTCACTGAAAATAAAACAATGAAGTTTTTATTCACACAAGTATCATATGGTGTTTTTGCTGCAATTTTTTAAAATCACAGTGGGAAATGCAACATGATTGTGACGTGTGAATAAACCCTAAAGAAATAGGTACTATTAAAAATTTTCTACGAATGAATGCAAAGAAAACTGGTAAAGCTCATTAAACAGAATGATAGAGAAGGTTCATTAAAAGGATCAGTCTACCATAACTATAGGTGAGTGAGAAAAAGTGTAGAGGTTCTATTGCTTAATAATCCGTGATCTGTCTAAAATTAGTTGGGAATCAAATGTTAGTTTATGAAATGTAGGGGACTAATATAAAAAATGCCTTATTGTTCAAAATGATGACAATATTTTTTCATGTTATGATCATTATTCTAAAACAAATTACTAATTTTACAATATTTACACTGGACATTGATTTTTTTTTACACTATTTGTCTTTTCATGAAGAGCTGTCCGCAGGTTTCATTTCAGCAGAGACTTTTTTCCACTAAATCTGTGTTTACTGTATGTGTATGCAGTGTATGTGTGTTAAAGAAGCACTACCATGACATTTTATTTTCACTAACTCTGTGCATATGTGTATGTGGTGTAGTGTGTGTGTTAATATGCTCACCTCCCACAGCCTCTGATATCCAATGGTGTCCTCCAGGGGCTGGCTGGGCGAGGAGGAAGGGAGGCAAATGCCCCAAGGGCCGCTACCTCAACAGCTGTGCAGGGCTGGCCGCCTGATGGGAGAACTAGGGCCATCATACTATATAAATAGAGGAACTGGGGCCATTATACTATATATATGGGGAGAACTGGGGGTGAGGGGACCATGTTTACCAGGAAAGGGGGGTGAGGGGAACATGCATACCACGAAAGGGAGGTGAGGAGACCGTGTATACCAGGATTGGGGGGTGAGGGGTCCAAGCATTCCACGAAAGAGGAGTGAGGGGACCATGCATACCACGAAAGGGGAGTGAGGGGACCATGCATACCATGAAAGGCGAGTGAAGGGACCATGCATACCACGAAAGGGGGGTGAGGAGACCATGCATACCACGAAAGGGGGGTGAGGGGACTATGCATACCCCGAAAGGGGGTGAGGGGACCATGTATACCAGGATTGGGGGGTGAGGGGACCATGCATACCAGGATTGGGGAGTGAGAGGACCATGCATACCAGGATTGGGGGGTGAGGGGTAGCATGCATACCAGGATTGGGGGGGTGAAGGGACCATGCATACCAGGATAGGGGGGTGAGAAGACCATGCATACTAGGATGGGGGGGTGAGAGGAGAGGACCATGCATACCAGGATGGGGGGGTGAGAGGACCATGCATACCAGGATAGAGGGCGTGAGAGGACCATGCATACCAGGATAGGGGGGTGAGAGGACCATGCATACCAGGATAGAGGTGTGAGAGGACCATGCATATCAAGATAATGGAGTGAGAGGACCATGCATACCAGGAGAGGGGGATGATGGGACCATGCATACCAGGATTGAGGGGTGAGGGGGCCATGCATACCAGGATAGGGGGGTGAGGGACCATACATACCAGGATAGTGATAAGGGGGTACCATGCATACCAGGATTGGGGTTGAGGGGACCATGCATACCAGGATGAGTAATAGGGTGCCATGCTTACCAGGATTGGGGGGGTGAGGGTACTATGCATACCAGGATAGGGATGAGGGCTGCCATGCACACCAGGATAGGAGGGAGACAGCACATACCAGGATGGGAAACCATATACCAATAAAAATGCTCACCACTCGGGCATAGAATGGGTTCGTAGCTAGTCTCTAATATAACGCTGGGAGTGTCACTCTGTCCGAAGCCTTTATAGACTGCGCAAGTGTGACACGCCTGCGCAGTCTGGCACCAGACAGAATAAGGAACCCAGTGTATGGCGCCGGAGATGGCGGTAAGCGACTGAATGCATACCGCGATCTCTGGAGCCATACTTACATACTTACATACCTGACCGGGAGGAGCGATGCCGCGGCGCTTCTCTTCCCGCCGGAGACCGGGGCAGGAGTTCGTTGTCGGAATCGTGCATGCACATAGCGCTATCTGGCGCCACTTTACTGGAGACACATTTGCAGTGTATCTTCAGCAATATGGCACCGGACAGCGTGGTATGGGCATGCGCGTACTCCAGCACCGCACTCCTCCCCCTGCCTCCGGCAGAACGGGATAGCACTGGAGCACAGGGAAGAAAAGTGAGTATATATGTTTTTTTTCTATGTGTGCAGTTTAATAGGGGATAGAGGACCATTCATACCAGGATAAAGGGTGAGGGGTAGCATGCATACCAGGATGGGGGGTGAGAGGACCATGCATACCAGGATAGGGGGTGAGGGGACCATGCATACCAGGAAGGGGGGTGGATTGGGGGTAAGGGTACCATGCATACCAGGATTGAGGGGTGAGGGGACCATGCATACCAGGATTGGGCGGTGATGTGACCATGCATACCAGGATTGGGGGAGGGGGGTTAGCTTGCATACCAGGATAGGGGGTGAGAGGACCATGCATACAAGGATAGTAGGTTGAGAGGGCCATGCATACCAGGATAGGGGGGTGAGAGGACCATGCATGCCAGGATAGGGGGGGTGAGGGGACCATGCATATCAGGATAGTTGGTGAGGGGACCATGCATACCAGAATTGGGAGGGAAGGGGTGCCTTGCATACCAGGATTGGTGGGTGAGGGGGTACCATACATTATACGATAGGGATGTGGGGGGACCATGCATACCAGGATTGGTGGGTGAGGGGACCATGCATACCAGGATTGGGGGGTGAGAGACCATGCATACCGGGATGGGGGGTGAGGAGACCATGCATACCAGGATTGGGGGGGTGAGGAGACCATGCATACCAGGATTGGCGGTGAGGGGACCATGCATACCAGGACAGGGGGTGAGGGGACCATGCATACCAGAATTGAGGTAAGGGGTGCCATGTATACCAGGATTGGTGGGTGAGGGGGTACCATGCATTCTACGATAGGGATGAGGGGGGATCATGCATACCAGGATTGGTGGGAGAGGGGACCATGCACACCAGGATTGAGGGGTGAGGGACCATGCATACCAGGATTGGGCGGTGAGGGGACCATGCATACCAGGATTGGGGGGGTGAGGAGACCATGCATACCAGGATTGGGGGGGTGAGGAGACCATGCATACCTGGATTGGGGGGGTGAGGAGACCATGCATACCAGGATTGGGGGGGTGAGGGGACCATGCATACCAGGATTGGGGGGGTGAGGGGACAATGCATACCAGGATTGGGGGGTGAGGGAACCATGCACACCAGGATTGGGGGTTGATGGGACCATGTATACCAGGATTGGTGGGTGAGGGGACCATGCATAACAGGATTGGGGGGTGAGGAGACCATGCATACCAGGATTGGGGGGGTGAGGAGACCATGCATACCAGGATTGGGGGTGAGGGGACCATGCATACCAGGACAGGGGGTGAGGGGACCATGCATACCAGAATTGGGAGGTAAGGGGTGCCATGTATACCAGGATTGGTGGGTGAGGGGGTACCATGCATTCTACGATAGGGATGAGGGGGGATCATGCATACCAAGATTGGTGGGAGAGGGGACCATGCACACCAGGATTGAGGGGTGAGGGACCATGCATACCAGGATTGGGCGGTGAGGGGACCATGCATACCAGGATTGGGGGGTGAGGGAACCATGCACACCAGGATTGGGGGTTGATGGGACCATGTATACCAGAATTGGGGGGTGAGAGACCATGCATACCAGGATTGGGGGGTGAGGAGACCATGCATACCAGGATTGGGGGGGTGAGGAGACCATGCATACCAGGATTGGGGGTGAGGGGACCATGCATACCAGGACAGGGGGTGAGGGGACCATGCATACCAGAATTGGGAGGTAAGGGGTGCCATGTATACCAGGATTGGTGGGTGAGGGGGTACCATGCATTCTACGATAGGGATGAGGGGGGATCATGCATACCAGGATTGGTGGGAGAGGGGACCATGCACACCAGGATTGAGGGGTGAGGGACCATGCATACCAGGATTGGGCAGTGAGGGGACCATGCATACCAGGATTGGGGGGGTGAGGAGACCATGCATACCAGGATTGGGGGGGTGAGGAGACCATGCATACCAGGATTGGGCGGGTGAGGAGACCATGCATACCAGGATTAGGGGGGGTGAGGAGACCATGCATACCAGGATTAGGGGGGTGAGGGGACCATGCATACCAGGATTGGGGGGTGAGGGGACAATGCATACCAGGATTGGGGGGTGAGGGAACCATGCACACCAGGATTGGGGGTTGATGGGACCATGTATACCAGGATTGGTGGGTGAGGGGACCATGCATTTCAGGATTGGGGGGGAGATGGAGCCATGCATTCCAGGACTGAGAGGGTGACGGGACTGTTATGATGAGTCACCGAAGGAGGAAAAAACAAAATACCAGCTAAGTCCAGAAAAACCAGAGAGGTTGGCAGCTATCGGATTGCAGACCCCTGAACCTATCCACAACAACTAGCAGTAGCCGTGGGGGGTTCCTATGGTGCCCTAGACCCCTCGATCACAGCTGGAGAGCTACATAGCCTAAAGACAGAAAGGGGAAAAATTAAACTGCCCCAGAGCAGACCCCAAAGCAATAGGCAGCCCCCAACATATAATGACGGTGAAGCAAGATGAAAACACTAACACAGATAGAAAGATAGGTTGAGCAAATGATGGGGCCCAAGCTAGCTGCATAGGACAGGATAGGAAAGCTGCTGTCTGCCATCCGCAAAAACCCTATCAAAATGAGCCAACCGACTGATAGGAAAAACTGGCCCTGAAGTCGCTAGGCTTCAAAAGACTATATCAGCACTCATGTATATTCTGAAGACAGAGCAAAAGATCAACAGATCAGAGACAAAAATGGAATTCAGCTCACCCCCGGCCGGGGATGGCAGAACTCCGAAAAAACAAGGCAAAACAAAAACAAAACTGAAGAGTACAAAGCAGAGCAGAAAAACTTAGCTTTGAGACGCAGGAATCAGACTGGTCTCCAAGAATCCAGCAGGGAAATCACCAGCCAGGAAGAAGGGTGTCGGCAGCCTTATATCCAGTCCTCAATTCCAGCCACCCAGTTATCATCTAGCTGCCCAGGTGTTTGGTAATCAGTCTCACTACCTTCCTTCACCAGAGGAGGGAGTTCATCAGACCTCAATGATGAAGGGAAAAATGAACTCACAACAGGGGACCATACATACTAGGATAGGGATGAGGGGGTACCATGCATACCAGGATAGGGGGGTGAGGGGACTGTTATGAATGGGTCACTGAGGAGGATAGCAGGACCAGGCTAAGCCACAGAAAACCAGAGAGGTTGGTAACTAAGTGGATTGCAGACCCCTGATCCTATCCACACAACTAGCAGTAGCCATGGAGCGTACCTACGATGCCCTAGACGCCTTGGCACAGCCGGAGAGCTAACTCAGCCTTAAGCAAAAAAGGTGAAATCTAAACTGCCCCGGAGCAGACCCCAAAGGAATAGAAAGCCCCCAAACATATATTGTTGGTGAGACAAGATGAAAACACAAACGCAGGCAGAAAAATAGACTGAGCAAATAATGGGACCCAAACTGACTAGACAGGACAGGAAAGGAAAGACACTGTCTGCAATCACGCAAAAAACCCTGAAAAAACCAACACGTCTGATGCACAAAAAAAACACTGAAGTCACACGACTTCGCCCCCACTATATCAGCACTATATATACTGTATATATATAGTATATACTGAAAGCAAAACAAAAAGAGACCAATATAACAGGGGACAGAACAAACTGACACAAGCAGTAACATATGGGCGGTGATCCAGCACAGCCCCAGCAGGAGCAAGCTGACTTGCAAAAAGCAGAGATAGACAAAACCAGATCAAATGCAAAAAGATTAGCAAATCAACTACTTAGCTGAACCATGCTGGAACAGAGCAGGAGACATAAGACCTCAGAAGGCACAGGAAGAAAATCACCAGCAGGGATTGATGGAAGTCAGCTGTCTTAAATACACCAGACAGAAATCCCAGATCTCCAATCGTCATCATCATTATCAGGTGGCAAGCCTCTGTCAATCTGACCAGCTCCGCTACCTCCAGTAACCACCAGAGGGAGCTCAGAAAGAGAACTTGCAACACCTCTGTCAATCTGACCAGCTCCACTACCTTCAGTAACCACCAGAGAGAGCCCGGAAAGAGAATTCACAACAGGGGACCAAGCATATCAGGATTGGGGATGAGGGGACTGTTGTGAACTCTCTCAATTTGACTTCTGAGTCGTGGCTCCCTCTGGTGGTTACTGTGGGTAGTGGAGCTGGCCGAAGTCTGCTACCTGACGACGATGAATGGAAATCTGGGGTTACTGACTGGAGTATTTAAGTGAGCAGGCTTCCTTCCGTGGCTGCTGGTGATTAGTTTCTCCCTGTGCGTTCTGAGGTCTGCTGTTTCCTGCCTGATCCTGCATTTTTCAGTTAAGTTGTTCATTTGCTAATCCTTTGCATCTGATCTGGTTTTGCCTCTTTCTGCTTTGCTGTGAGGGTTCAGCGAGCTCCCTGCTGGGGCTGTGCTGGACCCCGCTCCATATGTTACAGCTTGTGTCAGTTTGTTTAGTCCCCTGTTATATTAGTCTCTTTTGCTTTGCTGCCACTTCTCACCAGAATGCTCATATAGTGGGGGAGAGGTCGTGAGACCTCAGTGTTTTTTGTACATTAGACGTGTTGGATTTTTTAGGGTTTTTGCGTGATTGCAGACAGTGTCTTTCCTTTCCTATCCTATCTAGTCAGTTTGGGCTCCATCATTTGCTCAGTCTATTTTCTGCCTGCGTTTGTGTCTTATCTTGTCTAACCGACAATATATGTTTGGGGGCTATCTATTCCTATGGGGTTCTACTCAGGGGCAGTTTAGAATTAACCTTTCTTGCTTTAGGCTTAGTTAGCTCTCCGGCTGTGCCAAGGCATGAAGGGCATCGTAGGTACGCCACACGGCTACTGCTAGTTGTGTTGTTAGGATTAGGGGTCTGCAATCCACTAAGTTACCAACCTTTCTGGTTTCCTGGTGGCCTAGCCTATTCCTGCCATCCTCCTCGGTGACCAGTCTATAACAGTGGACCATGCATACCAGAATTGGGAGGTAAGGGGTGCCATGTATACCAGGATAGGGGGGTGAGTGGGTACCATACATCCTACAATAGGGATGAGGGGGGATCATGCATACCAGGATTGGGGGGGTGAGTGGACCATGCATACCAGGATTGGGGGTGAGGGGACCATGCATACCAGGATTGGGGGGTGAGGAGAACATGCATACCAGGATTGGGGGGTGAGGGGACAATGCATACCAGGATTAGGGGGTGAGGGGACCATGCATACCAGGATTGGGGGGTGAGGGGACCATGCATTCCAGGATTGTGGGGTGATGGGACCATGCATTCCAGGATTTGGGGGTGAGGGGACCATACATACTAGTATAGGGATGAGGGGGTACCATGCATACCAGGATAGGCATGAGGAGGTACCATACATACCAGGATTGGCGGGTGAGGGGACCATGCATACCAGGATGAAGAATGGGGTGCCATGCATACCAGGATGGGGGGGTGAGGGGACCATACATACCAGAATAGGGATGAGGGGGCCATGCATACCATTATAGGGATGAGGGGGCCATGCATAGCAGGATAGGGATGAAGGGGTAACTGTTGTGAGTTCATTTTTCCCTTCACCATTGAGGTCTGATGAACTCCCTCTGGTGAAGGAAGGTAGTGAGACTGATTACCAAACACCTGAGCAGCTAGATGATAACTGGGTGGCTGGAATTGAGGACTAGATATAAGGCTGCCGACGCCCTTCTTCTTGGCTGGTGATTTTCCTGCTGGATTCTTGGAGACCAGTCTGATTCCTGCGTCTCAAAGCTAAGTTTTTTCTGCTCTGCTTTGTACTCTTCAGTTTTGTTTTTGTTTTGCCTTGTTTTTTGGGAGTTCTGCCATCCCCGGCCGGGGGTGAGCTGAATTCCATTTTTGTCTCTGATCTGTTGATCTTTTGCTCTGTCTTCAGAATATACCTGAGTGCTGATATAGTCTTTTGAAGCCTGGCGACTTCAGGGCCTGTTTTTCCTATCAGTCGGTTGGCTCATTTTGATAGGGTTTTTGCGGATGGCAGACAGCAGCTTTCCTATCCTGTCCTATGTATTTAGCTTGGGCCCCATCATTTGCTCAACCTATCTTTCTATCTGTGTTAGTGTTTTCATCTTGCTTCACCGTCATTATATGTTGGGGGCTGCCTATTGCTTTGGGGTCTGCTCTGCGGCAGTTTAGTTTTTCCCCCTTTCTGTCTTTAGGCTATGTAGCTCTCCGGCTGTGATCGAGGGGTCTAGGGCACCGTAGGAACCCCCCACGGCTACTGCTAGTTGTTGTGGATAGGTTCAGGGGTCTGCAATCCGATAGCTGCCAACCTCTCTGGTTTTTCTGGACTTAGCTGGTATTTTGTTTTTTCCCCCTTCGGTGACTCATCATAACAGAATCACCAGACATACCGCAGATCCTAGGGTACTCAATAGCAGGAGAGAATTGTAAAAAAAAAAAAGGGAAGAAAAAAAGTGTCAGAATTTTTTTTTTTTTTTTGTGTGCATATTTTTTCCTCTATATCTCTGAGGCCATAGGGGGAATTTTTCTCTCAATGGAGATGAAGCAATTGTCTGATCATGTGGAGCAGCTCATTGCTGAAGTGCGGGGAATTTCCGCCTATCTTGCTCATTCACATGCTGCTGAACCAAAGATTCCTACTCCTGATGTGTTTTTTGGGGATCAGTCTAAATTCTTGAATTTCAAGAATAATTGTAAATTATTTTTTGCCTTGAAGCCTAACTCGTCGGGGAACTCCGTGCAGCAGGTTAAAATTGTCATCTCTTTGCTGCGCGGCGATCCCCAGGATTGGGCATTTTCTTTGAAACCTGATGATCCTATTCTGAATAATATGAACGCATTTTTTCAAGCCTTGGGGTTGTTGTATGATGAACCTAATGCTATTGATCAGGCTGAAAAGACCCTATTGGCATTAAGCCAGGGTCGGGATTCGGCAGAGTTGTACTGTCAAAAATTCCGAAAGTGGGCGGTCCTTACTACCTGGAATGATGGTGCCTTGGCAGCCCTCTTTCAGAAGGGTTTGTCAGAAACTGTAAAAGATACTATGGTGGGATTTCCTGTTCCCTCTGGTCTTGACGATTCTATGTCATTAGCCATTCAGGTGGATCGGCGTTTACGTGAACGCAAAACTACACGAGAGATGTTGCCACCTGTTGAACAAATGTCTGAACCTATGCAATGAGATAGAGTTTTGTCTAGGGTGCAACGTCAGGAGTTCAGAAGGCGTAATAAGCTGTGTTTTTTTGTGGAGATGCCTCACATATTATTTCTGTCTGCCCTAAACGAGAGAAACGTTGTGCACACACGTTTTCTGTGGGTGGTGTTCAACCTAAGTTTCTTCTGGCAATTACTCTGATCTGCTCCCTGTCCACATTTTCCGCCAAGGCTTTTGTGGATTAAGGAGCAGCTCTGAACCTGATGGACTTGGATTTTGCTAAACGTTGTGGATTTCCTATGACACCTCTGCGAACGCCTATCCCTTTGAGGGGTATTGATGCTACTCCTTTGGCGAAGAATAAACCTCAGTTTTGGACCCAGGTGGTAATGCGGGTCGCCCCAGACCATCAAGAAAATTACAGATTTTTGGTGTTGCATAATTTGCATGATACCATTGTTCTGGGGTTTCCCTGGTTGCAAATCCATAATCCAGTTCTGGATTGGAAATCTTTGTCTGTGGTGAGTTGGGGTTGTCGGTGTGCCTTAGTGATGCTCCTGTTTTCTCCACCTCTCCCCAGTCGCATGATGTTCCTGACTATTTGGCTGACTTTTATGATGTATTTAGTGAGAATTAATAATATAGATGGTTAGCACTCGGCCTGAGAGTTTGAGTTCGCGGTGCTAGTGAAAAGGAACGGATACTCCCCAAATTGCATAGACAATATAGAGTCACTGCACACGCTGGTTATGCTTAATGTGAAATAAATTTATTGCTTGACGGTGAGGAAGCGACATCTATCGACGTTTCGGCCACATCGGCCTTTATCACAATAGTCGCTGTAATAAAATACATACATAAAAATATCAAAAAATGTACACTTTATACAAAATTTATACATATGGTATCCAGAGAGAATAGAATACATGCATTAGAATCATTTGGGAGAATATAGAGACATTCAAGACGTAAGAATGAGAGATAATGCGGTAGATAAGACAATGTAAGAAACAATATGGAGGAACGCGGTCATACCCCTTTAAATTGAATGTAGGGTCTGCTTTCACCAAATCGAAAATGTCACTGCTAGGCATAAATGAATTGATAGCATATTCTGTAAGTAAGGATAAATGGACATATCGTTAGGGTGACATATAGTAAATAAAGTACTGAACTGGGTGTCTGTAGGCACAATGAATAGATCAGATTAACCAGCGTAAACAATGTAGCTAGTTATGTGCACAAGAGACTATCAAGGACTATAAAGGTTTGCCTAGGCATATAGCCGGTGTATATTAAGGAAAAAGGTATAGTGTATTTTGGGAAAAAATACCAAAATTGTCGATAATCCTGTTCCTTGAGGAGGTGGTGGACTGGTAAATATGCCAGAGCTGAATGGAGAAAAAGGGGTACGTTAGGTATAGAATAGGATTGATGGTCCTGATTTGCTACCATATTCAAGTTGGTGGTATAGCGGTGGTCCCTGTATGGGACGGTACTTACAGTTATTGGTGGCGCAGTGGGTGAAGTATGCACAGTGGTGCCAAGGCAGTGAGTGGATGCTGAGTAGCAAGATGCGCTTTTTATACGGTCCGGTCATGTGACCGGAAGTGAGGTCAGACGCCGGCACGTGCGCATTGGAGCACGGCCGTGTCGTCTCACGGTGTTACCCACCAAAAAGATGGTGCTGGCTGCCCACACATGCGCAGTGAAGCACAGTCAGGAAAAATTTAATGACGACATGCAGAGGCTGCTGAGGCTTTGAATGGGACACACGCCTCTAAGGGGGAGGTGCAGTATGTTACACATGAAAAGGCTGGGCAGTTGAGATATAAAACAGTTATATACAGACAGGTTTATTGCAAATAATATAGATAAACATATACATAGTATTCAAGCTGCTTAGGAGTCCAAACTTAAATAGGATGAAATAAAATAAAAGAAATGAAAGAAATTAATATGTGACCTGGGGGTGAGCGGGTAATGAGGCTGGAAACGGATGTAAACAATGAGATGAACTGTAATCAAATAAATGATGCAAAATAGGAAAAATAAAAAAATAAATTAAAAATAAAGTGAGAATAAAAATAAAAATAAAAAAGAAAAAAAGGAAAAAAAAGGAAAAAAAAGGAAAAAAAAGGAAAAAGGGTAAAAAAAGGAAAAAAATTTTTTGGGGAAATAAATAAACAAGAAACAAATTGGCAAAATGAAGAATAAATGGAATGAAAAAAAAGGAAAATAAAATACCCTCAAAAAAGGAAAACTGAAAAAACAGGGAAAAAAAGGGGAGGGAAATAAAATGAAAAACTTGAAAAAAACTTGAAAAAGAAAAAGAAAACACATTATGGTTCATTATCTTACCGCTTGGGTTAGCTGTAAAAAGAGAGACTCAAGAAGGCAACCACTCAATGGGTCTAAAGGAAAAAAGGGAAAAAAAATTGTTATTAGATTAACCAATCAATTTCTCGGTTGAGACCCCTCGGATGTAGGGTGTCAAGATTGTAGATCCAGAACGTCTCCCGTTGTTTTAAAAGGCGAATATGGTTACCACCTTTTTTGGGTCTAGGGACTTTTTCAATTATTTGGAATCGTAATTGTGATACGTTGTGTCAGGCTTCCTTGAAATGGGCAGGAAGTGGGAGCCATGTTTTACCACACCTAATCGTGGACTTATGACTGGATATTCTGTCCCTAATAGCCTGGGTGATTTCACCCACGTACAGTAAACCACATGGACATTTGATGATATAAATGACGAAGTTGGTTTCACAAGTGAAGTAATCTTTAATTGGATAGGATTTGCCAGAACGTGGGTGAACTATTTCATTGCCTTTAATGATGTTAGAACAGCTCATGCAGTTTAGGCAGGGGAACGTACCTGTTCTTTTCTGTCCTGTCAAAGTATGTGTATTGATGTGACTGGAGGTACCCAGGTCAGCACGGACTAACTTGTCCTTGATATTTTGAGGTCTCCTCAAGCACATCAACGGTGGAGATTTGAAAATGTTGATTCTAGGATAGGCTCTGGTCAATAAAGGCCAATGTTTGTGGATGAGATTGTGTATTCTTTGCATAGATGGGTGGTGACCATGAACAAATGGGAGTCTGGGTGGTTTGATTGTTGTGGTTCCGGTGGTGTCAGAGTCAATCAGTGCTTTGGTCATCTCAGAGGCCAGAAGTACAGGTGGATAATGTCTAGATTCAAATTTATCGGACATTTTATAAAAAGCGCATCTTGCTACTCAGCATCCACTCACTGCCTTGGCACCACTGTGCATACTTCACCCACTGCGCCACCAATAACTGTAAGTACCGTCCCATACAGGGACCACCGCTATACCACCAACTTGAATATGGTAGCAAATCAGGACCATCAATCCTATTCTATACCTAACGTACCCCTTTTTCTCCATTCAGCTCTGGCATATTTACCAGTCCACCACCTCCTCAAGGAACAGGATTATCAACAATTTTGGTATTTTTTTCCCCAAAATACACTATACCTTTTTCCTTAATATACACCGGCTATATGCCTAGGCAAACCTTTATAGTCCTTGATAGTCTCTTGTGCACATAACTAGCTACATTGTTTACGCTGGTTAATCTTATCTATTCATTGTGCTTACAGACACCCAGTTCAGTACTTTATTTACTATATGTCACCCTAACGATATGTCCATTTATCCTTACTTACAGAATATGCTATCAATTCATTTATGCCTAGCAGTGACATTTTCGATTTGGTGAATGCAGACCCTACATTCAATTTAAAGGGGTATGACCGCGTTCCTCCATATTGTTTCTTACATTGTCTTATCTACCGCATTATCTCTCATTCTTACGTCTTGAATGTCTCTATATTCTCCCAAATGATTCTAATGCATGTATTCTATTCTCTCTGGATACCATATGTATAAATTTTGTATAAAGTGTATATTTTTTGATATTTTTATGTATGTATTTTATTACAGCGACTATTGTGATAAAGGCCGATGTGGCTGAAACGTCGATAGATGTCGCTTCCTCACCGTCAAGCAATAAATTTATTTCACATTAAGCATAACCAGCGTGTGCAGTGACTCTTTAGTGAGAAGGAGTCTGCATCTTTGCCTCCTCATAGGAGTTATGACTGTGCAATTGAGCTGAACCCGGGGTGTAAATTCCCCAAGGGTCGGCTCTTCAATTTATCTGTACCCGAGCACGAGGCTATGCGATCCTATATTAAGGAGGCATTGGAGAAGGGTCATATTAGACCATCCTCTTCACCCTTAGGTGCTGTTTTTTTTTTCGTGGCTAAAAAGGATGGTTCATTAAGGCCTTGTATTGACTATCGTGCCCTCAACAAAATTACTGTTAAATATCAGTATCCGTTACCCCTGATTTCTGATCTATTCTCCAGAGTTAAAGGTGCTTGCTGGTTTACCAAGCTTGACCTCAGGGGGGCGTATAATCTTATTCGCATTAAGCATGGGGATGAATGGAAGACGGCGTTTAATACTCCGGAGGGACATTTTGAGTACCTGGTGATGCCTTTTGGGCTCACTAATGCCCCTTCTGTTTTCCAGTGCTTCATGAAAGATATATTCCGAGACTTTGTGGATAAATTTTTGATTATCTATCTGGATGATATTTTGATCTTCTCCAAGAATTGGGACTCTCATGTGGAACATGTTCGGACTGTGTTCCGGATGTTGAGGGAGAATTCCCTGTATGTCAAGGGATCGAAATGCTTTTTTGGGGTACAGAGGGTTTCATTTTTGGGATTTATTTTGTCTCCGTCAACTATTGAAATGGACCCGGCCAAGGTACAGGCCATTTATGATTGGGTTCAGCCCACTTCTTTGAAGGCCCTCCAGAAGTTTTTGGGTTTTGCTAATTTTTATCAGAAATTTATAGCTAATTTTTCTGGTATTGCCAAGCCATTGACGGATTTGACTAGGAAGGGTGCTGATGTGCTGAATTGGTCTCCGGAGGCTGTTTCTTCCTTTCAGGAGCTGAAGTGAAGTTCACTTCTGCTCCGATTTTGCGGCAACCTGATGTCTCACTCCCGTTTTAGGTGTAGGTGGACGCTTCTGAGATTGGTGCAGGAGCGGTGTTGTCCCAAAAAGATCCTGTGACATCTAAAATGAATCCTTGTGCTTTCTTTTCCTGAAAGTTCTCCCCATCCGAACGTAACTATGATGTGGGGACTCGGGAACTGTTGGCCATGAAATGGGCATTTGAGGAGTGGAGACATTGGTTGAAGCGAGCCAAACACCAAGTCGTGGTCCTTACTGACCACAAGAATTTGATTTACCTGGAGTCGGCCAAGCGCTTGAATCCTAGACAGGCTAGGTGGGCCTTGTTTTTCACAAGTTTTGATTTTGTGGTCTCTTTTCTTCCGGGCACTAAGAATGTCAAGGCAGACGCCCTCTCTAGGAGTTTCCTTGCTGATTCTCCTGTTGTGACTAAGCTTGCTACCATCTTAGGCGAGGGGGTAGTTCTTTCTGCCATCTCGCCCGATTTGAGACGTGCTCTGGAAGAGTTTCAGGAGGACAAACCTGAGCGTTGTCCCAGTGGAAAGTTGTATGTTCCTGACCAGTGGAGGAAGAGAGTGATGTCTGAAGTTCATTGCTCTGCATTGGCTGGTCATCCAGGTATTTTTGGTACCAGAGATCTGGTGAGTCGGTCTTTTTGGTGGCCCGCCTTGTCTCGTGATGTCAGGAATTTTGTGCAGTCCTGTGGGACTTGCTCCCGGTCTAAACCTTGTTCTCGCTCTAGTGGCTTGTTGATGCCTTTGCCGGTGCCCAGGAGGCCATGGACCCATATTTTAATGGATTTTATCTCTGATATGCCTGTCTCTCAGAGAATGACTGTTATTTGGGTGATTTGTGATAGATTCTCTAAGATGGTCCATCTTGTACCACTCTCTAAGTTGCCATCTTCCTCTGAGTTGGTGCCCTTGTTTTTGCAACAGGTGGTTCGCTTGCACGGGATTCCTGAGAACATTGTATCTGACAGAGGAGTTCAGTTTGTGTCTAGATTTTGGAGGACTTTCTGTTCCAAGCTGGGAATTCAGTTGTCCTTCTCCTCTGCGTTTCACCCTCAGACCAATGGGCAGACGGAGAGAACAAACCAGACTTTGGAGTCGTATTTGAGATGTTTTATTTCTGCCGATCAGGATGATTGGGTTTCATTTTTGCCCTTGGCCGAATTTGCTTTAAATAATAGAGCTAGTTCTGCCACTTTGATGTCACCTTTTTTTTGTAACTTTGGTTTTCACCCTCGATTTTCTTCAGGGCAGGTGGAGCCTTCTGCCTGCCCAGGTGTTGACACTGTGGTGGAGAGAATGCACCAGATCTGGGACCAAGTAGTGGATAAGTTGTCTCTCTCCCAGGAAAAGGCCCAGCGGTTTTCCAACCGGCGTAGGACCGTTGGTCCCCAGTTTAAGGTGGGTGATATGGTTTGGTTGTCATCAAAAAATATCGCTATGAAGGTGGCTTCTCCTAAGTTTAAGCCTAGATTTATTGGACCTTACAAGATTTTGGAGATTATTAATCCGGTCTCTTTTCGGTTGGCTCTTCCTGTCACATTTAAAATTCATAATGTGTTTCATAAGTCCTTGTTGAAGAGGTTTGTTGAACCAATAGTTCCTGTGGTGGCACCTCCTGACCCTATATTGGTTGAAGGTAACATGGAATATGAGGTAGAGAAGATACTGGATTCCCGTCTGGCTAGACGTAGACTCCAGTATTTGGTTAAGTGGAAGGGTTATGGTCAGGAGGATAATTCCTGGGTCTCTGCCTCTGATTTTCATGACGAAAGATTGGTGCGTGCCTTTCGTCAGGCTCACCTGGATCGCCCTGGTGGCATGGATGAGGGTTCGGTGACCCCTCCTCAAGGGGGAGGTACTGTTGTGAGTTCATTTTTCCCTTCACCATTGAGGTCTGATGAACTCCCTCTGGTGAAGGAAGGTAGTTAGACTGATTACCAAACACCTGGGCAGCTAGATGATAACTGGGTGGCTGGAATTGAGGACTAGATATAAGGCTGCCGACGCCCTTCTTCCTGGCTGGTGATTTTCCTGCTGGATTCTTGGAGACCAGTCTGATTCCTGCGTCTCAAAGCTAAGTTTTTTCTGCTCTGCTTTGTACTCTTCAGTTTTGTTTTTGCTTTGCCTTGTTTTTTGGGAGTTCTGCCATCCCCGGCCGGGGGTGAGCTGAATTCCATTTTTGTCTCTGATCTGTTGATCTTTTGCTCTGTCTTCAGAATATACCTGAGTGCTGATATAGTCTTTTGAAGCCTGGCGACTTCAGGGCCTGTTTTTCCTATCAGTCGGTTGGCTCATTTTGATAGGGTTTTTGCGGATGGCAGACTGTAGCTTTCCTATCCTGTCCTATGTAGTTAGCTTGGGCCCCATCATTTGCTCAACCTATCTTTCTATCTGTGTTAGTGTTTTCATCTTGCTTCACCGTCATTATATGTTGGGGGCTGCCTATTGCTTTGGGGTCTGCTCTGGGGCAGTTTAGTTTTCCCCCTTTCTGTCTTTAGGCTATGTAGCTCTCCGGCTGTGATCGAGGGGTCTAGGGCACCGTAGGAACCCCCCACGGCTACTGCTAGTTGTTGTGGATAGGTTCAGGGGTCTGCAATCCGATAGCTGCCAACCTCTCTGGTTTTTCTGGACTTAGCTGGTATTTTTTTTTCCCCCTTCGGTGACTCATCATAACAGGTAACATGCATACCAGGATAGGGATGAGGGGGCCATGCATAGCAGGATAGGGTTGAAGTGGTACCATGCATACCAGGATAGGGATGAGGGGTCCATGCATACCATTATAGGGATGAGGGGGCCATGCATAGCAGGATAGGGATGAATGGGTGCCATGCATACCAGGATAGGAGGGGGCAGCACATACCAGGATGGGAGACCATATGCCAATAAAAATGCTCGCCACCCGGGTGTAGAACGGGTTCATAGCTAATATATATATATATATATATATATATATACTGTATATATATATATATATATATATATATACACATAGATAGATAGAGATAGAGAGAGAGAGAAATACACATGAGACGCTTAGCACAAAATTTGGCCAAATAATGTGGGCCCATCCACCAACTTCAAGGTACTCTCATGAATTGGATGGGTCCCTGACCTAACTGCTCAGTGTGAACACTTACCTATGGCTAATCTCTGATTGTATGGGTGAATATAAACACCTCCCTTGGTAAAGCCTACATTTATGGGTTGATCAGAACCTGATGTGATCAGGTATAATTAAAATCACCGCATGGTGAAGGGCGAAGTGCATCTTTTCAAACTAGTTCTTGTTGTTTCAGTCAGTTTTTCTGCTAGGCCGGGGTCACACTTCCGAGAAACATTCAAGAGTCTCGCGTCTAAATACCTGATGTCAGAGACACCGCACTACACTCGCTCACAGAGCCAGTGCGCGTGTCCTGAGTACAGAAACAGTGCTAAAAGATAACTGTGGAGCAGGGCAGCAGAGGTGACAATGCGTGCTTCAAACTATTGGTGTCAGGGTCAAGTCAGTGCCGGAAAGTAAAGATGCACAGGACCTGCGGACACAGAAGTTAGCAAGCTGGCACAGGACCTATGGTCTTGTGACTGCAAGGGGGCGGGGCTTAGCGTCCTGCTTTCAGATATGACAGGACACCATACACAACTCAGAGTCAGGCAAAACGGAGGTCACAACAGTACGGGTAAACGAGGCACAGGAGGGACAAACAGACGGGTGGTCAGACAAAGCCAAAGGTCATACACAAGAGGGTAATACACAAGACCATGCGCCAGGAGGGGGTAATTATGACGGGAGGCAGAGCAATATTCACCTGTCCCCATTCCATCGCCGTGCACCGCTCTGTCTCCTGGGTCTCTGCAGTGACGTTCAGCAGAGGGCGCGCACTGACTGAGTCATCGCGCCCTCTGCTGAACGTCACAGCAGGAGGACCCGGAGACACTGCGGTGCACGGCGATGGAATGGGGACAGGTGAATATTGCTCTGCCTCCCGTCATACTTACCCCCTCCTGGCGCATGGTCTCCTCTGCAGCCCCTGCTTCTCCCTCGGTCGTCTTCTTCCTGCTTTCAGTGGTCACGTGGTACCGCTCATTAAACTCATGAATATGCGCATATTCATGAGTTTAATGAGCAGTACCATGTGACCGCTGAACACAGGCGCAGGGGGGGCTGCAGAGACGTGCCAGGAGGGGGTGAGTATGGTCTCTGACACCCCTGCTCCCCCTCCCCCTTCGACCCCCGGTATGTGACTCACGAATAAGCCGAGAGGGGGACTTTCAGCCCAAAAAAATGGGCTGAATATCTCGGCTTACACGCGAGTATATACGGTAAGTGTTCACACTGGGCAGTTAGGTCAGGGACCCATCCGATTCATGAGATTACCTTGACGATAGTGAATGGGCTCACATTATTTGGCCAAATTTTGTACTTAGCTTCTCATGTGTATTTTTCCTATATTTCAAAAGCTATTTTGCTATTCACACCATGTATTTCACATTGACATGCTTTAACACTATTGAGTGCAACCATTTTTCATATTTTGATATATGTCTTTTTTTGGTATGCACCTATTAAGACTAGTTCTCGTTGTTTCAGTCAGTTGTTACTTATATGGGTGAACTGGGGCCATCCTACTATATATATGGGGAGAACTAGGGCCATCATACTTTACATGTGGTAAAAACTGGGGCCATATATTGGGGCAGTGGGGACAATTAAACTATATACAGGGGGCAGTGGGGCCCATCATACTATATATACGGGGCCGTGGGGACATCACATTGTATATAGAGGCTATGTAGCCATTTTACTATAAGGAGAGCTATGAGGTCCTCAATGTATAATAAAGGACTTTGGGGACCACCATATTATGTATTGTCGGCTGTAAGACCATCATTCTGTGTATGCAGAGCTGTGTGGGCACTCAGGACATCATTTGTTATAAATGGGGACAATAATAGTTTTGATAGGGGCACTCAGGTTCCAATAATTTTTTTTGGGTGGTGACATTGTTAACTTGAAATGGACACTCAAGGGTATTTGTTGCTGGAAGGGGGCACTTGAGATATTATATCCTTCAAAGGAGCATACAGGCCTTTGCACAGTGGGGGTATTAATACTTTATATGGGACACTTTAATTTTTGGGGGAGGGAGGAATCATAGTAATGACACAGTTTTTTAAATATTGGGGTCAGTATTCTATGCCTCAGGTGCATGCCAAGTTGGGAGTTTTTGTAGGTTGGGAATTAATGGAGACATCAGTAGAAATGTGAGAAGTCAAATGTGTTTTTGTTGTAATCTGTGCAGACAAGTTGTGGCTGGAGAAGTGGTAATGGAGGTCTGGGCCAGATGGAAAAGACGGGAAAAGTGGGCGACCCAAATCAGAAAGATCGTCAGCTGTAAAGTTTCTATATATAACTGTACTGTACTCACGTGTATGTTTTGCGGGACTGGTATCTACCAATATACGGTTACAGTAGGGTGGTAATATTGCTCTTTTTCCTAATCTTTTTTTTATTTAGCAACAGCTAAATTTGTTTCAGTCTTTATGTGGTAGAAGGTGAATGGTGGTGTCATTGGTCTCTGTATAGTGTTTTGTTATGTAAAGGTAATGGATATATTATATTATATATTCGCTGTGTAGTGGTGATGGTGGTGGACATTGAGTAGTTTTATTGTTTTGGTCTTTTATAGTAGTAATTTTCATAATATTGGTCTTTGCATTGTATGTTTTTGGTTAGCAACAGTGGTATACTGTAATTATATATCTATAGATGCTCTTTTAAATGGCTTTAGGGGGGTTAGATGGGGAGACATGCACTTTGAGTCTTAGACCCCTGAACTTTTAGAACACTAGCAATGTCCCTGCCGTGCTGTGTGTTTACTTGTTAGTGTTTCTAGAGATATATATGTATGTTTGTAAGCAAGCTCAGTTATGGTGCCATATCTAAGCAGTAAGTTGGTTCTAGTACTGTATGTTAGGGACGGCGGAACGCACTAAATATTAAATAACAGAAAGTGCATTCGCCGCCCAGGGTCCACCGTGCAGAGGTGTTAAACTGCTGCTATATAATGGCAGATGCGCTATATGGCGGTATAGCACACGCGGGTTATACATCACCCGATGTGCGCTGGCGAGCTCTGTTAACCTCACAGAGAAGCCGAAGTTATAAACATAAATGCCGAGCCTGTTGACCTCACAGATCTCAGTGGTGTGCACACACGGTATACGGTCACAGGACTAGGCCCAAGACTCAGGGTCAATGTCAGGCCCGGATTGGCAATATAACCAACCGGGCATTTTCCCGCTGGGCCGCTGTCACGTGGGCCGCTGGCGGCAGCGCCCGATCATCTGGCCGCTTGCCAGCTGCTGCGGCCACTGTTGCTCCTGCCGCCGGCCCATAGTTTCAAGTTCCTCCCGCACTGCAGGGAGATAAGCCGCCACACCCCCCATCCACCCCATCCTCGCCTTAGCATGAGATAAGACCCCCCCCGCAGCCACTCACAGCGTCGCACTCGCTTGCCTGCTCGCTCTGTTCGCAGGACCTGTGATGAGGTCACAGGAGGGGAGTCAGGGGGTCACATGATCAGGAGCCTTTGTCCAGACCCCCGATCATGTCACCCCTGACTCCGCCCCTCCTGTGACCTCATCACAGGTCCTGTGCGCTCAGCCTTGCCTCTACCGTCTGCAAGACTCTGCTTTGCTGTTGTCATGGTGCTGGTTGAGGTAAGTATGTGTGGGGTCAGGATTTAGGCTGTGTGCACACGCTGCGGATTTTGCTGCGGTTCCGCAGCGGTTTTGGCCGCTGCGGACCCGCAGCAGTTTCAGCTGCAGTGTACAGTACAATGATTCCCTATGGGAATCAAAAACCGCAGTGCAGACGGTGCGGAATTTTCCGCCCGGATTATCTGCGGTTTTCAATCCGCAGAAAGAATTGACATGTCAATTCTTTCTGCGGATTCCCCTGCGGTTTGCCATCTCCTCCATTGAGGAGATGAAAAACCGCAGGGCAAAACCGCAGAGCAATCCGCAGGTAAAACCGCAGGTCTTTTGACCTGCGGTTTCACCTGCGGATTTTACAAAATCAACGCGGATGAATCCGCACCTAATCCGCAGCGTGTGCACACAGCCTTACAGTGTGGATGTAGCAGAGCTGTGTGTGTATGAGGTGTACGGAGCGGAGCCGTGTGTGTGCGAGGTGTATGGAGCGGAGCCGTGTGTACGAGGTGTACGGAACAGAGCCGTGTGTGTATGAGGTGTACGGAACAGAGCCGTGGGTGTACGAGGTGTACGGAGAGGAGCCGTGTGTGTATGGGGTATACGGAGCGGAGCCGGGTGTGTACGAGGTGTACGGAGAGGAGCCGCGCATGTACGAGGTGTACGGAGAGGAGCCGCGCGTGTATGGGGTATACGGAGCGGAGCCGGGTGTGTACGAGGTGTACGGAGCGGAGCCGTGTGTGTGTACGAGGTGGACGGAGAGGAGCCCCGCGTGTACGAGGTGGACGGAGAGGAGCCCCGCGTGTACGAGGTGGACGGAGAGGAGCCCCGCGTGTACGAGGTGTACGGAGAGGAGCCCCGCGTGTACGAGGTGTACGGAGTGGAGCCGGGTGTGTACGAGGTGTACGGAGAGGAGCCGCGCGTGTACGAGGTGTACGGAGAGGAGCCGCGCGTGTACGAGGTGTACGGAGAGGAGCCGCGCGTGTATGGGGTATACGGAGCGGAGCCGGGTGTGTACGAGGTGTACGGAGCGGAGCCGTGTGTGTGTACGAGGTGGACGGAGAGGAGCCCCGCGTGTACGAGGTGTACGGAGTGGAGCCGCGCGTGTACGAGGTGTACGGAGAGGAGCCGTGTGTGTACGAGGTGTACGGAGTGGAGCCGGGTGTGTGTACGAGGTGAACGGAGCGGAGCCGCGTGTGTATGGGGTATACGGAGCGGAGCCGGGTGTGTACGGAGTGGAGCCATATGTGTACGGGATGTACGGAGCGGAGCCAAGTGTGTACAAAGCATACAAAGCGTGCTTTTCCCACGGACACAGGAGTACACGGCGGAGCCCCGAGGAGCATTTTAAAACACACACATGACGTTCCACCTGAAGTGATGTGCTGGAAGCTGACCGGAAATGAGATAATTTCTTGAGGAGATTGTGACAGAACCAGGAATGCTTCAGATCCATCACCGTGTCCTCCTCCGACAGCGCAGACAGCAGGATCGCCTTGGAATTGGGGATGCCGGCCATGTGAGCGGATCATGATATGTCCTGCACTGGGAGGCTCAGGTGGGCACTACAATGGGAGCCGGGCTGCTATAGTATCTTTGTAGAATCTTTCTTTATTTCTTTCTCTCTTTTTCTTTCTTTCTCTGTTCTTTCATTCTCTGTTCTGTCTTTCCCTCATTTTCTTTCTCTCTCTAATCTTTCTTTTTTCTCTCTCTGTTCTTTCTTCCCCTCTTTCTTTCTTTTTCTTCCCTCTCTTTCTCTCTGTTCTTTCTTTCTTTTCTTTACTTCTTTCTTTCTCTCTGTTCTTTCTCTGTCTCTCTCTGTTCTTTCTTTCCCCTCTTTCTTTCTCTCTCTGTTCTTTCTCTGTCTCTCACTGTTCTTTCTTTCTTTCTCTGTTCTTTCTTTCTTTCCCCTTTCTTTCTCGTTCTCTCTGTTTTCTTTTTTATCTCTCTCTCTGTTTTCTCTTTTCCTTAGTGCCAGTCAGTGTGCCCATAATGCCAGCCACTGTGCCCTCAGTACCAGTCAGTGTGATCAGCAGTGCTAAATGGGTGCGATTAGGTGTGGACATGGGTGTGACTAATTGTGAAATGGGTGTGGCTGGGCGTGGCCAAAATTTGCAGCGGCGCGCTGCGCGCGCCGCAGTCTTTGTCCGTCTTTCCCTTCTTCAAAAGTTGGGAGGTATGATAGGGGCAGCTATGACCAGGGGGTCTCGTTGCCCTATAGAGAGCAGTTCTGCCAGGAATTCTGTAATCATGCATACAAAAGGGGACAGAGCTTTGGGAGGAGTACTGTACCTAAAAGCAATAAATAGGACTGAGCTGAAATACTGGGCACAGCGCAGACTACATGTTATATAGTTGTGTTAATCTCCTCCCCCTTTTTGTAAACTACAAGTGTACAAAGATATTATATAGTCACCATGTGACTAGTGGGCCTGTGTAACTTCAAATGCCAGGGCTGAATTTTAGTCCCAGTCCGGCCCTGGTCAATGTCCGTCTAGACCTACCATGCGTGCGGCGTCACTACCGCGGATGCCAGCAAGTGCTGCTGACTGCAGCGCGGTGACCGACTCAGCCGCCACACGACAATGCCCAAGAGGGGGCGCACTGTCGGACGCTAGTGCTGTAAGATGTGAACTGTGGCCTGTAGCGTGCCACTGACTGGCGCTGACTCTGTGACTAAGTCCCTATCCACACACGTAATATCAGAGGGAGAGGATCTTAATGAGTCATTCGCAAGCACATGCATTCATCATCATTCACACAGATAGCAATTAGAGTCTATACTAGCGCATGGCCGAGCGGCCATGTGGGCCTTTTATAGCCGTGTGCTTCCGGGACCTTCCAGATCTCTGAGATGGACCAATCGGATCCGGAGAAGGACCTGAGCACATGACTCCTGATCTCCAATGAGAGATGGTCTCGTGAGCATGCTCAGTAGCATGATGAGAGGACTTAGCCTCTGGAGTGGCTTGCTGCAGGACAGCCTGCGTTGCTATTGCTGACCCAGAGGTGGCAGCAACAACCAGTCTCACAGAGCTGGTCTGAGCAGAGCATCTGGGATGCCAAGATTGCTGTGCAGGCTCCTGAGCGGTTGGTGGAGAATGGGAGACCGCTGGATGCAAGGCTCTGAACCCGATGCCTAACATTACCCCCCCTCCTAGGGCCGCCTTGCTACGCTCAAAAGCTACGATCAGGAGCGGGGCGTGGATGTTCTCCACTGGCTCCCAGGTCTGGACCATGACCCTTCCAGTCCACCAAATAAAATTTTTTGCCATGCACAATCCTGCGTACCACAATGGCGTTGACCTCAAACTCATCCGAAGACAAGTCTGATGTCCTGGCAGATGACTTGGAGAACCGTGCCATGTGAACAGGCTTGAGAAGGGACACGTGGAAGATGTCAGAGATGGCCAAGTGTGGTGGAAGAGCCAGGCGGTAGACCACCGAGCTGATCCGCTTGAAGACTTTGAAGGGACCAATGTATCGCGGCGCGAACTTGGTGGACTCGGCCCGCAGCTTGATATTTCGAGCAGAGAGCCACACCAAGTCACCGGGGGGGAAAAGGTTGGAGCGGAGCACCGATGTGTGTCGGCGGACGCCCTCATTCTTTCTTTAGAGGCTCGAATAGCATCCTGGGTGTGATCCCAAATGTCGCGAGCCTCCACTGCCCAGTCTGCCACCCTGGAATCAGTGGATGTCACTGGCATCGGGACAGGGACGCGCGGATGCTGGCCGTAATAAAGAAGGAACAGCGCCTGACCAGTGGAATCAGCCACTGCATTATTCAGGGCAAATTCTACCCATGGTAGTAAGGATGCCCAGTCATCCTGCCTGGCAGAGACAAAATGTTGCAGGTACGTGACCAGAGTTTGGTTGACTCTCTCAACCAAGCTGTTCGTCTCGGGATGATAAGCGGAGGACAGATTTAGCTTAATAATGAATAGACTGCAGAGCTCCCTCCACAACTGAGATGCGAATTGGGGACCTCGGTCACTAACAATTTTGTCCGGCATGCCATGCAAACGGAATACATGTTTTATGAACAGTGTGGCAAGACCACGAGCGGAAGGCAGCTGTGCGAGAGGCACCAGATGCACCATTTTAGAAAAATGGTCGGTGACCACCCAGATGACCATACTGCCACCAGACTTGGGCAGGCCAACCACAAAATCCATGCCAACCATCTCCCAAGGTCTGTCTGCCACTGGCAGAAGATACAGTAACCCAACCGGCCTCTGTCTAGAGGACCTGTTCCACGCTCACTAGATGCATGCCTGTATGTATTCCTTCGTGTTCCGGGCCATGTGCGGCCACCAATAAGACCTTGCCAGGAGTTCTGTGGTCCGCTTATTGCCGAAGTGACCACCCACCCTGAACGCGTGTGCCCATGCGAGAACCTCTGGCCGTAGCTGAGGAGAGACAAAGGTCTTGCCCGGCGGCACTGACTCGAGAGCAACTGGGGCCACAGTCCTGAAACTCTCAGTATGGAGAATTAGCCGAGGCTCAGCCTCCTCTTCCTCCGCTGAAACCACAGAGCGAGAGAGAGCATCCGCACGGACGTTCTTCTCTCCAGACAGGTAGTGCAAGGTGAAGCTGAAGCGGGAGAAGAAGAGCGACCACCTAGCTTGACCAGAGTTCAAGCGCTGAGCCGTTTGTAAATAGACCAGGTTTTTATGGTTCGTATACACCGGGAAGGGAAACCGGGCTCCCTCCAGGAGATGTCTCCACTCGGAAAAGGCCAACTTCATTGCTAGCAGCTCCCTGTCCCCGATGGAGTAGTTCTTCACTGCAGGTGAGAAGGTCTTTGAGAAGAAAAAGCAGGGATGCTTCTGACCTTGAGCATCCTTCTGAAAAAGGACTGCTCCTGCACCGACGGAAGAAGCATCCACCTCTAGGATAAAAGGTTTATCCACATCGGGGCGGTGTAAGATGGGAGTGCCGGCAAAATGGGTCTTCAGAGACAAAAAGGGTTTGGAGACCTGTTCTGACCAAGCCTTGGGATTAGCTCCTTTCTTAGTGAGGGCAACCAGAGGAGCTACCAGGGTGGAGAAGTGGGGAATGAACTGGCGGTAATAGTTGACGAACCCCAAAAAGTGCTGCACCGCTTTGAGTGAATGGGGCTCCTGCCAGCCCATTACCGCTTGCAATTTGGCAGGATCCATAGCCAACCCCTGGGCCGAGATGATGTAGCCCAGGAACGGCAAGGACTCCTGCTCAAACTGGCACTTCTCCAGCTTGGTGAAGAGAGAGTTCGCCCCAGACGGTCGAAGACCCTGCAGACGTCTCTCCGGTGGGAGGTCAAATCTGGCGAAAAGATGAGGATGTCATCCAGATAGACCACCACCGAGGTAGAGAGCATATCGCAGAAGACATCGTTAACAAAATCCTGGAAGACAGAAGGCGCATTACAGAGGCCGAAGGGCATGACCAGATATTCATAGTGGCCATCCCTGGTATTAAAGGCTGTATTCCACTCGTCTCCTTCGCGAATGCGGATCAGGTTGTACGCCCCCCACAGATCTAATTTTGTAAAGATCTGGGCCCCTCGCAACCTGTCAACTCAGAGATCAATGGAAGAGGGCACTTGTTTTTGACTGTTATGGCGTTGAGACCTCTGTAGTCAATGCAGGGACGCAACTCTCCACTCTTCTTCTGCACGAAGAAGAACCCTGCACCAGCCGACGACACCAACTTTCTGATAAAACCTCTTGCCAGGTTCTCCCGGATATATTGAGACATAGCCTCCGTCTCGGGGAGTGATAGCGGATACACGCAGCCTCTAGGAGGTTCCGTGCCTGGCAATAGATCTATTGGACAATCGTAAGGACAGTGCGGCAGAAGCGTCTCCGCAGATTTTTAGAGAAGACGTCCGCGTACTGGTGGTTTGGTTTAGGAAGCGTGGAGAGATCCGCGGGCACTTCAGTGGAGGCTACCTGAACACTGCCCCTCAGGCACCTTCCCTCACAGTCCTTGCTCCAACCCAGTATTTTCCCCAAAGCCGAATCAATATGAGGGGAATCGCTACGGAGCCAGGGAACTCCGAGAAGCAATTGGTCGATGCCATCTGGCAAAATGAACAGGGACAAAATCTCACGATGGGATGGTGAGATTGAGAGCCCGAGTGGTGCTGTCTGGTGGGTAACCTGAGATGGTAAAGGTGCACCATTAACCACCCTGATGGTCAAGGGTTAGGGCAGTAACATCAGCGGAATAGCGTGCTTTTGGGCGAAGGACGAGGACATAAAGTTCCCTTCTGCCCCGGAATCCACGGTGACCTCTGCCTCCCAGGTGGAAGCTCCGCTATCTAAGGTCCACGCAATACCGGTTTGGGAAACAAAAGGTTTCATATCTGATAGACCCCCACCTACGACCACTGGACGTGATCGTTTTTTCAACCGCAGTGAACATGACATGTGTTAGCCAAGTGACCAAACTGCAGGCACTGGTAACAACGTGCGGAGCTTCGCATCGGACGCGGCTTGCAACCGGCGCGAGACACCTCCATAGGTTCTGTGAGAATCATGTGGGAATAGTGGATGAGGGCAGGTATATCTCGCCAAGATACCTTTCCTATGTGGCCTAGTCTGGTCAGTAACTCACCTGGTTACTAATGAATAATAGGAGGGCGGATATAAAAAGATGCCAGGTGGTTGTGTGAGTGTCTCAGCCTGGGAACACAGAGAGCCTGTCTGTGTGAGAGACACACGTGAGTGAAAGCAGTGCCCACTGCAACTGTGGTTTGGCTGGATGGGAGAAGCCCGCCAGTTGGTAGTTAGGTTGTACCTTGTTTAGTTAGTGCCGGACAGGCAAGGATTTGTTTTATGTTTTTTTTCCTTTATGCATTGCTTTCACCTTTAATAAACCTGACCCAGTGTCAGTTATACCCGGAACCCGGCTGTGCGCCTGAGTTTCATGCTGAACGCACTTGACCTTTGACCCCAGCAAAGGCGATCCCGGAGTGTTTTATCACAGTTCAGAAGGTATCAGCTCCTGAGCGGGAAATTCTAGCGGCTTGGAGAAGGTGGGAGCCAACATAACCCTTCGCCTGGATTGCGCACACTGCAGCCCGTGCTCCATAAACCGGAGATCAATGCGGGTGGAAATGGCAATCAACTCCTCCAGAGTTGTGGGGACCTCTCTGGTTGCTAGAGCATCATTGACATGCTCCGCTAACCCTCTCCAAAACACAGGGGCGAGTGTCTTATCAGGCTACTCCAGCTCGAAGCCAATGTCCGGAATCGGACGTCGTAATGGCTGACCGAGAGGGACCCCTGTGTTAGGGCTAATAGTTGGAGAGAGGTGTCGTGAGTGACCTGTGGTCCTAAAAAGACCTGCTTAATGGATGTGAGAAACTGAGCGGCGCTCAGAACCACGGGGTCATCACGCTCCCACAATGACGTAGCCCACTCTAACGCCCTGCCCGACAGGAGAGAGACAATAAATCCCACCTTAGCCCGCTCTGTAGGGAACCGTGCAGCCAGTAGCTCAAGCTGATTAGAGCACTGGCTCACGAATCCCCTACAGGTGGCGCTATCACCCGAAAACTTGTCAGGCAGCGGGAGGCAGGATAATATCAGTGCCGGTGTGAGCGTTGGCATGCGTGAGACAGCCTCTGAGACTGCCTGAACAGCGACCGCAGTAGCATTCGCAGCTGAGGTGGGACTCTTGAGAGCTGCCAACCTGCCCTCCAGCTGCCGAATGTACTGCAGTAGTTGCTGCTGATCTGCCATTACTAGCCAGACCCTGGCGCTAGTATAATGTTAGGGACGGTGGAACACACTAAATATTAAAGATTGTGTTGACATAGGGCTAAACAACCCCTTGGCGCATTTCCTCAGCCCCGCTTAACTATACAAATTAAACTCAGAGACCAAATGCTGGGTGAAGGTCGGTCACAGCTTTATTAAATGTTTTCTTAACAACCATTTGAAAAGGCACTTAACTTTCTTAAGAACGCGCTCGCCGCCTAATGCCCTGCTCCATATTCGCAGGCAAGTCAGCCAGCAAGTCGTAACTTATGTGCCATTACTTCTCCACCGCTGTGACTTGAACTACAATAAAAAACAAACATTATAACATTAGAAAACTCATAACCAAAAGGGGAGGGAGGGTGGGACAAGCACCTCCACGTCCACAGAAAACCGGGGGAAGAAGAAGGGCTGGCTATAAACCAGACATTTATACACACAGGAAGGGGCTGTGCTATCCCCTTCCTGATCCCATTGGCCCCATTGATGAAAACCCCACCCCACAAGACGTGATTGGGCAGCAAATGCTATGGACCAAGAAAAGGGGAAGGGGAGAGTAGGAAAGGCACCACAGTCAGTGGCACTTTCCTTAGTTAGTCCAGTGCCCACCAGACTGTGTTGACATAGGGCTAAACAACCCCTTGGTGCATTTCCTCAGCCCCACTTAACTATACAAATTAAACTCAGAGACCAAATGATGGGTGAAGGTCGGTCACAGCTGTATTAAATGTTTTCTTAACAACCATTTGAAAAGGCACTTAACTTTCTTAAAAACGTGCTCGGCGCCTAATGCCCTGCATATTCGCAGGAAAGTCAGCCAGCAAGCCGTAACTTATGTGCCATTACTTCTCCACCACCACGGAGAATCCTGTTCTCAAACAGGACTCCGACCCCCACCCATCAATAGCAATGCCTGCTCCATGCCATCCTGGAGACCAGATAAGAAGATATCGAGCCCGATATCGTTCAAGTGCACCCCGTCGGGTCTCAATAAAGCAGCATTATCCCCTTCCCGTTGTCTGTGCCTAACAACCACCCCAAACCTCTCACGAACAAACTTAGAAACACAGGCATTTATGTTACTCCTGGTGCGCTCAACGGCAATACCATCCCTAGCTCCTTGCCACACCGCCCTCGGGACAATCTCTGACCAGACTAGCACCAATTCCTGAAAAAAAACCATGGAAACGTTCCATATCAGCCCGCATCATTGTGAGAAGCTCTGCCACCTTGTACGAACATAGATCATTCCCCCCGCGTGCAGAACCAAAATTGTCGGACCCCTGGCTCCTCTTGCAATCGACACCACTTCCGGTAGAACTTGCGGCCATTGCAAGCCACTGATGCCTCTCCACATGAAGACCACGTCACGAAAACCTAGGTGCCCCCCACCAGGGCAGCACTCAGCTCACTGTGCTGCCCAAAATATGTAGGAGTGTCCTAGTAACCAGATAGTCGGTGTAACGGCATCTGTGGAGAAAATAAATTGTTAGTACAATAAATCCGGACGAATATACCTAGCAAAACACGCAGAACGCCACCTCCCTATCCGCTGAACTTCAGCATCAGGCAGACCTTCCCTAGCAGCCTCCGTAGCAGCCCCAATGCGAAAGGAATGGGTGCCATAATCACGCGCCGACACTCCCACCCCCGTCAAACATTTATTGAACACAGCCTGAATTTGATACCTAGTCAAAGGCGAAGAATCTGCGTGCGTGAAGAATAAATTACCCCCAAGTCTAATAACCGCGTATGCAGTAAGCAAAGCGACTGGGCATGTTGGGGAGTCTGAAGCATTCAGCAAAACCCAAGAACCATGACCCAATGGATCAGTTTTCAATTTCCGTATACGAACCCGAACCGCTGTATCCAAGAAAACCACATCCCCCAAAAGTAAACCACACCCCGAAGCGTGCTTTGCACGCGGAACCAATTCCCCAACCCTTAAAGCACCAAATAAGGCCAAACCAAACGCAGCTGATATGAGAACCGATTCAAACGAAGAACTACAGACCTTTTCGGAAATTGCTTTAATTTGGCCAAGTGAAACTAGGGAAATAGGACGCTGACATTCACTAGTAGGGTGGATCCTCCTCCACCCTTTAATGGCCTGCCTTATAATAAAGGACTTAGTCACATCCAACCAACCTAACAACTGAAAATGAAAGGCAACATCCGCCAAACGCTGCTGTGCTGACGTACCCGACAAACCCCTATCCTTCAACCGACATTGGTACTCTATCGTGACTTGCAATCTCGAATTCCCGCAAACCTGCACCAGCCTGGAACCCGCCAGCAAACACCATTCCGCCAAGCCTTACCATATGCTTGACACGTAGACGAAGTCACCGATGAGCGAACCAGCGACATCAGCTGCTCGCGACCACCTCCCACAGATGCAGCGGGCAGCGGAAAACCTCTGGGAGAGCATTGGGGCAAATATCTGTGAGCACCTGTGAATCAGGATGAATAGAAGAATTAGACATGGAATGATCAATTTCTTGTACGATATGAACCCTAAGCCAAATATTGAATTTCAGACACAACAATGCCAGCCTACGCAGAAGGCTCAACACCGGCAGTGACTTGAATGACATGTGGTTGATGCATCTAGACACGCACAAATTAGCAGTCTGCAAATGAATTTCCTGATTACGCAGCAACTCACCCCACAGCTCAATAGAAACGACAATTGGGAAAATCTCACACAAAGTCCCGTCATGATCCAAACCCGAACTCAACCAAAACTCCGGCCAAGGCTCCCGACACCATCTGTTCTCAAAAACCACCAAAAAACCAGTAACTGCATCTCCTGTGAAAAATAATCTCAATTCCTGTGCCGTGCAGTGAGGCAACAAAAAACAAGTGTGACCATTAAACGTTTCCAAGAACAAACGCCACACTTCCAAGTCTGCCTTCATGGTCCTTGTGACCTGCACCCGGTGATGGGAGCTAGACGCACCTTTTGTTGCCAACGACAGCCGTTGTGAAAAAACCCTGCCCGCAGGCATGAATCTACTGGCAAAAACCAAGAGGCCTAACAGCGATTGCATCTGTAAGAGGGTAACCTTCCGGACTGACATGAAACCCTCAATCAGCGACACCAATATTTGAACCTTCTCACTGGGTAGATGATACACCATTGCTACTGTATCAATTTTAATGCCTAGAAAAGACAAGACTTGAACTGGACCAACAGTCTTTTCTGGGGACAACGACACACCGAATTTTTGTGCGATCGACGTGAAAGTTGTAAGCAGCCTGTGACATAAGTCTGAGTTCTTAGGACCGACAAAAAGGAAATCATCCAGGTAGTGAATAATGGACCTGCTCCCCGATTCCCATCTCACTACCCACTCCAAAAAGGAACTAAAAAGCTCAAAATAATAACAAGAAATAGAACATCCCATGGGGAGACACATGTCATAGTAAAACTCTCCGTCCACCTGACAACAGATGAAAACAATCCGGGTGCACTGGCAACAAACGAAAAGCCGTGTCAATATCAGACTTTGCCAACCAAGCACCTTCTCCCGCATTCCTGATCAAAGCTACAGCCCGATCGAACGAGGCATAAGACACTGACGCATCTTCAGGCGAAATCCCGTCATTCACAGAAAACCCCTTCGGGTGCGATAAATGGTGTATTAATCGGAAAGAACCCGGATCTTTCTTCGGAACAACTCCCAAAGGCGACACTCTGAAATCCTGAAAAGGCGGAGATAAAAAGTGGCCGGCCATCCTACCAAGCGCTACCTCCTTCTGTATTTTCTCAAAAAGAACCTCGGGATGCTCACGAGCCGATTTCAAATTTGCCGGGAAACCATGGAAACTATGCAATTTGAACGGGATGAAAAAACCATCCGAAAACCCAAAACGCAGCTGATCTGCTGCTTCCTTGTTAGGATACCGGTCTAACCACGGTCCCATCTCGACCACGCTCACTGGTGTCCTTCCTTCCAGTTTGCTGCGGCTTAACGGGCAGCTTTCCCGCCAGACGGGAGCATCTACATGCTGGAAGGGAACCGCCACATGCTGAACATTCATGCTTAAATTTACAGAGGCCGTAAAATCTGCAGTGTCCTTCATTAAACAACCAACAGGCACCGGGTCTCCGCACGACCACTGAAATGGAGCCTGTTGAGTTTGTCCAGTAGCCGCTGATGGAAAGGGGTATTGCCTTTGTGCCATCATCAGACGCAACCAGACCTCAGTCGCTTTCACCCCCCAACCGATATCCGGATGGAGAGCCAACCTCCTCCTGAATTCGTCGTCATACCGCCACCATGCCGACCCACCATGTGCCTTATAAGAATTGTAAATCATATCCTGGTAGATAAAAAGCTCCAAGCAACGTCCCGGATGCCTCTGCCTGCAAAAGCGTGCAACCAATTGTTCATGGTTTTCGCCACCTTCTGGCGCCCCCTTTCCGAAAATCTCTCAACCATTCTCCTTTCCTTGTCCACCGTATGCTGATCCAACAAGATCAACGACCAAATATCTATATAATCGTTTTTCCAGATTTTTGTTTTAGTTTCTTCATCTATATGTGATCCAAGCGCACTAACCCCGCAAAACATAGTATCTTTATATACACCCGCTAGTGCGGAGTCGACTTTAGCTCTCTCCTTCACCGCACCAGATGTTAAGGGCAATTGCCCGACCAACGCCTTCAGCACCGAAATAACAGTGGCATTATTCACTGTTGTGAGTTCATTTTCTGGTCTACCAGTCAGGCTCCCTCTGGTGGTAACATGAGGTAGTGAGGCTGATTTAATCAGTAGAGATCTGCCACCTGATAATGAGGATGACGATTGGACTACAGGAATCTCAGATTGGATTTAAGACAGCCAACACCCTACATTGGTGCTGGTAATTCCTTCTGCTTGTCAGGTCTTGGTTCTCAGCTCTGTTCCAGTCAGCTCAAGCTAAGTTTCTCTGTTAATGTTCACACTTGATTTTGTTGTTCTATTCAGTTTTTTGTGTGGTCAGCCATCCCCGGCTTGGGCTGTGCTGAATTTCCACTCTTATTTATCTGTATTTGCCAATTTGCTTTTTGTCCCTTATTAGATTGACCTCTTTTGCTCTGTCTCAGAATATTTCAGAGTGCTGATATAGTGGGAGAAGTCTAGTGACTTCAGGGTTAATTTTGTTATCAGAAGTGTTGGACATTATTTTGTAGGGTTTTGGGCAGATTGCAGACAGTGTCTTTCCTTTCCTCTCCTCTCTAGTTAGTTTGGGCCCCATCGTTTGCTCAGCCTATTTTCCTACCTGTGTTTGTGTTTTCATCTTGTTTCACCGTCAATACATGTGTGGGAGTTGTCTATTCCTTTGAGGTCTGCTCTGGGGCAGTTAGTTTTCCCTTTTCTTGCTTTAGGCTTATTTAGTCCTCCGGCCATGACGAGGCATCTAGGTTAATCGCAGGCACGCTACACGGCTGCTGCTAGTTGTGTGATAGGATCAAGGATCTGCAATCTGCATAGTTACCAACCTCTCTGGTTTTTCTGGGCTTAGCATGTTTTGGTTTTTTCCTCCTCGGTGACCCATTCATAACAATCTACGCTTTGCAATCCCAACAAGGAACACTCACCCGGGTCCACTGATGGAGGAGGGACTCCCAATGATGGAGGTACTCCGGCTCCTGGATATACCCCTTGGATGAACATGCTGCGACTTGTAGCCTCAGGAGGTACGGCCGACCCAACCAAGCAGGAAGTCCTGGAATGTGCCCTCGACTCCCGACGATCAGAAGGAGGGCCACGGGCATGCTCAGGGCTCGCAGACATGCTGGACACCTCCGTCACCGAAGATGGGGAGCCACGCCTTGAGGACCGACAATGATGATGTCCACGAGGTAGATCTTTACAGTCCGAATGCCTAGACTTCTTACGACTCCTCTGCGATGCACGACGCTCCCGCCACGACTGAGTGGATGAAGAATAAGAGGTCGAGGACCTCCGGTGCCTACGCCTGTCCACCCTCCTACCTGGAGAACCACCACCCACCGCAGAAGCCACAGAAACTCCCCAACTTAAAGTGGCTCCCACAGCAGCAGTAGCAACGTCATGGGCATGGGCTTCCTGAGACTGAGCAGCGCTATAAGGAGCCTGGGCTGCAACAATCTCCATATTACCCCCCGTGGCAGTACTAGCCGTGGGCAAGGGCGGCTGGACGGAGCCTGACATAGGCACCTGCAAAGTGGGGGCCTGATTCTGAACCCCCCCAGTGGCACCATGACCTGCGCCTCACTCAGCTCCTCCGCCGACCCGGCAGAGGAGGTGCTATGCCTAACCCCCATATTGGGCCCCACCGCACTATTAAGCAGCGCACAGCTGTGTTGCAAAACCGCCTCCCTCCCAGTACCCGACTCCAGAATGGGCACCTCAGAGGAGCAAGCTTGTGGCCTGGGGTGCCGGTGTGATGCTGTAAGAGCCCGGGGCGACACGCTCCTCAGTGCAGCCGCCGCCTCGTGTGCTGCGGCGCTGGACCGGAAGTGAGGGGGCGGTGACTTCCACCTCGCCGAGCGCCACCGAGGGACCCCGGCAGGCACCGGCGAAGCATCTCGGAGACGCAAAGGAGGGCGGGTTCACCGCTTGGACCGCCTGCCTCCTCCCTGGCTGTACATGCTGAGACACCGCTGCGGTGGCCGGGGCAATCGGCGAGAGAACAGTGACAGGGGGCACGACCGCTGGAGCAGATATCGGCGCCGAGGAGAGGTGAGCACTGATCCCTGCAACCAAAGCCTGAAACCAGGGCTCACCCTCCTGTTGAATGCGAGCTCGCAGGGCCTCAATCAGAGGGTCTGCCATCTTCCAACCAGACAGTGCTTAGGACAAGCACCTCTAGGTCCACAGAAAACCGGGGGGAAGAGGAAGGGTTGGCTATAAACCAGACATTTATACACACAGGAAGGGGCTGTGCTATCCCCTTCCTGACCCCATTGCCCACATTGATGAAAACCCCACCCCACAAGACGTGATTGGGCAGCAAATGCTATGGACCAAGGAAAGGAGAAGGGGAGAGTAGGAAAGGCACCACAGTCAGTGGCACTTTCCTTAGTTAGTCCAGTGCCCACCATAACAAAGTGCGGTCGCCGCCCGGGGTCCACCATGCAGAGGTGTTAAACTGCTGCTTCATAATGGCAGATGCGCTATATGGCGGTAAAGCACACGCGGGTTATATGTCACCCGATGTGCGCTGACGAGCTTTGTTAACCTCACAGAGACGGCTAAGTTATAAACATAAATGCCGAGCCTGTTGACCTCACAGGTCTCAGCGGTGTGCACACACAGTATACGGTCACAGGACCAGGCCCAAGACTCAGGGTCAATGTCCGTCTAGACCTACCGTACGTGCGACATCACTACCGCGGACGCCAACAAGTGCTGCTGACTGCAGCGCGGTGACCGACTCAGCCGCCACATGACAATGCCCAAGAGGGGGCGCACTGTTGGACGCTAGTGCTGTAAGATGTGAACTGTGGCCTGTAGCGCACCACTGACTGGCGCTGACTCTATGACTAAGTCCCTATCCACACACGTAATATCAGAGGGAGGGGATCTTAATGAGTCATTCGCAGGCACATGCATTCATCATCATTCACACAGATAGCAATTAGAGTCTATACTAGCGCCTGGCCGAGCGGCCGTGTGGGCCTTTTATAGCCGTGCGCTTCCGGGACCTTTCAGATCTCTGAGATGGACCAATCAGATCCGGAGAAGGACCTGAGCACGTGACTCCCGATCTCCAATGAGAGATCGTCTCGTGAGCATGCCCAGTAGCGCGATGAGAGGACTTAGCCTCTGGAGTGGCTTGCTGCAGGACAGCCTGCGTTACTATTGCTGACCCAGAGGTGGCAGCAACAACCAGTCACACAGAGCTGGTCTGAGCAGAGCATCTGGCATGCCGAGATTGCTGTGCAGGCTTCTGAGCGGTCGGTGGAGAATGGGAGACCGCTGGATGCTAGGCTCTGGATTCCTGCTGTGCAGTTGCAGGAACCCGACGCCTAACACTGTATTGATGTAGTAATCTAGATTCTTGTACCATATGCATGCCGTAAGCTTGGTTCTGTTCCCGTATCTATGTAGTAGACATAGTAAACTTGATTCTTATCTCTGTAGTAAGCTCAGTTCTGCTCCCTTATCTCTGTAGTAAGCTCGGTTCTTCTCCCATAGCTCTGTAGTAAGCTCGGGTCTGCTCCCATATCTCTGTAGTAAGCTTGGTTCTGCTCCTATATCTCTGTAGTAAGCTTGATTATGCCCTCATATCTCTGTTATAAGCTCAGTTCTGCTCCTATATCTTTCTAGTAAGGTCGGTTCTGCTTCCTTATCTACGTAGTAGTCCATCCTTCTCGTGTCTATGTTGTCAGATTGCTTCTGTTACAGTATCTATGTAGGCAGTACGCTTGGTTCTGCTCCCATATCTATGCAGCAAGCTCCATTCTAATTATATATCTGTTGCTACCCAGATCTATGTGTCTGGCTGAAGCAAATTGGCAACTGTCAGACAGAGTAACATATACTAAATTAAAGAAGGATCCTACTTACAAATTTAGCAACGAGTTAAAAACCTTTTTGAGGAAATATGTGGATTTAAAAGTGATTTCACAGAAGAAAGCTGAGAAGCTGCTGCCGGGGTTCCCCACCAGACCACATTGGTACCATGTCTCTAAGATACATAAATCCGCTACTACTCCCCCAGGATGCCCCATAGTGTCGGGGATAGGATCCATCACAGAACCCTTGTCCCAGTATATGGATTGGTTATTGTGCCCATTATTAAAAGACATTCCGTCATATATTAAAGACACCAATGAGTTTTTGACGATCATACAAAATTTTATTTGGCAACCGAGTTTTTCTTTAGCATCTATTGATGTTGAAAGTCTTTACACAAGAATTCCCCAGAGTACAGGGGTTGAGGCCATTAGAGAGATTTTGAATACTGTGGTCAAGGAATAGAATTTCATCGATTTTGTCTGTGAGGAGGTTAAATTTGTGCTTACGCACAATGCATTCATCTTTATAGATGCATGGTACATACAAAATGTCGGGACTGCGATGGGGACCCTGGCAGCATACACTTTTGCTAATTTATTTTTGGGTCTATTTGAGGAGAAATTTGTTTACTCCACTAATAATGGTTTCCTCAAGCATATCAGATTATATCTCAGGTATGTGGATGACATCTTTATAGTATGGGATGGCCCTAGAGACACTTTTGAAGCATTTGTTGCATACCTTAACCACACTAACACGATGAACATGCAGCTTACATCCGTTTGTGGTGGTACTAAATTAGAATTTCTTGACGTTCTGGTAAAGATTGTTGACAAGACTATTTGCACGTCACTATTCAGGAAACCCACAGTGACAAATTCTATGTTACACTTCACTAGCTTCCACCCTATACCAAAAAATCCTTGCCCTATGGTAAATTCCTTAGAACACGTAGGGTTAATAATGAGTCGCCCTCCCAGGGCTGTGGGGTACTTGGTACCGGGCCGGTAGCTCAGAGGGGAAGGTGTCACAGCAGCGGTGACCCGGTCCGTGGCCCTGGGCGCCCATTGTAAAAAAGGTGAGATTGAGTGGTGGAATGTAGTTGATTAAATGAATAGTTTGTGACACCACCTGTGGTGTTCGGCAAGGGAGTTGTTAAGCCAACGCTGCATGCAGCTCCTCTGGGACTGATGGTGTGGTGTAGCAAAGATGTTAAAGCTCCCCAAAGGTGAAGCTGTAGTCCCAGGGCAGTGTAGATGTGCGTTGCGGGAACGGTGCAGTGGTAGGCACAGGGATGTAGCGGTGCCGGGGACTGAGCAGAAAGGAGACAAGGACACGACATGGTGCAGTTTCTTTACCTTTACTTGGCAAATGCAGTCCAGGGTCCTGATTTCAGATGGTATAGCCTGGAAGCAATTCAGGGCTCTCTCCCTCAGCAGATAGGTTGTGCAGTCTCCTTCCTAGCGCTCACTTGAGGTGCATCCAGTACTGAGTTACACTGGAGTTCCTCCTTATTATTGTCTCTCAGAATTCCTCGTATGGCAGACAGCTGTAGACGCTATTTCTCTCTTGGCTCACACTGTGCTGTTGTGCCTCCGAGTCTTAGGTGGGAGTTGAGTATTTACAACTTCCTACTCCTCTAGTGTCTGCTGCAGGACCATTAGTATCCATACAACCATGGAGACCAGGCTCCAGGTCATGCACTGTCGCTGGAGATGAGCCTTTTCTCTCTGCTCGATCTCCCAGCTCCTTCTCCATGTCTGCACACTTCACCTTCCTCACACTAACTACTGTTCCCTTCCTGGCCCTCAGAGAGCACTCCTCCCCCATTCCTGGTTCAGAGCTCCCTCTGTTGGCCTGGAGTGGGAACTGGGTGGCATGTATAGATAAACTGCTGGAGAAGCCCTTCCTTGCTTCCAAGCATGACATCACGCTCCCAATGCCATTGTGGCGACCATACCCCTGGGGGCGCCACATTCCCCCCTAGTGCAAGTCAGCACTCCTGGGTTGATGAAAAACATATAAAACATGCAAACAATATGAACAATTATAAAGGTTACAAGGTTTGAAAAAGGGAAAAATTTACAAAAAACAAAAGATCCAAAATAGGCCTGTGATGATAAGTTCATGCATCAACGTCCATGGTCCATTCCTGGGCAAATGGTGAACTATTTACAAGATTGATGACCACACACAGTCCTGTGGTTCAGTGTCCATGAAAACAAGGTAAAAGTTCAAAAAGGAAAGTTCTTACAGACTATCTGTTGGAACAAAACTTGAACAGTTATGTATTTACATGTTAACAGTTACATTACTGTAATTTATTTTAGATACAGAACCTGATTGGTGGTACATCTTGAGTGGTGCGGGTAGATCTGCGTAATACTGGTGTTGTTATGGACTGAACTGTTTGTCTGGGTCTAACTACTGGTGTTGCGTGTAAACTGGGTAGTAAGCATCTGCTAGTTCTTAGAGGCACTGTGGGCATCACAGATTCACCACTGGCAGGGCGAGGGTTCTCTAGCTCCACTGCTGGTGCGGTATCTGCTGCGTAAACTTCCTGATTCTCAGAGTTCTCTTGAGTCACATCTTCTTGTACTACCAGTTGGGGACATGTTAACACTGGCACCACTATGGCATCATTTATTTTAGTCCAATTTGCAGGGAATTCTCCAAGTATAGTGCTGACCTTCTCTTCTTCCTCTAAGGGTTGGATGCTGCTCTGTTCTTCCATTCTTTCCTTCAATAGGTCAGGGCACAATTTCAGATGGTCTCTTGATATTGCTGCCAAAGTTTCTCCTCCATCTTTACTAATGAGGCATACTTTGATGTTGTCAAAGTTTGAGGGTAGAATGGTGTAAGGTTCAGCTTCCCATTGGTCATCCAATTTATGCAATCTTCTTTTCCTTTTTAAGACTTGTTCTCCTGGTGACAAGGGAACTGCAGGTGCATGTTGGTTGTAGTGCCTTTCTTGTTTTTGTCTTGCCTGAGCTAGACTCTTCTCCACACACTCTTGTACTCTACGGTACTGTTGTTGTCTTTCTGTATCCCAGTCAGCATCTGGTGACGTTACTTCAGGTGTTTGGACTCCCATGTCCAAATCAATAGGCAGCTTACCATGTCTTGCTCTCATTAGGTAGGCGGAGTACAGTTGGTGGAATTCACAGGGATGTGATTGTAAAGGTCTATCAGATCTGGTAACTTTCTGGCCACAGATTCCTTTCTTCCAAAGGCAATGTCTTCAGGAGATCAAGGACTACCTGGTTCATCTTCTCACACATGCCATTGGTCTGTGAATGGTATGGTGTTGTCCGGATCTTCTTGCAACCATACAAGTTACAGAATTCCTGGAATACTTCTGCCTAAAAAGCTGGATCTTGGTCTGTAAGTACTCTTTCGGGATATCCATGTGGTCTACAAAAGTGCTGTTGGAATGCTCTGGCTGCGGACCTGGCTGTTTGATCTTTAACAGGCACAACTACCAGGAATCTTGAGTAGTGGTCCATGATGGTAAGAGCATAGATGTAGCCTGACCGGCTTGGGACCAGCTTAACATGGTCCAGGGCGACCAACTCGAGTGGCTGTTTGGTTACTATTTTGCTGCAAAGGAGCTCTCTGGCTGTTTCGATCCTTTCTGTACAGGTTACATTGTCCACACTCCCGGCACCACTTTTCAATGGCTTTCCTCATACCAGCCCAGTAGAACCTCTCCCGGAGCAATGCTTCCAACTAGAGTTGAGCGAAACGGGTCGAAAAAATTCAAAAGTCCCCGACTTTCGACAAAGTCGGGTTTCATGAAACGAAACCCGACCTTAGCGTGCGGTCGGCCACGAGGTCGGCGACCATCGTGCCAAAGTCGCTTTTCAAAAGATGCTTTAGCGCCCTTTTTCAGCCAATCAGGAAGAACAGACACTGTGGGCAGCGTGATGACATAGGCAACGGTCACCACCATCTTTGAGAAGGGCATGCAAGTGATTGGCTTGCTTTGTGTGGCGTCAAAGGGGGTATAAAAGGGTATGCACGCCGACCGCCATGTTACTTATGCTGATCTCACAATAGAGAGAGCTGCTGCTGCTGCTGCTGCTGATTCTGTAGGGAGAGTGTTAAGAAGGCCAAAAGAAAAAAAAAACGCTTCTGCTGATAGCGCTTTTCACTGTAGTTAGTGTGCAGTGAAAGGTGAAGATTTTTGCTTTTTGCAGCAGCGCTGGTGGTGATTAGGCTGCCTTTTAAGGCTACCTGCATTGCTGTGTGCACACTGGTGTTCAAACTGCTTTTTTAAAAGCAATCCAAATTTTATTGTTTTGTCCTGGTGAGGTACTGAGCGCTCATTTTTTCACACACCGTACAGCGGTGTACACTCCTCACACAGTATCGTGTACCGGCTGTTATGAAATTGAAGCTGTGTGTGACTTTGTAAGGAAAAGCCGACGAGTTTGTCCGTTCTTACAGACCTACACCTTAGAGTTTTGTCCGTTTTTCAAACAGTTTCGTATATCTGCTGTTTGATTACATTCAAAACTAGAGAGAGACAGCGTGTGTCAGTCCATATACAAAAACACGGGGCTTGACAATCTGTGTGTGACTCTGTAAGGAAAAGCAGAGGAGTTTGTCCGTTCTTACAGACATACACCTTAGAGTTTTGTCCATTTTTCAAACAGTTTCGTATATCTGCTGTTTGATTACATTCAAAACTAGAGAGACAGCGTGTGTCAGTCCGTATACAAAAACACGAAGCTTGACAATTTTACATACACACACCGTACAGCGGTGTACGTTTACGCTCCTCACACAGTACCATGTACCGGCTGGTATCACGGCCAAATTGAAGCTATCTGGGTGTGACTCTGTAAGAAAAAGCCAAGGAGTTTGTCCGTTCTTACAGACCTACACTCTAGGGAGATTCCAATTCTGAAAAAACTTTGTCCAGCTCCACGATGTAGTGAAAAATATTCTTTATTCACTCAATAGAAATGAGGTTTAAAAGCCAGCATGAGTTACAAGGCATGCGATCGATCTACGCGTTTCGAGTGGCTAGGCACTCTTAATCATGATACGCAGCTTTGTCCATGGGTAGATCTTATATACTTTATCCGGTCTACACACCAGTTAAATAATTAATTAAAACAAATATAAAACAAATAGAGAGAAAACTAACAATCACAATTACATATAACAATTTGATTCATTAAGATACAATATTATCGCCTTTAGTAGTATTTTATCTTTATTTTATTTCTTAATTTTTATTCATTATTCTCTTGTTATTATCCATGAAAAAATGAAGCAAACTTCTGAAATAGAAGAAAAACATAACAGATCTCAATGTTGCAACCATTCACAACAGTAAAATTCACATAGATACAATGTTTTTCAAAATGCATGAGGTTTTGAATTACATGTCAAATTTTTATTTCTTTTTTGTGCAATGTTAATTTTAGCACAACAGAACATTTTTTAGTATACACATGTATACAAAGAAGGGGGGGAAAAAAAAAACTTTTTGAAAAAAAAAAAACCAAAAATTTTTAAAATTGAAAAAATTTTTTCAGGGATTATTTCAATTAGCGCACCAAATGTGCACACAGCCATAATACGTTCGTTTAAAGGGGAAATAAAAACTCCAATTTGCACTGTTCTAAAGAATTTTTTTCAGTGTTTCAGTGTATATGATTTTTTTGGTTATATGCACAGCCAAAAAAACATTTAATTCTTTTATTCCCCATCATACACCAATCATAAAAATCCTTTCTGATGCATTTATTGAAAAGTCGTTATCATAAACTTTTTTTTGTTATATTTAACCCCTTTCTGCCATCCGACGTACTATCCCGTCCATGTGCCCTGGGCCCCTATGCCCATGGACGGGATAGTACGTCGGCGCGATCAGCGGCGCCCACGTGGTGAGCTCCGCTGATCGCGGCCGGGTGTCAGCTGATTATCACAGCTGACACCCGGCACAATGTGTCAGGGGCGGTCACGGACCGCCCCCGACACGTTAACCCCTTGCACACCGCGATCAAACATGATCGCGGTGTACCGGGGGTTAAAGGGAAGCATCGGCAGGGAGGGGGCTCCCTCTGTGCTTCCCTGAGCCCCCACGGCAGCGCAATGTGCAGCGCTGCTGCGGGGGGCTCCTTTCCTCCAGGCCCCCGAATCCAAGATGGCGACGGGGGCCTTCGGGGGCCTGAGGAAGCTGGCTTCCTCAGTGCCTGCAAAGCGCAGGCATGAGGAAGCCTTCTGCAGTGCCTGTGTCAGATCGCTGATCTGTCACAGTGATCTGTGATGTGACAGATCAGCGATCTGTCACAGGACAGTGATGTCCCACCTGGGACTATTTAATAAAGTAAAAAAAAAAATAAAAAAAAGTGTTAAAATAATTAAAAAAAAAATCGCCAAATAAATTAGAAAAAAAAAAAAAATATTCCCCCAATAAATCCATTTTTTGGAAATAATAAAAAAAACAAAACAATAAAAGTACACATATTAGGTATCGCCGCGTCCGTAATGACCCGCCCTATAAAACTGTTCCATTAGTTAACCCCCTTAGCGGACCCCTTAAAAAATAAAAATAAAAAACGAAGCAAAAAATAATGATTTATTATCATACCGCCAAACAAAAAGTGTAATAACGCGCGATCAAAAAGACACATATAAATATCCATGGTACAGCTGAAAACGTCATCTTGTCCCGCAAAAAACGAGCTGCCACACAGCATCCTCAGCGAAAAAATAAAAAAGTTATAGCTCGCAGAATAAAGCGATGCAAAAATAATTATTTTTTATATAAAATAGTTTTCATTGCATAAAACCGACAAAAACATAAAAAAAGACCTAAATGAGGTATCGCTGTAACCGTACTGACCCGAAGAATAAAACCGCTTTATCAATTTTACCGCACACGGAACGGTGTAAACGCACCCCCCCAAAAGAAATTCATGAAACGCTGGTTTTTGTTCATTCTGCGTCCCAAAAATCGGAATAAAAAGCGATAAAAAAATGTCACGTGCCCGAAAATGGTACCAATAAAAACGTCAACTCGTCCCGCAAAAAATAAGACCTCACATGACTCGGTGGGTCAAAATACGGAAAAATTATAGCTCTCAATATGTGGTGATGCAAAAACTATTTTTACAATAAAAAGTGTCTTTTAGCGTGCGACAGCCGCCAAACATAAAAACCGCCATAAATAGTAAATCAAACCCCCCGTTATCACCCCCTTAGTTAGGGAAAAATAATAAAATAAAAAAAAAGTATTTATTTCCATTTTTCCATTAGGGCTAGGGTTAGGGTTAGGGCTAGGGTTAGGGCTAGGGTTAGGGCTCAGATTAGGGTTAGGGGTGTGTTGGGGTTAGGGTTGGAGTTATAATTGGGGGGTTTCCACTGTTTGGGCACATCATGGGCTCTCCAAATGCAACATGGCGTCTGATCTCAATTCCAGCCAGTTCTGAGTTGAAAAAGTCAAATGGTGCTCCTTCCCTTCCAAGCTCTGCCATGCGCCCAAACAGTGTTTTACCCCCACATGTAGGGTATCAGCCTACTCAGGACAAATTGCAAAACAATTTTTGGGGTCCAATTTCTCCTGTTACCCTTAGGAAAATAAAAAATTGGGGGCAAAAATATCATTTTTGTGGAAAAAAATGATTTTTTTATTTTCACGTCCGAGTGTTATAAACTTCTGTGAAGCACTTGGGGGTTCAAAGTGCTCACCACACATCTAGATAAGTTCCGTGGGGGGTCTAGTGTCCAAAATGGGGTCACTTGTGGGGAGTTTCAATAGTTTAGGTACATCAGGGGCTCTCCAAACGCACATGACACCCGCAGACCATTCCATCAAAGTCTGCATTCCAAAACGTCACTGCTTCCCTTCCGAGCCCCGACGTGTGTCCATACAGTAGTTTTCTCCCACATATGGGGTGTCAGCGTACTCAGGCCAAATTGGACAACAACTTTTGGGGGTCCAATTTCTCCTGTTACCCTTGGGAAAATGAAAAAATTGGAGACTAATTGATCATGTTTCTGGAAAAAATACGATTTTTTTATTTTCATGCCCTGGCATTATAAACTTCTGTGAAGCCCTTGGGGGTTCAAAGTGCTCACCTCACATCTAGATAAGTTCCTTAGTGGGTCTAGTTTTCAAAATGGGGTCATTTGTGGGGGGTTTCCACTGTTTAGGTACATTAGGGGCTCTCCAAAGGCAACATGACACCCGCAGACCATTCCATCAAAGTCTGCATTCCAAAACGTCACTACTTCCCTTCCAAGCCCCGACGTGTGCCCATACAGTAGTTTTCTCCCACATATGGGGTATCAGCATACTCAGGACAAATTGGACAACAACTTTTGGGGTCCAATTTCTCCTGGTACCCTTGGGAAAATAAAAAAATGGTGACTAAAAGATCATGTTTGTGGAAAAAATACGATTTTTTTATTTTCACGCCTGGGCGTTATAAACTTCTGTGAAGCACTGGGGGGTTCAAAGTGCTCACCACACATCTAGATAAGTTCCTTGGGGGGTCTAGTTTACAAAATGGTGTCATTTGTGGGGGGTTTCCACTGTTTAGGTACATTTGGGGCTCTCCAAAGGCAACATGACACCCGCAGACCATTCCATTAAAGTCTGCATTCCAAAACGTCACTACTTCCCTTCCGATCCCCGACGTGTGCCCATACAGTAGTTTTCTCCCACATATGGGGTATCAGCATACTCAGGACAAATTGGACAACAACTTTTGGGGTCCAATTTCTCCTGGTACCCTTGGGAAAATAAAAAAAATGGCGACTAAAAGATCATGTTTGTGGAAAAAATACGAATTTTTTATTTTCATGCCCGGGCATTATAAACTTCTGTGAAGCCCATGGGGGTTCAAAGTTTTAACCACACATCTAGATAAGTTCCTTAGGGGGTCTAGTTTCCAAAATGGTGTCATTTGTGGGGGGTTTCCACTGTTTTGGTACATCAGGGGTTTTCCAAACGCGACATGGTGTCCGATCTCAATTCCAGCCAAAAACGTCAAATGGCGCTGCTTCCCTTCCGAGCTCTGCCATGCGCCCAAATAGTGGTTTACCCCCACATGTGGGGTATCAGCGTACTCAGGACAAATTGCACAATAACTTTTAGGGTCCTGTTACCCTTGGGAAAATAAAAATTGGGGTGAAAAGATCATTTTTGTGGAAAAAATATGATTTTTTAATTGTACCGCTGTACGATATAAACTTCTGTAAAGCCCTTGTGGGTTCAAAGTTCTCACCACATATCTAGATAAGTTCCTTGGGGGGTCTAGTTTCCAAAATGGGGTCACTTGTAGGGGGTTTCCACTGTTTAGGTACATCAGGGACTCTCCAAACGTGACATGGCGTCCAATCTGAATTCCAGCCAATTTTGCATTGAAAAAGTCAAGCGGCGCTCATTCCATTCTGAGCTCTGCCATGCACCGAAACAGTGGTTCCCCCCCACATATCAGGTATCTGCGTACTCAGGACAAATTGCACAATAACTTTTGCAGTCCAATTTCTCCTGTTACTCTTGGTAAAATAAAAAAAATTGAACCTGAAGTATTTTTTTTATGAAAAAAAGTTAGATGTTCATTTTTTTTAAATATTCAAAAAAATTCCTGTGACGCACCTAAAGGGTTAATAAACTTCTTGAATGTGGTTTTGAGCACTTTAAGGGGTGCAGTTTTTATAATGGTGTCACTTTTGGGTATTTTCTATCATATAGACCCCTCAAAGTGGCTTCAAATGTGATGTGGTCCTAAAAATAAAATGGTGTTGTAAAAATGAGAAATCGCTGGTCAACTTTTAACCCTTATAACTTCCTAACAAAAAAAAACTTTGGTTCCAAAATTGTGCTGATGTAAAGTAAACATGTGGGAAATGTTAGTTATCAAGTTTTTTGTGTGCCGTATCTCTGTGATTTAAGGGCATAAAAATTCAAAGTTGGAAAATTGCGAAATTTTCAAAATTTTTGCCAAATTTCCGTTTTCTCACAAATAAACGCAAGTTATTTGAATGAAATTTTACCACTAACATGAAGTACAATATGTCACGAGAAAACAGTGTCAGAATCACCGGGATCCATGGAAGCGTTCCAGAGTTATGACCTCATAAAGGTACAGTGGTCAGAATTGTAAAAATTGGCCCGGTCATGAACGTGCAAACCACCCTTGGGGGTGAAGGGGTTAATTTTTAGTTTATATCTGAAAAAAAAAAAAAACTTCATGCACTGAAAAAAACCGTTCTAATGCATATATAGAAAGATTATTTTCATACACTTTCCCAAATAAATGAAGTATTTCTTAAGTAACTGTACAACATAAAACTATGTCGAATATTTTGGTTTTTATATTTTAAACAATCTGTGTGTGACTCTGTAAGGAAAAGCCGAGGAGTTTGTCCGTTCTTACAGACCTACACCTTAGAGTTTTGTCCATTTTTCAAACAGTTTCATATATCTGCTGTTTGATTACATTCAAAACTAGAGAGACAGTATGTGTCAGTCCGTATACAAAAACACGAAGCTTGACAATTTTACATACACACACCGTACAGTGGTGTACGTTTACGCTCCTCACACAGTACCATGTACCGGCTGGTATCACGGCCAAATTGAAGCTATCTGGGTGTGACTCTGTAAGAAAAAGCCAAGGAGTTTGTCCGTTCTTACAGACCTACACAAATGATGGGGCCCAAACTAACTAGAAAGGACAGGAAAGGAAAGACACTGTCTGCAATTTGCCCAAAAAACCCTACAAAAATAATATCCGACAGTTCTGATAACAAAATTAACCCTGAAGTCACTAGACTTCTCCCACTATATCAGCACTCTGAAATATTCTGAGACAGAGCAAAAAGGAGGCCAATCTAATAAGGGACAAAAAGCAAATTGGCAAATACAGATAAATAAGAGTGGAAATTCAGCACAGCCCCAGCCGGGGCTGGCTGACCACACAAAAAACTGAATAGACCAACACAATCAAGTGTGAACATTAGCAGAAACACTTAGCTTGAGATGACTGGAACAGCGCTGAAAACCAAGACCTGAAAAGCCAGAAGGAATCACCAGCACCAGAATAGGGCGTCGGCTGTCTTAAATCCAGTCTGAGATTCCAGGGATCCAATTTTATCCTCATCATCAGGTGGCAGATCTCTACTAATTAAATCAACCTCACTACCTCCTGTTACCACCAGAGGGAGCCCGGAAGGAGAACTCACAACTGGTAGACCAGAAAATGAGTTCACAACAATACACCTTGTAGTTTTTCATACACTAGGCAATTTCTGCCTGTTACATTGCGGTGTAATATACACAGGGCCTGACAGAATCCAACTGTGTCCTGAAGTCTGTAGAGAGATTCCATTTCTCACCACTCCTCTATACACCTTTTTCACACCATCCAGAATGAGCCTGTTACTTTGAGGTGTAATATACATAGGGCCTGACAGAATACAACTGTGTCCTGAAGTCTGTAGAGAGATTCCATTTCTCCCCAGTCCTCTATACACCTTTTTTACAGCATCCAGAATCAGCCTGTTACATTGCGGTGTAATATACTGTATACAGGGCCTGACAGAATACAACTGTGTCCTGAAGTCTGTAGAGAGATTCCATTTCTCCCCAGTCCTCTATACACCTTTTTTACACCATCCAGAATCAGCCTGTTACTTTGAGGTGTAATATACACAGGGCCTGACAGAATACAACTGTGTCCTGAAGTCTGCAGAGAGATTCAAATACTCCCCACTACTATATACACCGTGTACCTTGTTTTACAGTACCATACAGTTGGTGGTATTTTGGGTACATTTTCCGCAAAAATGAGGAAGTGTGGTGGAAGAGTCCGTGGAAGTGGGCGGGGGTTGCCAGCTGGTAATGATGGTGTTGGTGGTGGATCTGCTGGTAGTGGCAAAAGCAAAATAGCACCAAATGCAGGAGGTGTTGAGCCTGCGTCATCATCTGGCTCAACAAAGCCTCGAAGGCTCCCTTTTCTGGGAGTAGGTAAACCGCTTTTAAAGCCGGAGCTTCAGGAACAAGTTTTGGCTTACATTGCTGACTCAGACTCCAGCTCTATCGCCGCCTCTTCTGAAGTTTTAAAAAATAAAAGCACTGAGTCGTCATTGGAGGTTCATGGTCATGAACCACACCTTTCCTTGTGTCCTTCACCCCAACTAAAATTGAAGGATGCGGCAGGCCACACAACAGATTACTCCATGGAGCTGTTTTCACATACCATGCCTGGGTTATCAAGTCAAATCGTGAATTACCTAGCCCAAGATGAATCTGACATGGAGTGCACTGATGCACAGCAACTGCTAGATTTATCTGCTGGTACATTCACTCAGAGCACTACATTGTCCTCGCAGTGTACTGAGCCAGAATCTGACCCTGATGAAACTCAGGTGCAACTTCCCGCATACTATACCACCAGACACGGTGACATAGAGGAAGGTGCACATGACATTGAAGAGGAGATGATGGATGACCCAGTTGTTGACCCAGATTAGCATCCATTGGGGGAAGAGGGTGCCGCTGCCAATAGCTCAGAAGAGGAGGAGGAGCAGCATCGGCAGCAGGCATCGACATCGCAACAGATGTTATCTGGCAGGCCCGGAGCAGTCTAAAAACGGGTTGCAAAAACCAAAAGAGTTGCAGGACAGCTTGGCCAGACGGTCAAAATAGCACAGCGTGCAAGGCCTCAAAATGTCTTCCATAGTAGGAGGAGTGCAGTGTGGCACTTTTTTGAACAAAATCCTAATGATCAGGCAAAGGTTATCTGTAAGAAGTGTGCAAAGACCTTTAGCCGAGGGAAAAATCTGAGAAATTTGAATACCAGTTGCATGCGTAGACATTTAACCACCATGCACTTGCAAGCGTGGACGGACTACCAAACCTCACATAACACATGTGCAACTGCTCCCAAAGAAGGTAGTCAGCAACGCTACATTGTTTCCCCCACTGTAAGCCCACCAGTTAGCACACCACCAGCAGTAAATGTTGAGGTGTCGTCACAAGGCCAAAGCAGTCAGGGAATCACAATGTTATATCAACGAAAGACTGAATCTAGGCCATCAGAAAGAACACCAACTCCATCACCATCATCAACCCTCTCTCAGTCCGCCATGTCCACCGCTAGTTCCACCATATGCAGCTCTCAAGTCCATCTCACACTATCAGAGACTATGAGTAGGACAAGAAAGTACTTATCCTCTCATCCGCGTACACTGGGTTTGAACGCCCACATTGCCAAACTAATCTCGTTAGAGATGATGCCCTATCGCTTGGTTGAAGGCGCAGCTTTCCGAGAACTCTTGGCCTACGCAGTACCACGCTATGACCTACCAAGTCGCCACTTCTTTTCTCGCAAAGCCATCCCAGCCCTCCACCTTCATGTGAAAGACCGCATTGTCCATGCACTCAATCAATCAGTGAGTGGAAAGGTGCACCTCACAACTGATGCATGGTCCAGTAGGCATGGCCAGGGCCGTTACGTGTCCATCACTGCGCACTGGGTTAATGTGGTGGATGCAGGGTCCACAGGGGACAGCGGTGGTGGGACAGTGCTGCCTAGCCCACGGTATAGGAAACAGTTGGCTGTAGGCGTTCGACCCTCCTCCTCCTCCAGAAGCGAAAGCTCATCAACAGAGCGCAGTCGCACGAGCACTCCATCCGCAGCTGCAAATGTTGCACACGAGGTGTCCCCCTATCGATCAGCTAGTGGAAAGCGTCAGCAGGCTGTGTTGAAGATGATGTGTTTGGGCGACAGACACACCGCGGAGGTACTGGCCAACTCCTTTCAGCGACAAACTGAGTCATGGCTGGGCAGTCTACATTCTTGAGGCAAGCAAGGTAGTTAGGGATAACGGCCGGAATTTTGTGGCAGCCATAGCCCTTTCAAAACTCAGACACATACCTTGCTTGGCTCACACCTTGAACCTGGTGGTACAGTGATTCCTCAATAATTATCTGGAGTTAACAGCCCTGCCCCATAAGATTCAAAGACTGTGCTCGCACATCCGCCGGTCGCCGGTACACTCCAGTCGTATGCAGAAGCTGCAGCGATTGCTCCACCTTCCCAAGCATCGCCTAATTATCGACGATGCAACAAGGTGGAACTCCACCCTGCACATGGTTGAGCGGCTGTGTGAACAGAGGCAGGCCATAATGCATTTGTGGGAGGATACACGGACAGGCACTTTGAGGGCGGACATGGAGTTGACAGGTGTGCAGTGGTCGAAGCTGAAGGACCTCTGTAAAGTCCTTCAGTGTTTTGAGGAATGCACACGGCTGGTAAGCGCAGACGATGCCATCATAAGCATGAGCATCCCAGTTATGCGTCTGCTCATGCAAACTTTGATGCACATTAAGGAGCAGGTGTCTGCAGCCGAGGTTGATGAGGAGGAAGAGGAGGAGGGAAGCCTTGATGACAGTCAGCCATTGTCTGATCCGGGACCTCTCCTGGACGAGGTGGAGGAAGAAGAGGAAGAGGAGGAGGATGATGATGATGGGGATGATTATTTAGGGGAGGAGGATGCTTCTCGTGGGGCAAGAGAAAATGTTGGCGTGGCAAGGTCTGGTACAGGGTTTATGCGTGACTGAAGGGATGTGGATTTGCCAGAAAGTGCTCCTCCACCCAGCACTCGCAGTGCATCATTGACACCGGGAACATTGGCCCACATGTCAGATTATGCCTTGCAGATCCTAAAAAGGGACCCCCGCATTGCCAAAATGATGAACGATGACAACTACTGGTTGGCCAGCATCCTGGATCCACGCTATAAAGGCAAATTCCAAAACATAATGCCACAGGAGAACCTTGACCTAATATTGGCTAACAAACAAGCAACTCTGGTAAACCGGTTGGTTGAGGCATTCCCAGCACACAGCAGCGGTGATAGTTCTCACACGAGCCGTAGGGGTATGGGGCAGCTTGTTCGTGGTGCACACATCAGAAGTGGCGTTGGAGACAGGGGTTTCATGACCATGTTGTGGACTGATCTTTCAAGTCCCGCTGACACGACTGGTAATACTGCATCGATTGAAAGTGACAGGAGACAGTAGTTGTCAACTATGTTTACAAACTACTTCTCGTCCCATATCGATGGTCATGTGTGATGGTGTGATATGCTATGTGGATGTCATTTTTTGTATATTCCTATTTCAATTATTTTCACAGTGTTTTTCTTATTACATTGTAAGTCTACAGCCTCACTGTATCTGTCTCTTGGTGACCCCCTTGTAGTGCATTAATCCCTAAGGCCCTTTGTTCTCCTCTGGGGGGCCTGGAAACTGCCCCAACTTGTTTGACTTTCCCTGGACAAGGAAGGGGGTGGAGAGAGAGCAGGAGCTGGGCAAGTCAGTTCCGGTGTGGACAGGATCATGTAAAGACTGCATTTCAGAGAGAAGGACCCATTTTATCCTCTGGTGCTAGAGTTTTGGAATCTCGTTTCCCTGGACATTTTATCCTGTTACTGGACTGCATTCTTATTCTGGACTATCTTATCCTTTGTGTGGTGGACTGAATATGGATCTTTTCGTATTTTTGCCTGAATAAAGGTCTTGGAATTGTTCACTCTTCGCTTGCTCTGTTGATTGTGTGATACCAGAGAAGGACCCCGTGACAACTGGTGGCAGCAGTGGGATCAACAGAGCGTAACCCAATAGAGAACCACCCACAGAGTGAGTACAGAAATTGGACTGTATGCAGTTTACAGGAGAGAGCCAGAGACCTGGGCCTGAACTACCAGGGACTGACTAAAGAGGCCTTAATCGATCTACTGGTGGGCGCTAGCCCGGCCACCTCCTCCCAGATGTCTGAAGGAAGAGCACTGGAGACAGGGATCCCCTTCCAGAAAAGCCAGTGGTTGGTGTGGTACGAAGAGATGGCGGTTCTGGGCCCCGGCGTCTCTCAGGAGTTCAAGGAGGAGGCTGCCCGTCGGGCACAGCAGAGACAGGAAGCAATGGAGCTTGAAAAAGGGAGTAACGCAATGTGGAGTGTAACCCCAACAATCCGGGAGCCTGTACGGATCACCCAGACAGAGTTTAAGCCATTTGATGAGGTTTCCGGAGATGTGGAGGGGTTCTTCAAGGACTTTGAGCAGCAGTGTGCTGTGATGGAGGTGCCCCACTCTAGCTGGATGCGTTTGTTAGTGGGGCTCCTGTACAGAAGCATGGTGGAGGCTTACCGAACCATTGATGCACTGCGGAATCGGGATTATAACATTGTAAAGTGGACTATCCTGGATTACCATGCTATCATCCCAGACTCATACAGGGCCAAGTTCCGAGACCTCCCATGCACCACGGGGGGATCGTTTAGGATGTATGCACATAAGATGTCCGAGGCATGTTGGAGATAGCTGGAAGCAGAAAACGCCTTTACTGTGGAAGATGTTATACAGGTGTTCCTTATTGAACAATTTGTTGCCAATTGCCCTGCAGAGGTACGGGAATGGGTCCGGGAGCGCACGCCGTGTACCGTGGATAGAGCTGCAGCCCTGGCCGATGAAGCCCTTACTATCCGGCCGCAATGGAGGAGGCTTCTGGACAATAAACCACGGCCTGCTCCCGCGCCCCGTCCCCCTCCATTTATATCTGCCCTTCCACCTAGTCGCAAGCCGATGACAATCACGCCTCACAATCCTAGGCCCCAACAGTTCCGACCACGACCTGTGGGTATCACAGAGAGGAGGTGTTATGGGTGTGGGCAACCTGGACATTTGCAGTCTGGCTGTCCCTCCAGGATTCGGAGGGAGCCCCACGCAGCCCCACCTCATCCAGTGTGTCTTGTACGCTTCACCACACCTGAGGAAGAGCTACCACCACCCCCACCAGAGTGGACCACCGACCACGGCACCATAGATACCCCTCCTGGAGTGTACGGACTCCGGCCTCTGTCCTTTAGTTACTCAGAGCAACGGCAACGCCACCTGCAGGATGTCTTTATTGATGGATACAAAGTGTCAGGATTTAGAGACACGGGGGCATTCTTGACTATCGCTGACCCCCGTGTGGTTCGACCCGAGGCAATTTACCAGGGTCCGGGAATTCCCATTGTCCTGGCGGGGGGTGCCCGCAAATATATACAGCGAGCTTCTGTGCGTTTGGCTTATGGTTGTGGAGAAAAACTGTGTTGGATTGGAGTAATGGGAGGACTTCCTGCAGATATCCTCCTTGGGAACGACATTGGGGAATTACAGTGCCAATTTGTGGGAGCAGTCACCCGACTACAGGCCCTTCAAGCACTATGTCATCCGGACCCCACCGGGGAGCAACCACCACGAACCGCATCAGAGTCGGTAAGCAATACTTTCGCTGCTACTACATTGGGAGAGTCTTGGGACAGAGAGGAGTTTAGGAGAGAAATAGAGGGGGACACTATCTTAGCAGCCCTTAGGCGAAAGGCAGAAACTGGGCACTTGGGAGATAATGGGGATGGCTTCATTCGAGAAAACGGACTGTATTATCGTGTAACAAAGGGCAGTGACCAGGGCAACCCTGACACAATGACCAGGCAACTCATTGTCCCTCAGAAGTACAGGGCACAGCTACTTCAACTGGCCCATGACATCCCCTTGGCTGGGCATCAAGGGAGAAAAAGGACTGAAAAGAGACTCACCCAAAGTTTTTACTGGCCGGGCATCTCGCAGTCGGTAGCCCATTATTGCCGCACCTGCGATGTGTGCCAGCGAATGCGGCATCCAGGAGCTCGACATAAGGTACCCCTGCAATCCCTGCCCATAATTGAGGAACCATTTCAACGTGTAGCCGTCGACATCATAGGTCCTCTGGCCCACCCCAGCAGGTCAGAGAAAAAATATATCCTGACCGTGGTGGACTATGCCACTAGGTATCCTGAAGCTGTGGCCCTGTCCAGTATTACAGCAGTAAAGGTAGCCGAGGCCCTTGTTACCATCTTTAATCAGGTAGGGTTTCCTAGTGAAATATTGTCGGATCAAGGCACTCAGTTCATGTCAGATCTGGTCCAGTCCCTATGGCATACCTGTGGTGTTCGAGCCATTCTCACGACCCCATACCACCCGCAGACCAACGGACTATGTGAACGCTTTAATGGAACCCTAAAAAATATGCTGAGGGCTTTTGTTGATGTTGAGAAAGACTGGGAAAAGTACCTGCCACATCTCTTCGCCTATCGAGAGGTTCCCCAAGAGTTCACAGGGTTCTCTCCCTTCGAACTACTGTTTAGCCGGAAGGTCCGTGGGCCTCTCACTCTTCTGAAAGAACATTTGGAGGGAGACATCTCAGATACCGGAATGCCCATCGTTCCCTATGTTCTAGAGCTCAGAGACCATCTCGCCCAGCTAGCTACCTTCGCTAAAGAACATCAGCGAATGGCCCAGTCCAGACAAAAAACTTGGTATGACCGTAATGCCAGGAACTGGGAATTTATGGAAGGACAGCAAGTGCTCATGATTACTGCTTCCTCTGCCAACAAGCTTCAAGCAGTGTGGGAAGGCCCTTATCAGGTTGTCAAGAAAATTAATGACACTAACTATGTTATTGCCCTGGACTCTAGAGGTCGTCGACAGAAAACCATCCACATTAACATGATGAAAGACTACCACGACCGATCTCTGCCTGTTCTAGCTGTCTGCCACCCCCCTAGTGATACCGCCACCGACGAGTATCTCCCAGATCTCCTCCAGGTTGCCCAAGCGGGAGGATCACTGGAACAAGTGCCCCTGGGCTCCCATTTATCGGATATAAAAAAGGACGATATTGTCGCCGTACTAAGGCCGAGGGCTGCTGCTTTCTCCTCAAAGCCGGGGAAGACTACTCTCACCAGTCACCATGTGGAAACCCCCGGACAACGCCCCATCCAGCAGGCTGCCTACCGGGTTCCAGAGGCTGTTCAAGGCATGATAAAGAAGGAACTGGAGGAGATGAAACAGCTGGGAGTTATTCAGCCATTTCACAGTTCTTGGGCCTCTCCTGTTGTCCTGGTCCCCAAGAAGGATGGTACAACACGATTCTGCGTTGATTACAGACGACTAAATGATGCCACCAAGAGTGATGCTTATCCCATGCCCAGGATTGATGATCTATTGGATCGTCTGGCCAGTGCCCAATTTGTGACCACGTTAGACTTGAGCAAGTGGTACTGGCAGGTACCCCTAATGGAGGACGCTCGGGAGCGCTCAGCCTTCATTACTCCATTTGGGCTTTATGAGTTCCTTGGAATGCCCTTTGGGATGAAAACTGCCCCCTCTACTTTCCAGAGACTGGTGGATAGACTGTTACAACAATGTCAGGACTTTGCCTGTGCTTATTTAGACGACATTGCCATTTTTAGCATAACCTGGGAGGAACATCTTAAAACACTTAGGCATAGTGCTGGACTGTATCCTTACTGCAGGACTGACCATTCGCCCTGATAAGTGCCAAATAGGGATGGCTGAGGTGCAGTACCTCGGGCATAGAGTAGGGGGTGGGACACTAAGGCCTGAGCCTGCCAAGGTGGAAGCCATTAGCAACTGGTGTAGACCCCAGACTAAAAAGCAGGTATTTGCATTTTTAGGAACTGCTGGTTACTATCGCAAATTTGTTTCTAACTTCAGCACCTTGGCCAAGCCCCTAACCAACCTGACCAGCAAGAACATGCCTAGGAATGTGACGTGGACGACGGCATGCGAGGATGCCTTTTCAGCGTTAAAGACTGCCCTCGTCACTGCTCCTGTCTTGGCTGCCCCGGATTACAAACGCAGGTTCCTCATGCAGACAGATGCATCCACCTTTGGGATTGGGGCAGTACTTAGCCAAGTGAACGCCGCCGGAGAAGAACATCCTGTTGCTTTTGCCAGTCGGAAACGAATGGATCGGGAAGTTGCCTATGCCACTATTGAAAAGGAGTGCCTTGCCATCGTATGGGCGCTAAAAAAATTGCAGCCATACTTGTATGGCAGAGACTTTACAATCGTTACAGACCACAACCCCCTCACATGGCTGAATCGCGTATCAGGGGACAATGGAAGATTGCTGCGGTGGAGCTTGTCCTTACAACCCTACAGCTTCTCCATCCAATATAAGCGGGGAAGCCAACACCAGAACGCTGATGGACTGTCTCGACAAGAAGAACCATAGGCTCCCCAGGCCGACCTACCCCTGCCACTGTACAAGGAACTATAAATAACTGAGCAATGTGGACTAAAGTGAGCAGGCCAGAGGTCTGTGTAGACCTCATGGCGTGCTCACTTATTATGGGGGGGGGGGAGGTTGTGATGGTGTGATATGCTATGTGGATGTCATTTTTTGTATATTCCTATTTTTCTATTTCAGTTATTTTCACAGTGTTTTTCTTATTACATTGTAAGTCTACAGCCTCACTGTATCTGTCTCTTGATGACCCCCCTGTAGTGCATTAATCCCTAAGGCCCTTTGTTCTCCTCTGGGGGGCCTGGAAACTGCCCCAACTTGTTTGACTTTCCCTGGACAAGGAAGGGGGTGGAGAGAGAACAGGAGCTGGGCAAGTCAGTTCCGGTGTGGACAGGATCGTGTAAAGACTGCATTTCAGAGAGAAGGACCCATTTTATCCTCTGGTGCTAGAGTTTTGGAATCTCGTTTCCCTGGACATTGTATCCTGTTACTGGACTGCATTCTTATTCTGGACTATCTTATCCTTTGTGTGGTGGACTGAATATGGACCTTTTCGTATTTTTGCCTGAATAAAGGTCTTGGAATTGTTCACTCTTCGCTTGCTCTGTTGATTGTGTGATACCAGAGAAGGACCCCGCGACAACAGGTCATTCCCATTTGACTATTGGGCCGCTAAACTGGACACCTGGCCTGAATTGGCACAATATGCCTTACAGGAACTCGTTTGCCCAGCTGCAAGTGTGCTATCGGAAAGAGTCTTCAGTGCAGCTGTATCAATCCGGACAGAAAAAAGGACCCGTCTGTCGACCCAAAATGTGGATGATCTAACCTTCATTAAAATGAACCATGCATGGGTTTCCAAGGATTTTGTCCCACCTTACCCTGATGACACATAGGTTGCCAGAAAAATGGCTTGCTTTGGTCCTCCTCTTCCTCGGACTTGACCAATTTCGCCTTTAGCAGCAGCTGAATGTCCCACACCAACATATGCCATTTTGTAAACCTCCCTAATTGGGCTGCCTCCCCCCCATGGCCGGGGTCACCACCTAGCGCACGCAACCGTGCGAGTGCCGTTGCCCTGGACAGGTGGGTGGGCTGACTCTTGGGGATGGGCACTGGCACAGGGTCCCTCATAGTGCAATCAAGTGTCTCTGATGGTGGGGGTGCACAACCGCCGTCAGACACACCGCCATACTATGAGGGGCCCAGTGCCAGTACCGATGCCCACGAGTGTCCCCCCCCTTGCTTGGGCAGGGCCACAGCATTTGCAATGTTTACATCTCCCTGCTCCTCCGCTGTGTAGTCTGGGCTGTCAAATCCTTCACTGGGACTCCCACTACAAATTTGTTGAACTGATAGATGATGGTTAAGACGTAGCTATGCCCTGTCCTGCTGGCCGGGCTCTAGCTTCAGATGATCAATGGCTTCCATTTTTTATGGACGTCAACTCACAAAGACATGCAGTGGTGGTTTATCATCAGCTTTCACAGTTTTCCTACTCACAGACGTGTGACATTCCCATGCACATTTTTAAATGTGCCCTCTCATGCCAATCCCATAGAATCGCCTACGGCCTGTGGCTTCTGTCCTTTGCACTCCAAAGTTACGTGACAGATCATGATAGGCAGTGAGCACCATGTATACATCTCTCCCTGTGATAAAAATTTAATGGAGATGAGTAATGGTGATGGGATCAACGGTACTGCGATACAGCAACACGTTCTTCACAAAGAAATGTTTTCGCTGTCTCCACACACAAACTAATTGAGGGTCAGCATCGCCTCTGAGAATTGTGACGGAAGTTTTTCCCGTGATTAGTAATTCCTAGATTTCTACAATCACTAGACTTTATGTCAGTAATTGTATGCATCTTATTTCCTATTGCGGAGAGGCTGGACTGTCTTACTGAGACAGAAATATATATGAAGATTTAAAAATACCACCAAAAGTGTATACTGGTGTACGCTTCAAATATATTTCCTTTTTTCTACTTTTTAGATTGTTGTCTAATCCATACTGAGAACACGGAGATTTTAAATGTTTAAACTATGCTATATATACCTGCTATCCAGTGATAATGTACCCTTTCTCTACTTTGGTCATATCCATACTGGGCCTGAGAACGTCTGAGTCTGCCTCCTGATCTATAGATATATTTTTAATGTGTAAACTATGCTATACACACCTGTAATCCGGTAATACGTTACCCTTTCTCACCTTTGTCCAATCACGTCTAATCCATACTGGGCCTGAGACCGTCTGAGCCTGCCTCCTGATATATAGACGTAGGTTTTTAATGTGTAAACCATGCTACATATATACGAGTTATCCAGTGAAACTGTACCCTTTATCAACTTTCTACAATGGTGTCGAATCCATACTGGGCCTGAGAACGGCTGCCGAGCTGTTAAGCAAGCTACAGCACCTGTGGATTGGACACGTAATTTTTTCATTTTTTCAGGAATGCCAGATAGGCCTAATTCCGGAATTGCGGTTGACTTGCACTTACTGGGAAATCATCTTTCGCTGGGAATAATTGGAATCCCTGATCCCCATCACTAACGGTGTTCAGCGAGTTATCTGCACCTGTAAGCGACAAAAGCTGGTCCTTTCAGTGTAGCGCGCATGCAGCCCCGGACATGTAAGGGCATGATAGACCTGTTATTGCTCGATCTCGCGTGCCAGAGCCTCGCATATCCCTCAAGTAAGCTTGACGCGTACCGCGGGAGGATGCCGGAGTCTCGGTCGTTAATGGAATAAAGCTGAGAAATCGCTAGCACAACTACAAACGGACATACCACACCACACACAGAATCGACAAAGCTTTCAATGTGTGCATCTTTTCTTTAGGTGGCATGGCTGTGGTTTCTCGCGTGGAGTCCAATTAAGCCACAGGCTCTACTCCTGGTGGTGCCCTTTTGGACATTCCTTTAAGGTTCAGCTTTGCAATCATACTGCCCCCGGAAACCAAGCACTTTGCTTTCATGGATGCTGTTTGGAGGTTCGTGGGAATAACGCCGCCCGATCGGCAGTTAGCATAATTTATTGGTGGGAAGTCCGACGGTATATGATTGTGTTCGATTTAAGAAATTTTTTTTTTTTGTGTTTGCATTTTACATTTTTATTCCAGCCTTTCTTGACTTCATAAGGGAATGACAAGCCTATATCTGTGTCTCCTCCACCTCTTTTCTAAATGTAGTTGCCCTTTTCCATATGTTATTTTTGTCTTCTGAGCATTTTGTCTGCTTTGGGACACCTTTTAAGGTGTTTTGTAATTGTTTTCTATGTGTTTGTATGTGTTTGTGTTTGCCTGCCATTGTTTTCAATGGGGTTGGACGGTGTTCGACGAACTTGCCTCCTGTGCGACGAACCAAAACACTAGCAGGGTGGCTCAACACTACTCCTGATATATAGATGTACATTGTTAATGTTTAAACTATGCTATATATACCTGGTAGCTGGTGATACTGTACCCTTTCTGCCAGGAAGTCCTCCTCCAACCAACACTCTAAGTGTATCATTGACATCTGTAACATTGTCCCACATGTGTGATTATTTCTTGCAGATCTTCTTGTTACATTGTGGTGTGATCTATCCTGAGCGTGTGAGTGTCTATGGGTTACTCCTGCAATTTAGATGTACATTTAAAAATTACCCCAACACTGTATACAGCTCTACGCTTGTGATACATTACCCATTTACTGCTTGTTATATTCTGGTCTAATCCAAACTGAGCAAGTGAGAGTTATTTTCTGACTGTGGAAATAAATACTGAGATTGACAACAATGACACCTACACTGTGTACAGGTGTACTCTGAGATCCATTACCGTTTTACGGCTTTTTAGATTGTGTTGTAATCCAATACAGAGCCTGAGTGTGTCTGTGTGTGCCTCTTCAAATTTCTACGGAGATTTAGAATGTTTAAACTATACTATATATACCTGCTATCTGATGATACTGTACACTTTGTCTAATTTTTATATTCTTGTCTAATCCATACTGAGCCTGTGAGCATCTCTGTGTGACTGATGGAATATGTAGGGAGATTGACAATTATCCTTTGATTGAATAGAGCTTTACGCTTCTGATACAGCGCCATATATCTGATGTTATTTTGGGTCTATTTTCTGCAAAATTTTGAAGTTTGGTGGAAGAGGCCGTGGACGTGGGTGTGGGGGGGCCAGATGGTGCTGATGGTGGTGGTGCATCTGCTGGTAGTGGCAAGAGCTCAATAGCAGCTAAGGCAGGAGGTGTTGAGCCAGCGTCATGGTCTGGCTCCGGAATGCCTGGAAGGCTACGTTTTCTGGGAGTAGGTTAACCGCTTTTAAAGGCGGAGCATGAGGAACTGGTTTTGGCTTACATTGCCAAAACAGACTCCAGCAAATATGCCCTCCTCTTCTGAAGTTTCAAAAAATGCAAGCACTGAGTCGTCAAGTGCTGGCTCCTGGTCAGGAAGAACCCCTTTCCTTGTGTCCTTCACCCCAACCAAAATTGAAGGATGCGGCAGGCCACACTACAGATTACTCCATGAAGCTCTTTTCACATACCATGCCTGGGTTATCAAGTCAAATCGTGAATTCCCCAGTCCAAGATGAATCTGACATGGAGTGTGGGTGGCCAGCCAGGGCAGTGGGGTTAATCGGTACCTGTCTTACAGGGATGTATCACGGTGGTGGTGACCTGTTCCGTGGCCCTGGGCGTCCATGCAAAGGGGTGATTTACGTTTATAGGTGAATGATGTGTGATGCCACCTGTGGTTTCTGATTAGATTGACCAGCGCTGCAGTGTCGCTTCTCTGGGACAGATGTTTCGGTGCAGCTAAGATGTAGAAGCCCTGCACAGGTAGGGCCATAGTAGCAGGGCAGATGAAAGAGTTGGTAGATGGTGTGCAGTGCAGGATGTAGCAGACCCGTGTGCCAGGCACAGGAGAAAGATGACAGACACAGTTGTGCAGTTCCTTTACCTGTACTTGGTAAGTGCCGTCCAGGACCCAGAGTAGAGATGGAGAAGGAGTTGGTCAGCCTGGAAGCCAATTTCAAATTCTCTCTCTGCAGATAGGTAGTGTGGCCTCCGTTCTAGCGCTTATCTGAGGTACTCGCAGTGCTGAGTTCAATGATGTTCCCCCTGTTGACTCTCTTTTGGAACTTTCTCGTATGGCAGGCAGCCATAGCCTTTTCCTTCTGGCTCCCACACGTCGATGCTGGGGCCTCCGAGCCTTAGATGGGTACAGAGCATTTACAGCTGCTACTTCCTCCGGTTTCTGCTGCAGGAACGTCAGTGTCCCTACAAACTCGGAGACCGGAATCCGGACCATGCGCTCCAGCTAGGAGTGAGCCTTAATTTTGCTCATCCTCCAGCTCCCCTTCTCATGTCCACACACTTCCCCTTCCCTGCACAGAGTGCCCTAACTTACCTTCTCCCGACCACAGAGAGCAGCTCCTCAGCAGTCAGGTTCAGAGGTCTCCCTGCTGGCCTGGAGTGGGAAACGTGTTGTGTGTTGGTTTAACTGCTAGAGAGATCCTTCGTTGCTCCCAAGCATGACATCACACTCCCTAGGAGGAAGGTAATGCCACTGTGGCGACCGTACTCCTGGGGACGACACAAGTGCACCGATGCCCAGCCACTGCTAGATGATTCTGCTGGTACATTGACCCAGACCACTACATTCCCCTCACACTCTACACAGCCAGAATCTCACCCTGAGGAAACTCAGGTTCCCCTTCCCGCATACTATACCACCTTACACTTTGACTAAGAGGAAGGTGCAGATGAAAGTGCAGGTTCCTTGAGCAGGTGGGGGGGCATACTCATGGGCGACGGCACTGGCATAGGGCCCCTCATAGTACGCAAAAGTGTCTCTGCCGGTGGGAGGGCCCGGGCCCACCCGCCGTCAGACACACCGCCACACACCGCCGTACTATGAGGGGCCCTGTGCCAGTGTCGTCGCCAATGAGTGGGCCCCCCTGCTTGCTCAGGATCACAGCACTTGCAAAGTTGAAATACTTACCTCTCCCTGCTCCATCGCCATGACGTCTTCCGTGTGTCCTGACGGTGATATTCTGATCAGAGAGCGCAATGACATCACGTCTGTACGCCCTCTGCCTAAACAGTCAAGTGCAGTGAGATGGAAGATGGGGACGACGAGGAGTCCAGACTAGTACAGGGATTCCATAGCGAGGAGACTTATTTAATTGTTTTCAATGTTGGGACACCAATTTTTGGGGCGCACTATACTCTGGAGAATGATATATGGGGCCCACCATACACTGGAGCATTCCAAAGGTGGGCATCAGACACTGGAGCAGCATTTACAGGGCCCATTATACACTAGAGCATTAGAAATGGGGCCCTTTATATATGGAGCTTTATTTGGGCCCATAAGACAGTGAAGCTTCATCCATGGGGACCAACATATACTGTAGCATTATGTGGAGCTCATCATATACTGTTTCAAACATTATATGGGACCAATGATTCTGTATGGAGAAATATATGGGCCTCATTACTCTGTATAGCGCACTATGCGGTGCCCATAATACTGTATGGAGTAATATACTGTCCGTTTTTGGAACTATTGGAGAATTTAAAATCGATATCAGTCAAGAGATGTAAAAAGTGAAGTATTTTTCATTGTACAGTCATGGCCAAAAGTTTAGAGAATGACACAAATATTAATTTTTACAAAGTCTACTGCTTAATTTTTTCTAATGGCAATTTGCATATACTCCAGAATGTTATAAAGAGTGATCAGCTTAACAGCAATTACTTGCAAAGTCAATATTTGCCTAGAAAATGAACTTTATCCCCCAAAACACATTTCAACATCATTGCAGCCCTGCCTTAAAAGGACCAGCTAACATCGTTTCAGTGATTGCTCCATTAACACAGGTGTGGGTGTTGATGAGGACAGGGCTGGAGATCAATCTGTCATGATTAAGTAAGAATGACACCACTGGACACTTTAAAAGGAGGCTGGTGCTTGGCATCATTGTTTCTCTTCTGTTAACCATGGTTATCTCTAAAGAAACACGTGCAGTCATCATTGCACTGCACAAAAATGGCCTAACAGGGAAGAGTATCGCAGCTAGAAAGATTGCACCTCAGTCAACAATCTATCGCATCATCAAGAACTTCAAGGAGAGAGGTTCCCTTGTTGCCAAAAAGGCTCCAGGGCGCCCAAGAGAGACCAGCAAGCGCCAGGACCGTCTCTTAAAAGTGTTTCAGCTGCGGGATTGGGCTACCAGCAGTGCAGAACTTGCTCAGGAATGGCAGCAGGCAGGTGTGAGTGCATCTGCACGCACTGTGAGGCGGAGACTCTTGGAGCAAGGCCTGGTCTCAAGGAGGGCAGCAAAGAAGCCACTTCTCTCCAGAAAAAACATCATGGACAGACTGATATTCTGCAAGAGGTACAGGGAGTGGACTGCTGAGGACTGGGGTAAAGTCATTTTCTCTGATGAATCCCCTTTTCGATTGTTTGGGACATCTGGAAAACGGCTTATTCGGAGAAGACCAGGTGAGCGCTACCACCAGTCTTGTCTCATGCCAACTGTCAAGCATCCTGAAACCATTCATGTGTGGGGTGGCTTTTCAGCCAAGGGAATGGGCTCTCTCTCAGTCTTGCCTAAAAACACAGCCATGAATAAAGAATGGTACCAGAATGTCCTCCAAGAGCAACTTCTCCCAACCGTCCAAGAGCAGTTTGGCGATCAACAATGCCTTTTTCAACATGATGGAACACCTTGCCATAAAGCAAAGGTGATAACTAAATGGCTCAGGGAACAAAACAGAGATTTTGGGACCATGGCCTGGAAACTCCCCAGATCTTAATCCCATTGAGAACTTGTGGTCAATTATCAAGAGACGGGTGGACAAACAAAAACCTTCAAATTCAGACAAAATAAAAGCATTGATTTTGCAAGAATGGACTGCTATCAGTCAGGATTTGATCCAGAAGTTGATTGAGAGCATGCCATGGAGAATTGCTGAGGTCCTGAAGAAGAAGGGTCAACACTGCAAATATTGACTTGCTGCTTTAAATCATTCTAACTGTTAATATAACCTTTTGTTACTCATAATTTGATTGCAATTATATTTCTGTATGTGATAAAAACATCTGACAAACACACAAAAACCAGAGGGCAGCAGATCATGTGAAAATATAATATTTGTGTAATTCTCTAAACTTTTGGCCATGACTGTACTATACCGCTATTTCTCTGCCGTATCGGGGCATCATGAGTTGTGGTATGTGTTAAAGGGGTGCTCTTTGGCCCAGGGCACATGAAAACCTGGAGCCCTAGCCCTACCTCCCCACAACTTTAGCCAAATAACCCCCAGTTTTCAATGCCTAACTATTATTATGAAGTAAATTAAGGTTGACAAGCTTCAGTAATAAAAATTGATGTTTTTGGCATTGAAATGGGCACTGTAGGTGTGTTTACTGTCCTCCACTCCCTGCCGACTTTGCTTCCCCATTGACTTGCATTGGGTTTCGTGTTTCAGTCGGCCTTCGACTTTTCCCGATAAACGGCCGATTTCGTTCGACCCGACTTTTGAGATAGTCGGGTTTCATGAAACCCGACTCGACCTGAAAAAAGGCAAAGTCGCTCATCTCTACTTCCAACTTCTTTCATCCGAAGTGTCCAGCTCCATTGTGGTATGCTTCCAAGACCATTGATGCCTCTCTCTTTGGGACTACCACCTGCCAGACCAGCTCATGAGTGCAGGCATTGATACACCTCCGACACAGCTTTCCTTCATAGATGAACAGCCGGCCTCTTTCCTTCCACAACTGCTGGGTTTCTTCTGGAGCATCTGGACCTGGGCGTGAGTCAGCTTGTGACAGTAGCTCCTTCACTAGGCGGACTGCGGGGTCGCTATCCTGCGTTTCTGCCCAGTCATGATGAGGCAATGGATTTAGGGTGACCTCTTTCAAGCCAGACCGTCTGTTTCTCACTCCTTTAGCACGTTGGGCTGCAATTGGCCGATGGAAGGGAGGTAGCTCTATTTCTTCAAGAGCCTCAGGGTCTTCTCCTGCATCTGGCAAAATAGGCATTCTGGAGAGCGCATGAGCATTGGCATTCTTGTGCCCTGCTGGGTACTTGATGGTGAATTCATAGTTAGATAGCCAAGCCATCCATCGCAGCTCCAGTGCACCAAGTCTTGCAGTTTCCAGGTGAGTCAACGGGTTGTTGTCCATGAAGATGGTAAACTTGGCTGAAGCTAGGTAATGCTTGAATCTTTCAGTGACAGCCCAGACTATGGCAAGGAACTCCAGCTTGAAGGAACTGTAGTTGTCAGGGTTCCTTTCCGTAGGACGAAACTTCCTGCTGGCGTAAGAGATCACTCTTTCTTTGCCATTGTGTACCTGTGACAGTACTGCTGCAAGTCCCATGTTGCTGGCATCAGTGTACAACACAAAGGGTTTGTCAAAATTTGGGTAGGCCAGAACTTCATCACCTGTGAGAGCCATCTTCAGTCGAGTGAAGGATCTCTCCAACTCCTCAGTCCATTCAAAGGTGGAACTTTTCTGTTTGGTCTTCTTGGACTGCCCCACCAGAAGATTTTGCATAGGGGTGGCTATTTCAGTAAAGCCTTTGATGAATCTTCAGTAGTAGCCTAGCAGTCCAAGGAACTGGCGTACTTCATGGAGGTTGCTGGGTTTCAGCCAGTCCCAGATGACTGTGACCTTGTCAGGATCTGGTGCCACACCTTCTGCACTCACCACATGACCGAGGTACTGTACCTTGGGCTTCAGGAGGTGGCATTTGGAAGGCTTCACCTTCAGGCCAAAATTGGACAAAGCCTCAAACACCTCAGCCAGGTTCTCCAGATGGTCCTCATACGTCTTGGAGAAAACAATGACATCATCAAGGTACAACAGGACTGTCTCACATTTCATGTGTCCCAGGCAGCACTCCATCAGCCATTGAAATGTTCCTGGGGCGGTGCAGAGCCGGAATGGCATATAGTTGAACTCACAGAGACCTATTGGAGTGGTAAATGCTGTTTTCGCCTTGTCTGCCTCTGCTACGGGAACCTGCCAATACCCACTAGTGAGATCCAAGGTGGAAAAGTAGTTAGCAGTCTTAAGTGCAGCTAATGATTCCTCAATTCTAGGTAATGGGTAGGCATCTTTATGTGTAATGCTGTTAATTTTCCTGTAATCAACACACATTCTCATGGTACAGTACCATCCTTTTTCTTTACAAAAACTATGGGAGCTGCCCATGGGCTACAACTGTCTCTGATTACCCCAGCTTCCTTCATCTCTCTCAACATACCTTTAGCACATTGGTATTGTGTTGGGGGTATAGGCCGGTACCTTTCTTTTATGGTTGGATGATCTCCAGTGGGGATATGATGTTGAACCTCTTTTGCCTTCCCAAAATCTAGGGGATGTTTACTGAATACCCGCTCATACTCCTGGGTCACCCTGTACACCCCATTCTTCTGGTATGAAGGTGTAGAGTCAGTCCCCACCTGCAGTTGCTGGCACCACTCCTCCAGCTGCTTCACAGAGCCATTGTCCTCCATCTGATTGGATGAGACCAAGGGCTCTGCTGCCTGCAATGCGTTGTTACTAACAGTGAGCAGCTTAGCAACTGTGGCGTACTGAGGTATTGTGGCCTCCTCCTCCCCACAATTCAAAAGGCGTACAGGTACTCTCCCTTTACATACATCAACTACCCCTCTGGCTGTCAGGACAGTGGGCCTGCTATCAGAGTACACTGGTTCTACCAATGTCTGGTAGTCTTTTCCTCTGAGACCTATAGCTGCCCGACACCAAATCAACATTTCACATCTGGGGGGTATTGCAATAGGGAAAGCATCACTCACTCTGACGCTGCCAATTTCTCTGCCAGGGAGTTCTACCTGTTGTCTTTGCATCAGGGCTCTGATCTCCTTCTGCAGGACTCGTTGTTCACCGGAACCAGCAGTCTCAGCCACCTGTTGCAACAAGACAATAACCTCGGAAAGACAATTTTCAATTACAGTGGTACCAAGAGTCATTATGGGATTACATTCACGTCGATCAATATCCACAACTATCAGACCTTGAGATTTTAGCTCTACTCTACCCACTTTAACAGTAATTTCATTTCATCCTACTTGGGGTAAAGACTGGCCATTGCTGGCAACTACTATCAGTTCATCAGTTGGGCCATGGGTAAGTTCAGAGTCAGCCCAATACCTCTTGTAAAGAATGTACGGCATGGTGGTCACCTGTGAGCCAGTGTCCAGCAAAGCGTTCATGGGGATACCGTCAATCACCACTGGAAGGATTGGTCTCCCTCCAACATACTTGGCTCTCCAGTTCTTTGGGCCTGGGGATCCCTCTGGGCCTGGGTTGGCCCTCTGCCCCAGGGGTTGCTTGTTTAAATGACAGAACCTGGCGATGTGGCCTGTCCGGTGGCAGTTATGATAGATGGGACGTCCGTCCTGGTCATAGCGGTCGTTGTTCCTTCCTCGGAGTGGCAGAATCCTCTTCTTCCGGAGCCACGGGACATCCTCTGGACTGGAGGCGAGCTGGATCTTCTCCTTGGAGGACACTTGCAGGGACTGCACAGTTTTAGTAAGTGCAGTCATTCCTTTGGTCAACTCCTGGATCTGAAGACGTAGATCTGCAGCTGGGTCTTTATCCAGAGTCTGAGCATCAGCCTCCCCAGGGATGGAAGGGAGAGATGTTGCTTCCTGGTGGTAGGTGATCGCTGGGTGCCTAGGGGCACTGGACGGTTGACAGTTGGTTCCTGCAGTACCCGAATAGCCCTGTCCTTGAAATCAGCAAAGTCCAAATCAGGGTTTTGGAGGGTTATATTTGCGCAGCTGTGCTCTATGGGTACTGGATAGTCCTTCAATGAACTGCTCCTTTAACAGCTTGTCTTCCTCTTTCGCACTGTCAGGATCAATTTGCTTGACAGCTCGCAGCGCCACCTGCAGGTTAAGAGCATAGTCCTGTATACTGTCCTGCACTTTCTGTTTGCATCCAAAGAATCTCATCTTGATTTCAGCTGCAGTGCTGGTGTCAAAGGTGCTTCTCAGCTTGGCCAGGATCTTTTTAATAGTCTCTTTGTCAGTGTCCTGCCAGGCTTTTACTTCTCTCTGTGCCGCACCTGTTAGCTGTCCAATTAGGATGTTCACTTTCTGGCTTTCAGACAGAGGGTATACTTCAAACAAACTGCTCAGTCTCTCTTTAAATTCACTCAGGGTATGTGACTCCCCTGAATACTGTGGTAGCCATGCTGCTCCCGGAATGTAGGGCATAGACAGCGGCATTATGGGGACCGCTGCGGTGGGCACTATCGGAGCCGCAGCCACATTGGATCCATCATCTTGTGGCGTTGAGCAGTTGGCGGCGGCGTCCGCCGCTGCATTGCTGCATGGCACAGACATTCTCTTCCCCCCTAGTTAACGTTAGCCTGCTGATGGCAAAAAAAAACAAAAAAAAAAACAAACACCTCTCCCACTCAGGACCTCAGCTGTCTGGGGGCCATCGCTGCTCAGCGCTGTTTGCCATGTCGTCTGTCAGTGACGTTCAGGCATCAGAGCTAACGGCGCGAAAAAACCTCGTCACCGTGCCCCCTGCTGACTAAACATCACAGAGGATGCAGCAGACAGCGGTGAGCAGCGATGGACACCCCGGACAGGTGAATATCCCTATACTTACCTCCCCTGGCGCGGTCTCTGCAGCGGCACCACTGCTTCTCCACGGTCTCCCTTCCTGCCTTCAGTGGTCATGTGGTACCAGTCATTACACTCATGAATAAGCATATACTCAGGTGTTTACTGAGCGGTAACATGTGACCACTGAAGGCAGGAAGGGAGACCGTGGTTAAGCAGGGGGCTGCAGAGACCGCGACAGGGGAGGTAAGTATGGTCACGGTATATCTATATAAATTTATGGTTTTCAAATTTGTCAAAGTGTCTTTTTTAAGAGTAATTTGTTATTCCTTCAGCAGTGTGGATGGAAATGTAAGGGCCGCCACACCAACGACCCCTGAACAGAACAGCCCGGAGCATGGTCTGGCAGAGGAGGTCCAGGACTTTGAAATGTGCTCATCTCCAGCTCCTCCGGACACCAGGCCTTCTTCAGCGATGTCATCAATTGCATCCGAAGCTGCTTCATCATCAGCATCTTCTTTTTTGGATACCAGTCTGTCCTCTGCCGTGGGATTGGCGTCTGGCTCCAGTTCTGCTGCTCCTGCATCTGCCGCTGCCTGTACCTCTGCTGGTGGCGTGTCAAGGCGCACTGGGATGCGGGCTGATTCTGGCCGTTCCGTGGCATCGACAAGGGCGGCACAAAAAAAAGGGACAAGGACTGAGACTTCGACTAGTGCAATTGAAAACCTCACTAGTCGAACCCTTAGTCTTATTGATAATACCAGACGTCAGGATGACCTCGACATTTTCGGGTCAAGCATAGCCGGCTGCCTGAGGTCCATGCCACGGGACCGTCAGAATGTAATTATGTCAGCAGTAAATGTTATTATAATGTCTGTTGACATCCCATCCAATATTCCACCCTCAAATGAAATAACGGGGATTATGAACATTTTTAATCCCCAAAGTGTACCTCCACCACCACCAGCAGCAGCAGCTGCATCACAGCGGTTGGGGCAGGCGGCGTCATTACGTCACGACCATGCTGATGCCTTGCTTTATGTCCACAAAATTTCATCACAAACTGGTTTTCAACATGGAAGCTTCCAAATGAGCCAGGTTTTGTCCCAAAACCTATTTCCTTCCTATGACTATGATCCGGAGTACCATGATTTTTGAGTGTTTTCTCACCTACAACCAACTCGGCTGTCCACAAACCCTCCTGACCCACCCCACACCTTCCCTGTCATGTTGACAGGGTGCAATTTTTTCCGACAATGTTTGTCGTTCAGTTTTAAGTATTTTGCATACTTTGGTGTTATGTGGTTTTACCAAGTACTGTTTATATAAAAAATAAGCTTTTCAAGAAACAGTGTGTGTGTGTGTGTCAATATCTTTCAAAACTAATATTTTTACAATTGATAAATCTAGTCCCAAGACTACCTCACTGCACTCAACCGACCAACACTTGCATTGAAATCTGCCCTCTCCTCTGCTAAACAGGCCTACTTTACATACCTTGTATCTTCCTTATTCCACAACCACAAACAGAGGTTCAATACTTTTTACTCCCTCCTACACCCACCATGACCCACGCCAACTTCCCTAATCTCTGCTGAGGACTTCGCCGTGCAATTCCCAAAACACATAGACCAAACACAGCATGTCTTTATTTTTCAACCACCACAAGCCCTTGGTATACCATAACAATGGCCAAACCCCCTATCCTCCTTATCCAACATCCAGGCCCAACTCAAAGTCCCACGGATTACAGTATCACTGTTATGCCGATTATACTCAGATGTAACTCTCTGGCCCAGACATCAACTCTCTGCTATCCTTAATCCAGGAGCGTCTATTAGCCATATCCTCCTTATAATCTCGCTTAATCAAACTGAATGTAGTGATATATGAACTAATCATCTTTCACCCATCTGACAGATCTTCCTTCCACAACGTATGTAATTGCCGACTTCACGTTTTCCCCCGTACAAGGTATCCACTGACTTGGAGTAACCATTGACTCAGCCTTGTCCTTCGCAACACACATTCAGGGTTTCGCCACCTCCTGCATCCTCCAGCTCAAAATATTTGCAGAATACATCACTTCCTCTAACCTTTTTCTACAAAAATGCTTGTGAAAGCCCTCTTCATCTACCACCTACACTATTGCAACATCTTTTTCTGTGTACTCCCTGCTGAAACCCTTGCACCTCTTCACTCCATCCTTAAAAACTGTGCCGCCTGAGTATTCATCTCTCTCCAAGCTATTCCTCTGCAAATCTTCTCAATGGCTCCCATTCCATCAACATATCAAATTCAATTTACTAATACTAACCTACAAGGCCATTTACAACCTGTCTCCCCCCTATGTGTCGGGAAAAAAATTCACGATACATTCGCCCACACGTAATTTCCAGTCCTCTCAAGACCTCCTTCTCTCCTACACACCACCTCCAATACTTATCCTGAATATCCCACATCCTCTGGAATTCTGTGCACCATCACGTTCGACTATCAACCACAATCAGATCCTTCAGACGGAACATGAAATATAATTTCTTCTGGAAAGCTTACAGCCTGCAATGATCCCCGCTGCCTCATCAACTCTCTTGGAGCTACTGTACCACCTCAACCAACACCAGAGCTGCTGCGACACCCCAACCTACTGTCTCCTTTGTTAAGTGATATATGTAATTTGTATGTTACCCCTTCTCATGTACAGCACCATGTAATCTATGGTTCAATTTAAAAAAAATATTAGTAATAATAAAAATGTATTAAAAATGTCTTCCACTGTGTAATGGGATCATAATAATCGATGTTCACCAAATAATTGAGACCAGATTTTTAATTTTGAACAGCGACAAGTTTTATTAATAAGTTTTTTTACGGTTGTCAAAATGGTTATATCAACACGGGGCTTGGTTGCTTGGGATTATTCATCATTTCTTCTCGGCTGTCCAGGCTGCTTAACACCGGCACAGGAGTATTGCCAGTGCACGGCACCTTCAGGTCTCATGAAGTAGTCAGTGAAGGTTTCTCTCACACGCAGACCCGAGTTTGAAAGCCTTCCTTGACCCAAGTTTTCAACTACAATTAATTCAGACACCTGTGACTCCTCATCTACCTCTGGGCCGTATTCTCGAGCGTAGTTGTGGAGTAAGCAGCATGCCTTAATTACATTGTCAACAGTCTCCATCTCTAACTGGATGGCAGTGTGAAAGATCCTCCACTGACTACACAGGATCCCAAAGGTGCATTCCACATATCTTCGTGCACGGCTCAGCCGATAATTAAAAACCCTCCTCCGGTCATCCAGTGCCCTTCGTGGGTATGGGCACAGCAGGTTGGTCTTTAAGGGAAATGCCTCATCCGATACCATCACAAAGGCCACTGGAAGTGTGGAACCCGGCAAAGGTCTTGGGGCTGGGAGCGTTCCAACATCTCGAAGAATTTGCAGTCTGATCTGAGATGATTGCAACACCCGAGAATCCCCAGAACTACCATAAGCACCAACATCGATGGCAACAAATTTGTAATGTGCATCAGCCACCACCATCAGGACCACAGAAAAATACTTCTTATAATTAAAGAAGCTTGATCGTGGTGACGTCTGCACTCTTACATGTTTACCATCAACTGCACCTATGCAGTTTGAGAAATTGGCCACAGACTGAAAGCCTGCTGCAACCTGCAGCCAAGTCTCCTCGGTTGGCGATGGCATCATGAGGGGCTGCAACTTCAGCCAGATGATGGTACATGTGCACCTCACAATTTGAGAGATGGTGGATTTACCAACCCTAAATTGGAGGTGCAGTGATGTGTAGCTCTCTCCTGTGGCTAAAAACCTGAAAAAAAAAAAAAATAGAATAGCAAAATAATTTAAAAATAATGGCAATGCTACACTACTGTTCACTAAAAGATGCACCAGCGATCACGACAAAGATACGACCTGGTAAGGATCGATGTTCAGTCGCTACATGATCGATACTACAGTCATGGCCAAAAGTTTAGAGAATGATACAAATATTATATTTTCACCTGATCTGCTGCCCTCTGGTTTTTATGTGTGTTTGTCAGATGTTTTTATCACATACAGAAATATAATTGCAATCATATTATGAGTAACAAAAGGTTATATTGACAGTTAGAATGAGTTAATGCAGCAAGTCAATATTTGCAGTGTTGACCCTTCTTCTTCAGGACCTCAGCAATTCTCCCTGGCATGCTCTCAATCAACTTCTGGATCAAATCCTGACTGATAGCAGTCCATTCTTACAAAATCAATGCTTTTATTTTGTCTGAATTTGAAGGTTTTTGTTTGTCCACCCGTCTCTTGATGATTGACCACAAGTTCTCAATGGGATTAAGATCTGGGGAGTTTCCAGGCCATGGTCCCAAAATCTCTATGTTTGTTCCCTGAGCCATTTAGTTATCACCTTTGCTTTATGGCAAGGTGCTCCATCATGTTGAAAAAGGCATTGTTGATTGCCAAGCTGCTCTTGGACGGTTGGGAGAAGTTGCTCTTGGAGGACATTCTGGTACCATTCTTTATTCATGGCTGTGTTTTTAGGCAAGACTGAGAGAGAGCCCATTCCCTTGGCTGAGAAGCCACCCCACACATGAATGGTTTCAGGATGCTTGACAGTTGGCATGAGACAAGACTGGTGGTAGCGCTCACCTGGTCTTCTCCGAATAAGCCGTTTTCCAGATGTCCCAAACAATCGAAAAGGGGATTCATCAGAGAAAATGACTTTACCCCAGTCCTCAGCAGTCCACTCCCTGTACCTCTTGCAGAATATCAGTCTGTCCATGATGTTTTTTCTGGAAAGGAGTGGCTTCTTTGCTGCCCTCCTTGAGACCAGGCCTTGCTCCAAGACTCTCCGCCTCACAGTGCATGCAGATGCACTCACACCTGCCTGCTGCCATTCCTGAGCAAGCTCTGCACTGCTGGTAGCCCGATCCCGCAGCTGAAACACTTTTAAGAGACAGTCCTGGCGCTTGCTGGTCTTTCTTGGGCGCCCTGGAGCCTTTTTGGCAACAAGGGAACCTCTCTCCTTGAAGTTCTTGATGATGCGATAGATTGTTGACTGAGGTGCAATCTTTCTAGCTGCGATACTCTTCCCTGTTAGGCCATTTTTGTGCAGTGCAATGATGACTGCACATGTTTCTTTAGAGATAACCATGGTTAACAGAAGAGAAACAATGATACCAAGCACCAGCCTCCTTTTAAAGTGTCCAGTGGTGTCATTCTTACTTAATCATGACAGATTGATCTCCAGCCCTGTCCTCATCAAAACCCACACCTGTGTTAATGGAGCAATCACTGACACAATGTTAGCTGGTCCTTTTAAGGCAGGGCTGCAATGATGTTGAAATGTGTTTTGGGGGATAAAGTTCATTTTCTAGGCAAATATTGACTTTGCAAGTAATTGCTGTTAAGCTGATCACTCTTTATAACATTCTGGAGTATATGCAAATTGCCATTAGAAAAAATGAAGCAGTAGACTTTGTAAAAATTAATATTTGTGTCATTCTCTAAACTTTTGGCCATGACTGTAAGTTGTGGAATAGGAAAATCTGCTCAAAGACAAAGCTACGATGCGGCAATACGTATAATGACATTGCCGGTCTTTGGGACATTGTCACACAGCATCAATTCTGCTGACTCAAACATGGATAATCATGATTTCAGAGTTGCTAACGAGGTTGCTCATTGGTTAAAATAAAGCGATGCATGCTGGCCAGTGGGACACAACCAATCAAATAATGGACAAAGACATTGTAGTACGATCAGAAAAATCACATGGGTGGGACGTTCAACGGTATATAACACACATAGCGAGATCATTGGCAAGTTCGCTTCAGCGTCAATCAGTGACATTTCAGCGATGTGGCTTACTATCTGCTTATGTGAGACAGAGGGATTTAGAATGGGACGTTTCACAATTCGAAATAAAATAAAGGTATTTTAGATTAGAAATACAAATAAATGTAATAATTTTTTTTGGGCTGTGTTTGAAATATATTTATGGGCCACTTGAGGACAGTATTGAGGCACTGTGTCTGGCATCATAATGGGGGTAATTCAATGTGAAATGAAAAAAGAAGAAATATGCATGCAGACCGTTAGAGGAACAGCCGTTTCATGATTACTTGCTTGTACGGGTTCTGGACCCGTAGAAGCAAGTAGCATCTAGTAATCGCGAAACGTCCGTTGTCCGGCACCTCCCTCCCCTAGCATTCCTCTACCGTCCTGCATGTCCACATATCTATTGATGGAATTCATGTCAACTAAAGACACACAGTTTTTCAGTTATATTGGCGAGTGCTTCATATTTCTTCTTTATGCATTTCACATTGAAATATTCCTGTTTTGTCAAGCAAGCACCTCCGTTTTTTAATCAAATATATAACACAATACTTCAGATAAATAGCTCCATCTCTAATGTGGTGATTTGTGGGCCCTAGTTTGGCGTTCAACTGTTTGCTCTTTGCTGTGATCATTATGGGGGTCAAGTGTATAAAACAAAAAAAAAAAAACTTACCGCAAGCTGATGAGCAGCCTTTCCTCAGCAGAGATGGCTCTTCGCATGATTGTGTTGTGATAATTTAAACCTGGTGACAGAATGTCGAGTAGCCAATCAAATGCTTCTCTTGTGAGCCTGCAGAGCTGTGGAAATTTCTCTGGATAGCTGTTAAAAAAATTAAAAAAATTGTATTAACACACAGATAAGTATTGCACATGCTAACAACAAAATAACTAAAAAATATTTTCGGTGCACACGTAGGAAAAAAAAATCACTTTTTTGCCCTACTATATCTTACTTCCTTAAATCCTGGTAAAGAAGATTGAAGTGGCCCTTTTCCATGGGGTCTTCAACAATTTGGTGCACCCTCTTTCTTTTGGCAGTTGTTATCCTCCTCCTCGTACGAGAGCGCTCCTATGTGAGTATCAGTCCCAAATACATCCAAAGATTCAGCCGATAACAAACCTATGGACAGTATGTAACGGTAACTTCACATTAACAGTTTTTTACAAGGCGTAACATGTGGCAAAAAACGCATTTTTACAAAAAAAAATGCCTTGTTGCATGCGATTGTATTTTCTGCGCCTTAGTTCTCTAGTGGTTAAATAAAGTATCTACTAATCTTTACGCCAAAACCGCATGTGCACTATAATGCAAACAACGGCATGTCCATGCGCACGCTGCATTTCCAGAGACCATTGTGCTTCATTTTGTCGTATTCCATAAAAAAGTGTGCACGTGTTTTTTTTTAAAGCCTTTTGTCGGACACAAAAATGAAAATGGATGTGCATTGCACGCCTAAGGCTAGGTTTACATTGCGTTACTGCAACCATTTTACGGATACATTGGATGCGGTAAAGCAGATGTCATTATTGACATCTTTAGTGCCCTAGCACTAACGGTTTGCGATAGCAAATGGTAGCGCACAGATAACATGCTCTACCTAGCGTTAGCCCATACAGATCTATGCACAGCAAACGGGTGCGTTCGCTGTGTGTTTACTGCCAACGCACCAAAAAAAGATGCAAGCAGCATTCAAGGGTGCGTCATTACTTAACGTCTACTTGATAACACATGGCGATTTTGAAATGCATAATGATGCATTAGTTTAATTGCGGGCAATGGCAGAGATAACGGATCCGTTACATAGTGCCGTTATGTAACGGATCCGTCAGCGCATTGCCCCCTTACGCTATGTGAACCCAGCCACCGCACACGTCGAAAATACGCTTGGGCATAAATCCACATATAAACACACGAAAACCCAAGACCATGTGCACACCATGCATGCGCATAGACTTGCATGATGCAATGCTCCAAAAAACAATAGCTGCAGTGCGGGGGGAAAAAAGCTAATGTGAATCCAGCCTTACCTGCTCACTAAGGTGGTGGTGCAGCAAAATTAGTGGTAAGCAGCAAAATCTGCATCATTTCGGGGGTCAAACACTGGCTTTGCCCTGGTGGCATCTTCACTGTAGTGCAATACCACAAAAACATGGAGTCTAGGGGTTGGACTAGGAAATGACCTCACAAATGTTTTTTTTTTTTCATTCAACTTTGTATGATGTTAAAAACGCTTAAAAAACGCTTTAAAAACCGCAAAGAAAAAATGCATAAAAACCGCATTAAAAACGCTAAAAAAACGCATAAGAAACCACATGTGTTTTCCTTGAAGGGGTATGCAGTTTTTTTTCAGGAAAATTCTGCTTGCAATCTGCAAAGTGTGCACATAGCCTAATACAGCAGTAATTGTGCAATATGTTTAGCAGCGCACGAAGTCCAAAAAAAGCTCCATAGGAACTGATACAATAGCAAGGTGAAATTAGCCCCTTATTACCCTATATGCCACTACTACATGGCAATGGGAAGAGAGAGGTTAAGTGCCAGAATTGGCGCATCTTACAGATGCACCCTTTCTGAGGTGGCTGGGGGCAGATACTTTTATCCAGGGGGGCCAATAACAATGGTCCCTTTCTAAGCTATTAATATATGCCCTCAGTCACTGGCTTTCCCCCTCGGCAGAGAAAATTGCGTGGGAGCCCACGCAATTTTTTTTGCTGGGAGGAGGGAACTTGTGGAGCCAATAAATAGGCTTCCACATTATTTATTCATGATTTTTAGGGCAAGTATCCATTATATGTCCATTTTGCAAGCTGAAGAGAAAATCTCGCCATACGGATGTAACCCAGATATGTTGCGTCTGACTCCAGCCTTACTCAGCAAACACTGGGCGGTGCTCTATTTCAAACTCGAATCCCTGTACCTTCTGTTTGGCACCTGTTACATAGCCAATAAGCATGCAGGGACTGCCTGCACATCACTGTAATGCTGTAGCAATCTTGGTAGAGGCATTACTGTGATTGTTATAACCCCTGACACCATCAGGGGTTATGAAAGTACAGGCACCTCCAGGCTCAGCACACTGATGCCATTGCACAGCTCAGGGACAGTTCTGATTGGAGGGAGAGGGTGCTTGTCCATGTATGTGTGTACATTTTTAGGAATCAGAGTCCTGTAATGTTAATACTGGTGGTAAAGCAGAACCATCATAGTTAACAGTCTTTGTAAAGGCTAATTTTGTGCTTTGTTGTTTGTATCAGATACATCCTGCATTTAGCCTAGGGTGGGAGAGAGAGTTGCAGGGTCAGGAAGACTGGCTGAATACAATCTGTAGACAGAGATTAGAACTTAGCAACCTGTTGCTAAATATATAGGTGTGTCAGTCTACCACATTTTTTTTTTTTTTTTAGAAAACATTGACTATATTGTCATCCATATAGCATTAGATGCTTTGTGGAGCATTTCTGTTTTATATAACACTCCAAAAAAGCTTTGAAACATTTCTCTGTATTCAATTTCTCATCCATATACTATTACTTGGGCTGTGGTACATTTTGGTGCTATATAACAGTCCATAAAAGCATTGAAACATTTTTCTGTATTCACTTACTCATCCATATACTATTAAATATTCTGTGATACATTTCGATGTTACATAACAGTCTAGAAAAGTGTCTAAATATTTCTGTACTAAATTACTCATCCATATTCTATTTTGTTGTCTGTTGTGGATTTCAGTGGCCTATAACATTCTAAAAAATTTTAAAATATTTTTCTGGATTCAATTATTCATCCATATACTATTACAGGCTCTGTAATGCATTTCAAAGTAATATAACAGTCAAAAAAAAGATGAAACTTTTTTTAATTCAATTACTCATTCATAGAGTATTATGTGATTTGTGGTAGATAATGGTGGTATTAAATTCCAAAAACATGCTTTAACTGCTGCAGGTGACCATTTTGTTTTCTAAATGAAAGATAAACTTGGATTCAAGAAACCTAACACTTAGAAAATGCGTAAGGTGTGCAGTAAAGGATCAGGAAGTGGTAGTGCTGATAACAGTGCACGCAGACTCCAAAGATGTGGGGCAGGTGAGACTACACCTATAGCTGGAGCACAAGAAACATGACCATCCACGACACATAGGTTCCTGTCCTACTTTGCAGAGAGGTACGGTACACCACTTCTGAAACCAGAACAGTGCAAATAAGTAGTTGGTTGGATAGCAGATAATGCTTCCAGCATGCTGGGCAGCCTCACTCAGTCTTCCACGTGGTCCTGTCTTACCAGTAAACAATCTTGATCATTTAATCATCACCCTGATCCTCCTTCCTCTCACCATGATGAGTTCCAGGACACTGGTGATCCCACACTAGGACAATCTGAGGAGCTTTTCGCAACATCACTTCTTGATTGTGGCCTCTCACCCTGCATGTTCTAAGAGGGACTGGAGGAGATGCTGTTTAGGGATGCACAAAACTTAGAGCAGCCACAGTCACAAGAAAATGATGGTGAGAAATGGCAAATTTTGTGTTAGGAGGAAGATGCTGATGAGACACAGTTGCCAATAAGTCAGGTTGTTATGTCACCAAGTCTGGAGGATCAAGGTGCGGCAGTGGAAGCCAAGGTGATGGATGACAAAGTCACTGACCCAACCTAGGAATTTGGCATGCAGATCCAGGCCAGCAATACTGAGGGGGAGGAAGCACTGAAACAGGCAGGAATAGGCAGTGGGCTGAACAAAAGGAAAAGGCGGGCAACTTTTCCGCAGAGCAATGACATTCCTGAATTTCTCTGACAAAGACTTAGGTGTTCCCCTTTTTCAAAGAGAGTTCTGAGACAAAAACAGGAAATTTGCAACCTGTACCATGCCAAGATCAGCAAAGCCTGACTACTAAGAGCCTAACCACCACCAGCATGCTCAGACATATATCATCTAAGTACTTGGTTAGCGGGTGACACCACTGCCTCTTCTGCTGTGCTATTGCTGCTGCTATAAATGGTGAACAAGAGTAGGGCTAAGATAAGCACTGTCTGTTTGTTCTGAACTGCATTCAGATTGTAGCTTATTGACTCTTCTAAGTTCTGTCAAGCATGCTGCCTCATGAATACTTTAGAACCATCACAACTCACCTGTCCTAACTTCACCGCTTTTCCTTTGTATTTGTGAGGTTACTACAGGAATCCAGTACACACCTCTGATTTCATCATCAAAGACCTCATAAAGCTGTCTCATTTGACTATCTTCTGCTTGAGTATGCAGGTAGCAAGCTCACACTCCTACCACATGCTGTCTAGTAATCTTGCAACACATTATGCTCAACTGTGCTGTTCCCGAGTGCTGTCTGCTATATACAACAAGACAAAGTGGTACAGCACCATGTAACCACCTCTTACCAAATAACTTATAAAAAAAAGCACATGGTAGGTTACGGCTGTTATTACAGATAATAGATTACAATGAAAGTAACCAAAGTGTTGTGCATTAGCAAAACTATATCTGTTCTCTTCTACAGCTGTTTGATGTCAGACCCTGCAGTAAAAGCCAAGTATTACAATCTTGAACTTGGCTTTCCTTTATGAATTTTTTGCCATCTTTACTTCATGTTAGATTAAAATTTAGGCTGTGTGCACACGCTGCGGATTCCGCTGCGTTTCCGCAGCGGTTTTTGCCGCTGCGGACCCGCAGCAGTTTTAGCTGCGGTGTACAGTACCATTCAAATGAATGGTAAAAAAAAAACGCTGTGCCGACGCTGCGGAAAAATCCGCGCGGATTTGCTGCGGTTTTAAATCCGCAGAAAGAATTGCATGTCAATTCTTTCTGCGGAAACCGCTGCGGGTTCCTATCTCCACCATTGTGGAGATAGTGAATCCACAGGACCAAACCGCAGGCAAAACCGCAGATAATCCGCAGGTCTTTTGACCTGCGGATTATCTGCGGTTTTTGCAAAATCCCTGCGGATTAATCCGCAGCGGATTCCGCAGCGTGTGCACACACCCTTAGAGTGCAAAAATGCATACCTAACACTTCTGTGTAAAGCTTAATCCAAATTCATATTAATCCACCAATTATTACTCCATTACTTGCATGAAAAACACTAGAATGCTCTCAATGTGGTCATTAGGTAAAGAAAAAACTGTGGGTTACTAGATTATATAATACATTTATCTCTCACGATTGCCAAAGTTCTTTACATTCCTCCAGCCTTGTGTTTTTCCACACCCATGATTCAGATCATGCTGATGAATTGGATCTCCTTCCACTGGATGCCTGGGATATAAAGGAGAGAAGCAAATGAAGAAGTGAGAAGCATGCAGAGTAGTCATTTACCCTTCTATTTAGGAAAGCTGAACTAGACTGCAAAGCCATCCATCTTGCTTGTCGAATTCTATGCTCCTACTAGTGTAATACTTGTAAATACAAAAAGCTGTTTCTGTTAAATTACAATACAATAGGGACATAGGGAGCATATGTGTTTGTTGAATTTGGGACATTGGAATAGATTTTCACATGCTCTAGTCTAAATTACCTCATTTGATTGTCTCAACCAACAGGATGATTGAATTATCAAGAAAAGAATAAATCAATAGACAGTAAATGTTATATGCAGTGAACAAATTATTTGAGTCTTTTAGATGTGTTTATATTAAATATAAAGAAAACATTCACTGGATTTGCAAGTTATATGGCTGTTGTTTCTCCCTTTCTAAATATACTGTAAATGTTTACTTATGCATAACAGCAGCAAGATTGGTCTGCACTGAAAATCCAGAGGGGAGGTACAAGTAAATTGGTTGAGTAGCCCTCCCCGTATCAGATCAGAACAGGCGTGGGCAATTAATTTTCCTAAGGGGCCACATGAAATGTTGTGAGTAGAGATTGGCGAACACGAACAGTAAAGTTCAGCGTCCATACCGAACACTTAGGCTGTGTGCACACGCTGCGGATTCCGCTGCGTTTCCGCAGCGGTTTTGGCCGCTGCGGACACGCAGCAGTTTTAGCTGCGGTGTACAGTACCATTCATTTGAATGGGAAAAAAAAACGCTGTGCCGACGCTGCGGAAAAAACCGCGCGGATTTGCTGCGGTTTTGAATCCGCAGAAAGAATTGCATGTCAATTCTTTCTGCGGAAACCGCTGCGGGTTCCTATCTCCACCATTGTGGAGATAGTGAATCCGCAGGACCAAACCGCAGGCAAAACCGCAGATAATCCGCAGGTCTTTGGACCTGCGGATTATCTGCGGTTTTTGCAAAATCCGTGCGGATTAATCCGCAGCGGATTCCGCAGCGTGTGCACGTACCCTTAGGGTGAGTGCACACGCTGCGGATTCTGCTGTGGAATTTTCCGAACGGATTTGTCTAAATCCACAGGTAAAACCGCAGGTTAAAAGACCTGCGGTTTATCTGCAGATTTTCTGCGGTTTAGCCTGCGGATTTCCCCTGCGGTTTGACACCTGTCATGGAGCAGGTGCCAAACCGCAGCAGAATCCGCACAAAGAATTGACATGCTGCGGATTTGAAACCGCAGCAAATCTGTGCTGAAAATTCTGCATCGTGTGCAATGCGGATTTAATTTTCCATTGATTATAATGGTATTGTACACCGCAGCAAGAACTGCTGGGGATCCGCAGCAGAATCCACAGCATGTGCACACACTCCTAAAGTTCGGGCACGGACACCGAACACAGACTTCACCAGAGAGTTGGTGTTACTGTTCGGGTCCGGCTGCTCAAACTCCTGGTGTTTGTTGCACTGTCATTTACATGAAAGCGCGTCAAACATCGCTTCTGATCGGCGGTGAAATCATCCCCACTAGTCAGACAACCGTGATTTCCACGCTGTCAAAAGACAGTGTGAGCGCACAGCTGTGATTGGAGATTTAAAGTTTACCTTTGGTCACTGGTGTCAGCAGATGGAACTACCACTGCCATCAGCCGACGCCTAATATCAATGAGAGCAGGAGCAGCTGATGGGAGTATTCATCAGCTGGCTCCTGAGCTGTAAATAAATAATATAAAAAAATGGAGTAGGTTCCCCTGTATTTTTATTAACCAGCCAGAAAACTCACAGCTAGAGGTTTTTACCCTCAGCTGTCAGCTTCAGCAAGGCTGGTTATCAAGAATAGATGGGTTCCCTCGCCATATTTTTTAATTATTTAAATAAATAATTTTAAAAACCGGAGTGGGGTCCCCTTCATTTTTAACAACTATCCTTGATAAAGCAGGCAGCTGGGGGCTGGTAATCTCAGGTTGGTAAGGGGCCATGGATATTGCCCCCCAGTCTAAAAATAGCAGTCCAGGTTGAAAATTGTTTATCCCCGAGACATGGATTATGGCATGGTACTGAATGAAGGATAGGTGAGGGATTTTTTTTTTAATTTTTGTTTTCTTACAGGAGATGAAGGATTCAGTGGAATTAGGCATTATGTGAGAATAGCTGTGTTTGTTATTTTTAAATAAAAAAGTAAAAGTGTGCTTTGTTTTATTTTAATTAAAAGACTTTATTCTGGCTGTGTGTTTATGCACAATACAATTATAGAATTAGTAATGGATAGGAGCCTCATGGACGCTCCTCTATTACCAAGCCCTGGGCTTGATGTCACTGGACAATACAAAGGTGACATCAACCCCACAAATATTAACCCCACTTGCCACCGCTACAGGGCAAGTGGGAAGAGCGGGGCAAAGTGCCAGAATTAGCATATGACGTGCCCCAGAGGCCGTGGGATACTCCGCACCGAACCCGTTAACTTCAATGGGAGATGTCACAGTGCCAGTGACCCGGTCCGTGGCCCCAGGCGGTCATGTAAAAGGGGTTGAATTGGATGGGGATAAAGTTTATGCAGTGATTCATGATGCCAGTTGGAGTGTTTGACTGTAGTATAGCCGACACTGCAGATGATCCCTGGGGGAGTAGATGGTGATGGCAGTGCAGATGTTAAACCCTCTCCAACCAGGGCAGACCCCCAGAGATTGTGATACAAGTAGAAGGCACGGAGTAATAAGGCAGGAGACAAGAAAAGTCACTTTATCATTTACTGTAGTTCAGTTGCAGTTCAGAGGAGATATTACAACTCTCACCAGGTTACAGTCTGCTCTGGAGAATGAGAGTTATCTTTCTCTGCTGTGACTCAGTGTAATTTCCTGCTATTCTAATCCTTTCTGGGACCAAGGCTTCCCGGAGTTTAGAACTTCACAGTATTGCCTCTACTCACTGTGTAAGTATTTCGCCTTCAGCAGCTGGCAGCTTGAATCCTTTGTGAAGCAGCTCAAGTTCCCACTTGCACTATCCCTCACTGATCCTAGATTGTTGCAGTATTTCCGAGGGAAAAACACTTTACTGCTGGTTGTATAATCCCACGCAGTGTCTCAGCTTACCACCCTGCTCTGAAAGCATGGATGGTCTAGGGGCTGGCTCCCTGATACTTCTTATTAGCAGTACTCCTGGATCGAGCACATGTCTTAACATGGTTTCCAAGACTTTCTTCCTCCTTCTTGTTCACTGAAACAACAACTCGACCCCTCCCCCTACCAGTTAGGGCATGTCTGCAAAGCTCTAAGCTTCAGACAAGTAAGGGAGTGAGGCAAATTGTGTGTGTGTTGTTGTCTCTAGCAGAGAAAGCATAACTCCCATTGCTCACAAAACACATACCAAACAGTACATATTTACCCATTTGTGGCGATAAAAATGCAGGGCGTCACATTCCCCCCTAGATAAAGGTAGCACGTCCTCGGGCTACACACGGAACATAAGCGTATAACAAATGACATAACAGTTAACCTGAGTAAAAGTAAACAGTCCCAGTAGCGGAGTTGAGTCGTGGATTACAGCCCAAAACCACTTCTGATTGTTTGGATCGTCCCTGAGTGCAGGTGCAGGGCACACAGACCATAATATAAAATTCACTGAACTGGCTGTTTTAGATGGCTTCCTGCTAAGGCACGATGAACAGATTTTTCTTCTCAAGTTTAAGAGTCTTTACAAGAGTTCTTGTAGTGGAAAAAGGCATAATAACTACTAAAATCTCACATTAGTCCATGTGGGCACAATTTCTTTAAGACGTTTAGTAACGTTACCTAAGGCAAAGTTCAATGTAAGTACAACTCAAAACTTAACTTATTAATCTTAGAATATTTTACAAATCATTTCTATAAATCATTTCTATAGCAAGATAGGGTTTGACACTGTGCGCTACTCTGTGATCTGCACAAGATAGGAATACTAGATGACTTCCTATGAATCTTTGAACCTACCATGGGTACAACAGGTTCACTGCTGACTGTGGGCAAGTTTTCTGATTCTTCCTCATGCACAGTGTTAGTGGTTGGCATTAGCGATTCGTCGCTTCCAGAACAATTTGGTGTCTCTGGTAAAGACCTTTGTGGGAACACCATCACTGTAACTACCACTGCATTATTAACTTGCAGCCAAGAACTAGGGAATTCACCTACAACAGTGCGAATCTTGGTATCAGTCTTTTCTTTTAGCTGTGAGTCTTCCTTAGTCTCAACTCTTTCACGCAATTGTGCTGGACATACTTTCAGATTGTCTCTGGATACGGTAATACACGTTTTTCCTCCATCTTTAGAGATGGTACACACTTTGCTGTTGTCATAGCTAGATAGCTGAATAGTGTAAGGCTGAGCCTCCCATTGGTCATCTAACTTGTGGTTTCTTATCTTTTTCTTCAGCACTTGTACACCTGTTGATAAGGGGGTTGCCACAGTATGTCTGTTAAAGTTCCTTTCCTGTTTTTGCCTAGCTTGGACAAGACTTTCCTCTACACATTGCTGAACTTTTTGATACTGCAGTTGTCTTTCTGTATTCCAATCCGTGTCCAATTGGCTAGATATGGTTTCAGGAGTTAGGACTCCTATTTCCAGGTCGATGGGGAGTTTACCTGGCCGTGCACGCATCAAGTAAGCTGGAGTATATCCTGTTGCACTGGTTGGGATATGATTGTACATTTCGATCAAGTCAGGCAATTTTTCAGGCCATTGGTTCCTTTCTTCCAGTGGTTGGACCTGCAATAAATTGATTACCAGATGATTCAGTTTCTCGCAAAGACCATTGCCTTGTGGGTGGTATGAAGTTGTTCTGATCTTTTTACATCCATAGAGGGAACAAAATTCTTGAAAGACTTCTGCTTCGAAGGCTCGACCTCTGTCTGTCAGCACTTGAACTGGGTAGCCATGGGGTCTGCAGAAATATTCCTGGAATGCCTTTGCAGCTGTTCTTGCTGTTTGATCTTTCACCGTAACGACCACTAAGAAACAGGAATAGTGATCCACGATTTTTAAGGCATAGGTATACCCTGATTGGACATTGCACATGGTCTAGGGCCACCAGTTCCAAAGGTTGTTTAGTGATGATGGGCTTCAAGGGGGCCCTTTGATTGGCAGAATTCTTTCTTCTGAGATTACATGGGCCGCATTCCCTACACCACTGTTCAATAGACCGTCTCATACCTGTCCCAGAAGAAGCGGTCGCGGATGGCTACTTCTAGCTTTCTCCAACCAAAGTGTCCAGCTTGATTGTGGTAAGCTTCCAAGACCATGGGTACATCCTTTCCGGGGACCACGATCTGCCATACCAGTTTGTGCGTACGTGGGTTAATAGCTCTTCGGACCAATTTGCCTTCAAAAAGGAACAGCTTCTTTCTCTCTTTCCACAACTGTTGGACATCTGCAGGCGCATCAGGAGCTGGAGACTAATCAGCTTCTCCAAAGAGTTCTTTGAAAATATGGGGTGAGAGTTAGATCAGTGCCCTGCAGCGTGGGACCACCTCTTCCCAGCCAAGGGCTGGGAGCTCATCGTCTGACTACCTAACACTTCCTGTGACTCTGCTCCACCAGCACTGCTGATCCCCTCCCTGTTAAGCTGAATTCGGACTGTAAGATGGATCCCCATTTAGCGCATTAATTTTTTTCTCAATTTTCCTTCTGAAAATTTGGGGTGTGTCTTATGGTCTGGTGCATCTTATAGTCTGAAAAATACTGTATGTATGTACCAAAAGGGCACAAATGAACTTTAAATCAGAGTAAAGGTACAACCAGAGTGATCTACATATTAAATTTAAATAAGTGTATGCTTGGGGTATATTGGTTGAGTGAAGGTATTTAGGGGGGTTGATGAGGCGGCGGGTACTTGTGTGCTGGGTCCAGAACTAAAGAGGCTGCATCCACTGTTCCCAGGGGGGAGTCTGAGTGAGGCAGACCTCCCCCTGTTGCCTGGGAGAAGCTCTAGAGAGGAGGGGCTTCCTGCTGACAGAGGGGGGCGGAAGACGAGAAAGCGAAAGCGTGTGAAGGAGGTCAGTTTGGTGCCAAGGCAGAGCAGCGCAAAGTCAGGTGAGCAGTGCGCTCCACTCCCCAGCCCAACACAGAGTACCAATGCTGCGACAGGCAGTGCTGCAGTCGACCAGAAGGGCAGGGATTGCTGTGCTGAGGGAAGCAGTGTGCCCAGCTGTAATCCAGAGAGAGCAGAGCTGTGCAGAGCAGAGCCGTGCGGAGCAGAGACGTGCAGATTAGAGCCGTGCAGAGCAGAGCCAGAGAGCAGAGCTGTGCAGAGCAGAGCCATGCACACAGAGCAGAGCCAGGCGTTGCTGCAGACACAGAGAGAAGTGCTCCGTCCTGGGAGTACCAGTGCCATGCAGATAGTGGGACGTGCAATGTGTGTCCAGTGTCTGCCAGAGCACCGGGTGCTGTACACTACATGACCGTGAGTACCGCACACACGCTGCCCAAGAGAGACCGCATACGAGACTGACACTTGCACCCTGATGTTGTCAGCAGATAGTTGCCCTGACATTTGTGACCTGACCTCTCCAGTGAAGATAGTTTAGGAGCCACGTTGGGCTCGTACAGGACTGTGCCCCTTGCCTTTGTTAGCCACCCTCTGACAGCCAGAAGCCGCTCCTCTCTAGTGCTTCTCCCAGGCAACAGGGGGAGGTCTGCCTCACTTAAGCTTCCTCCCGGGAACAGTGGATGCAGCTTCTCTAGTTCCAGACCCAGCATGAAGGTACCCGCTGCCTCGTTGACCCCCCTACATTCTCCTTCTCTTTTAGCTCACCATTCCATGGGCGAGAACTCTTTGTACTCCACTGCACTCTTCTGAGGGCCGATAGATGCCCATATTTTTTGAAAACACTGCTGCCTCCCTGGCTCAACGCAAAAGAGACTAATATAACAGGGGACTGAACAAACTGACACAAGCTGTAACATATGGAGTGGGGTCCAGCACTGCCCTAGCAGGGAGAACGCAGAACCCTCACAGCAAAGCAGAAAGAGGCAAAACCAGATCAGATGCAAAGGATTAGCAAATGAACAACTTAACTGAAAAATGCAGGATCAGGCAGGAGACAGCAGACCTCAAAATGCTCAGGAAAAAACAAATCACCAGCAGCAACTGAGGGAAGCCTGCTCATCATCAGGTGGCAGATTGCTGTACTGAGGGAAACAGTGTGCCAAGCAGTAATCCAGAGAGAGCAGAGCAGAGGAGAGCCGTGCGGAGCAGAGCCAGAGAGAGCAGAGCCGTGCAGAGCCGTGCACACAGAGCAGAGCTGAGTCGGGTGTTGCAGCAGCCACAGAGAGAAGTGCTCCTTCCTAGGAGCACTAGTGCCACGCAGAGAGCGGGACGTGCAGTGTGTGTCCAGTGACTGCCAGAGAACTGGGTGCTGTACACTGTGTGACTGTGAGTAACGCACACGCACTGCCCAAGAGAGACTGCATACGACACTTACACTTGTGCCCTGACGTTGACAGCAGATAGTTGCCCTGACAATTGTGACCTGACCTCTCCAGTAAAGATAGTATAGGAGCCACGTTGGGGTCTAACAGGACTGTGGCCTGTGCCTTTCTTAGCCACATCAGAATATGGACAAGGGGCAGTGGAAGGTACCGGAGGCCAACCACTGCTGCCAGAAGATGGACCATCAACTACAGCATCTTTCTGGAAAAGACACTGCGCCCATCATTGCCAGCGCTATTGAGTTTGCAGCAGGAGCAGCAGTTTAAGGACTTCCTGATGCATGTGCTAACAAACTGCCATTGTCTGTAGTATTGTTTTTCCACTTCTCCATACCCTTTGCCTTTAACCCCTTCACCCCCAAGGATGGTTTGCAGGTTCATGACCGGGCCAATTTTTACAATTCTGACCACTGTACCTTTATGAGGTCATAACTCTGGAACGCTTCCTTGGATCCCAGTGATTCTGACATTGTTTTCTCGTGACATATTGTACTTCATGGTAGTGGTAAAATTTCATTCAAATAACTTGCGTTTATTTGTGAGAAAAATGGAAATTTGGCGAAAATTTTGAAAATTTTGCAATTTTCCAACTTTGAATTTGTATGCCCTTAAATCACAGAGATACAGCACACAAAAAACTTGATAACTAACATTTCCCACATGTTTACTTTACATCAGCACAATTTTGGAACCAAAATTTTTTTTTGTTAGGAAATTATAAGGGTTAAAAGTTGACCAGCGATTTCTCATTTTTACAACACCATTTTATTTTTAGGACCACATCACATTTGAGGTCACTTTGAGGGGTCTATATGATAGAAAATACCCAAAAGTGACACCATCCTAAAAACTGCACCCCTTAAGGTGCTCAAAACCACATTCAAGAAGTTTATTAACCCTTTAGGTGCGTCACAGGAATTTTTTTGAATATTTAAAAAAAAAATGAACATCTAACTTTTTTTCACAAAAAAAATACTTCAGGTTCAATTTTTTTTTATTTTACCAAGGGTAACAGGAGAAATTGGACTGCAAAAGTTATTGTGCAATTTGTCCTGAGTACGCTGATACCTGATATGTGGGGGGGGAACGACTGTTTCGGCGCATGGCAGAGCTCAGAATGGAAGCACAGTTTGACTTTTTCAATGCAAAATTGGCTGGAATTCAGATCGGACGCCATGTCACGTTTGGAGAGTCCCTGATGTACCTAAACAGTGGAAACCCCCTATAAGTGACCCCATTTTGGAAACTAGACCCCCCAAGGAACTTATCTAGATATGTGGTGAGAACTTTGAACCCACAAGGGCTTTACAGTTTATAACGTACAGCGGTACAATTAAAAAATCATATTTTTTCCACAAAAATGATCTTTTCACCCCAATTTTTATTTTCCCAAGGGTAACAGCACCCTAAAAGTTATTGTGCAATTTGTCCTGAGTACGCTGATACCCCACATGTGGGGGTAAACCACTATTTGGGCGCATGGCAGAGCTCGGAAGGGAAGCAGCACCATTTGACGTTTTTGGCTGGAATTGAGATCGGACACCATGTCGTGATTGGAAAACCCCTGATGTACCTAAACAGTGGAAACCCCCCACAAATGACACCATTTTGGAAACTAGACCCCCTAAGGAACTTATCTAGATGTGTGGTGAGAACTTTGAACCCACAAGGGCTTCACAGAAGTTTATAACATAAAGCTGTACAATTAAAAAATCATATTTTTTCCACGAAAATGATCTTTTCACCCTCAATTCTTATTTTTCCAAGGGTAACAGGACCCTAAAAGTTATTGTGCAAATTGTCCTGAGTACGCTGATACCCCACATGTGGGGGTAAACCACTATTTGGGCGCATGGCAGAGCTCGGAAGGGAAGCAGCGCCATTTGACGTTTTTGGCTGGAATTGAGATCGGACACCATGTCGCGATTGGAAAACCCCTGATGTACCTAAACAGTGGAAACCCCCCACAAATGACACCATTTTGTAAACTAGATCCCCCAAGGAACTTATCTAGATGTGTGATGAGCACTTTGAACCCCCCAGTGCTTCACAGAAGTTTATAACGCCCCGGCGTGAAAATAAAAAAATTCGTATTTTTTCCACAAACATGATCTTTTAGTCACCATTTTTTATTTTCCCAAGGGTACCAGGAGAAATTGGACCCCAAAAGTTGTTGTCCAATTTGTCCTGAGTACGCTGACACCCCATATGTGGGAGAAAACTACTGTATGGACACACGTCGGGGCTCGGAAGGGAAGTAGTGACGTTTTGGAATGCAGACTTTGAGGGAATGTTCTGCGGGTGTCATGTTGCCTTTGGAGAGCCCCTAATGTACCTAAACAGTGGAAACCCCCCACAAATGACCCCATTTTGGAAACGAGACCCCCTAAGGAACTTATCTAGATGTGTGGTGAGCACTTTGAACCCCCAAGGGCTTCACAGAAGTTTATAATGCCCGGGCATGAAAATAAAAAAATCGTATTTTTTCCACAAACATGATCAATTAGTCCCCAATTTTTTCATTTTCCCAAGGGTAACAGGAGAGATTGGACCCCAAAAGTTGTTGTCCAATTTGTCATGAGTACGCTGACACCCCATATGTGGGAGAAAACTACTGTATGGACACACGTCAGGGCTCGGAAGGGAAGTAGTGACGTTTTGGAATGCAGACTTTGATGGAATGGTCTGCGGGTGTCATGTTGCCTTTGGAGAGCCCCTAATGTACCTAAACAGTGGAAACCCCCACAAATGACCCCATTTTGGAAACGAGACCCCCTAAGGAACTTATCTAGATGTGTGGTGAGCACTTTGAACCCCCAAGGGCTTCACAGAAGTTTATAACCAACCAAAACCAAAGTTTTTAACCAATTTGTCATGAGTACGCTGACACCCCATATGTGGGAGAAAACTACTGTATGGACACACGTCGGGGCTTGGAAAGGAAGTAGTGACATTTTGAATTGCAGACTTTGATGGAATTGTCTACGGGTGTCATGTGCGTTTGGAGAGCCTCTGATGTACCTAAACTATTGAAACTCCCCACAAGTGACCCCGTTTTCGACACTAGGCCCCCCACGGAACTTATCTAGATGTGTGGTGAGCACTTTGAACCCCCAATTGCTTCACAGAAGTTTATAACGCTCGGGCGTGAAAATAAAAAAATCATTTTTTTCCACAAAAATGATATTTTTGCCCCCAATTTTTTATTTTCCTAAGTTTAACAGGAGAAATTGGACCCAAAAATTGTTTTGCAATTTGACCTGAGTAGGCTGATACCCTACATGTGGGGGTAAAACACTGTTTGGGCGCATGGCAGAGCTTGGAAGGGAAGGAGCACCATTTGACTTTTTCAACTCAGAATTGGCTGGAATTGAGATCAGACGCCATGTTGCATTTGGAGAGCCCCTGATGTGCCCAAACAGTGGAAACCCCCAATTCTAACTCCAACCCGAACCCCAACACACCCCTAACCCTAATCTCAGCCCTAACCCTAACCCTAGCCCTAACCCTAACCCTAACCCTAGCCCTAATGGAAAAATGGAAATAAATACATTTTTTTTATTTTATTATTTTTCCCTAACTAAGGGAGTGATAACGGGGGGTTTGATTTACTATTTATGGCGGTTTTTATGTTTGGCAGCTGTCACACGCTAAAAGACGCTTTTTATTGTAAAAATAGTTTTGCATCACCACATATTGAGAGCTCTAATTTTTCCGTATTTTGACCCACCGAGTCATGTGAGGTCTTATTTTTTGCGGGACGAGTTGACGTTTTTATTGGTACCATTTTCGGGCACGTGACTTTTTTTATCGCTTTTTATTCCGATTTTTCGGACGCAGAATGAACAAAAACCAGCGTTTCATGAATTTCTTTTGGGGGGGTGCGTTTACACCGTTCCGCGTGCGATAAAATTGATAAAGCGGTTTTATTCTTCGGGTCAGTATGGTTACAGCGATACCTCATTTAGGTCATTTTTTTATGTTTTGGCGCTTTTATGCAATGAAAACTATTTTATATAAAAAATAATTATTTTTGCATCGCTTTATTCTGCGAGCTATAACTTTTTTAATTTTTTGCGGATGATGCTGTGTGGTGGCTCTTTTTTTGCGGGACAAGATGATGTATTCAGCAGTACCATGGATATTTATATGCGTCCTTTTAATCGCGCGTTATTACACTTTTTGTTTGGCGGTATGATAATAAATCATTATTTTTTGCTTCGTTTTTTTTTTTTTTTTAAGGGGTTCGCTAAAGGGGTTAACTAATGGGACAGTTTTATAGGGCGGGTCGTTACGGACGCGGCGATACCTAATATGTGTACTTTTATTGTTTTTTTTTTTTTCTAAAAAATGGATTTATTTGGGGGAATATTTTTTTTTTTTTCTAATTTATTTGGCGATTTTTTTAAATTTATTTTAACACTTTTTTTTATTTTTTTTTTACTTTATTAAATAGTCCCAGGTGGGACATCACTGTCCTGTGACAGATCGCTGATCTGTCACATCACAGATCACTGTGACAGATCAGCGATCTGTCACAGGCAGTGCACAAGGCTTCCTCATGCCTGCGCTTTGCAGGCACTGAGGAAGTCAGCTTCCTGCAGGCCCCCGAAGGCCCCCGTCGCCATCTTGGATTCGGGGGCCTGCAGGAAAGGAGTCCCCGGCAGCAGCGCTGCACATTGTGCTGCCGTGGGGGGCTCAGGGAAGCATGGAGGGAGCCCCCCCGCCGATGCTTCCCTATAACCCTCGGTACACCGCGATCATGTTTGATCGCGGTGTGAAAGGGGTTAACGTGTCGGGGGCGGTCCGTGACCGCCCCTGACACATTGTGCCGGGTGTCAGCTGTGATAATCAGCTGACACCCGGCCGCGATCAGCGGCGCTCACCACGTCGGCGCCGCTGATCGCGGTAGACATACTAGCCCGTCCATGGGCATAGGGGCCCGGGTCCCATGGACGGGATAGTACGTCTCATGTCAGGAAGGGGTTAAACTGAATTTCTTGTTTAACCCTCTACCTCCCTGCATGGAGTATTCCCCTGTAAATAAACCTATTAACCCTTGCTCTGCCTCCTATCCGTCACTGCATCCTGCATTCCTGCAATTTCTACAGGTACAATAGTCATAGAATCATAGAATCATAGAATCGTAGAGTTGGAAGGGACCTCCTGGGCCATCTGGTCCAACCCAATGCTCAAAGCAGGATTCACTAAATCATCCCAGTCAGATGTCTGTCCAGCCTCTGTTTGAAGACTTCCATTGAAGGAGAACTCAACACTTCTCGTGGCAGCCTGTTCCACTCATTGATCACTCTGTCAAAAAGTTTTTTCTAATATCTAATCTGTGTCTCTTCCCATTCAGTTTCATCCCATTGCTTCTAGTCTTTCCTTGTGCAAATGAGAATAAAGATGATCCTACTACAATGTGACAGCCCTTTAGATATTTGTAGACAGCTATTAAGTCTCCTCTCAGTCTTCGTTTTTGCAAGCTAAACATTCCCAAATTCTGCAACCTTTCCTCATAAGACAGGGTTTGCAGACCGGTCACCATTCTGGTCGCTCTTTTCTGAACTTGCTCCAGTTTGTTGATGTCTTTTTTAAAATGTGGTGCCCAAAACTGGACACAATATTCCAGATGAGGTCTGACCAAAGAGGAGTAGAGGGTAATAATGACTTCACGTGATCTAGACTGAATGCTTCTGTTAATACAGCCTAGAATTGCATTTGCCTTTTTTGCTGCTGCATCACACTGTTGACTCATATTCAGTCTGTGATCTATTAGTATACCCAAGTCTTTTTCACATGTGCTGTTGCTTAGCCCTATTCCTCCCATTCTGTATATGCTTTTTTCATTTTTATTGCCCAGATGTATTACTTTGCATTTTTCCCTGTTAAAAACCATTCTGTTAGTTGCTGCCCACTGCTCCAGTTTATTTATATCTTTTTGAATCCTCTCTCTCTCTTTTCTAGTATTAGCTATCCCTCCTAGCTTTGTGTCATCAGCAAATTTAATCAGTTTACCATCAATTCCTTCATCTAAATCGTTGATAAAGATGTTGAACAATACAGGGCCCAGGACAGAGCCCTGTGGTACCCCACTTGAAACATTCTTCCAACTGGATGTGCAGCCATTTACGACCACTCTTTGGGTCCGATCACTAAGCCAGTAATGAATCCACCTAACAGTTGCCTTGTCCATTCAATACTTAGTCATTTTTTCAATAAGGATTGTATGAGATACTTTGTCAAATGCTTTGCTGAAGTCAAGATATACTATATCTACAGCATTTCCTTGATCCACCCAATCAGTGATTCCGTCATAGAAGGAAATTAAGTTAGTCTGACATGACTTATTAGTTACAAACCCATGCTGACTCTGTTTAATCACTTCATTCTTATCCAGGTACTGACATACATGTTGTTTAATAATTTGTTCAAAGATCTTTCCTGGTAAAGAAGTCAGACTCACTGGCCTATAGTTGCATGGGTCCACCTTCTTCCCCTTTTTGAAGATAGGAACAACATTTGCTCTTCTCCAGTCTTCTGGGACTTTCCATGTTCTCCAAGAATTTTCAAAGATTATGGAGAGGGGTTCAAAAATTTCTTCTGCTATCTCCTTCAGTACTCTGGGGTGTAATTCATCTGGACCTGGAGACTTGAATTCATTTAGGTTAGCTAAGTGTTTCCTCACTATCTTTCTGTTTATAGATATCCTGGATTCTTCTATTCCCTTAATAGAACAGTGAAGAACAGTTGATGTTACCTTTCCTTTCTGAGAGAAAACAGATGCAAAATAGGAATTTAAAAGTTCGGCCTTCTCAACATCTTGTCTTACCATTTCATCATTTTCATCCTGTAAAAATCCTATAGCATCTTTGACTTTTCTTTTACTTTTGACATATCCCCAAAATCCTTTATTATTGCTTTTGACATCTCTTGCAAGCCTCAATTCATTGTCAGCTTTAGATAATCTGATTTGTGTCCTGCAGGTTCTGCAGACATCATTATATTCTTCTTTAGATATGCCTCCCTCTTTCCATTTTATAAACATTTCTTTCTTCCTTTTTAGCATGTGCTTAAGTTCTGTGTTCATCCATCCTGGTTTCCTTAAATGCTTCCTATTCTTCCCTCTTTTCAGAATTGTTAACAATTGTGCTTTGAGAATTTCATTTTTCAAGATTTCCCATCCTTCCTGGACATTTTTGTCTTTAAGGATATTGAAAAGTATTGAAAAGTATTCAAAAGTATTTGATTAACTGATGATTTTGCAAGTTTTCCCACCTACAAAGAATGGAGAAGTCTGTAATTTTTATTGTAGGTACACTTCTACTGTGAGAAACAGAATCTTAAAAAATATCCAGAAAGTCCCATTGTATGATTTTTACATAATTAATTTGCATTTTGTTGTATGAAATAAGTATTTGATTCAATGGAAAAATAGAACTGAATATTTGGTACAGAACCCTTTGTTTGCAATTACAGAGGTTAGGCATTTCCTGTAGTTCTTGACCAAGTTTGCACAGACTTCAAGAGGGATTTCAACCCACTTCTCCAAACAGATCTTCTCCAGATCTTTAATGTTTCTGGGTTCTCAGTGGGCAACATTGAGTTGACCCAGCCGTAACCCATCTTCAATGCTCTTACTGAGGGAAGGAGGTTGTGGGCCAAAATCTTGTGATACATGACCCCATCCTTCTTTCCTTCAATATGATGTAGTTGTTCTGTCAACTTTGCAGAAAATCACCCCCAAGTTTGATGCTTCCCCCACCGTGCTTCATGGCTGGGAAGGTGTTTTTGGGGTTGTACTCATCCTTCTTCTTCCTCCAAACATGGTGGAATGGAGTTAATACCAAAAAGTTCTATTTTGGTCTAATCTGACCACACAACCTTATCCCATGCCTCCTCTGGATCATCTAGACGGTCATTGGTGAACTTCAAATGTGCCTGGACATATGATGGCATGAGCAGAGGGACCTTGCGTGCCATGCAGGATTTTAATCCATGACGGCGTAGTGTTTTATTATCAGTAATGTTTGAGACTGTGGTCCCAACTCTCTACAGGTCATTGGCTTGGTCTTCCCATGTAGTTCTGCTGATTCCTAACCTTTATTAGAAGCATCCTTACCCCACGAGGCGAGATCTTGCATTGAGCCCCAGACCGAAGTAGATTGACAGTCATCTTGTGCTTCTTTCATTTTCAAATAATTGCGCCAACAGTTCTTGCTTTCTCACACTGATGCTTACCTATTGCCCAGTAGCCCATTCAAGCCAGGTGCAGGTCTACAATTTTGTCCCTGGTATTCTTAGACAGCTCTTTGGTCTTGGCCACGGTGGAGAGGTTGGAGTGTGATTGTTTGAGTGTGTGGGATGGTGTCTTTTATACAGATAATGAGTTCAAACAGATGCAATTAATACAAGTAATAAGTGTAGAGCAAGAGAAAAACTAACAGGTCTGTGAAAGCCAAAGTTCTTGAGGGTTGGTAGGTGATCAAATACTTATTTTGTGCAATAAAATGCAATCTAATTATTTAAAATCTTACAATGGGATTTTCTGTTTTTTATTTGTAGATTCTATCTCTCACAGTTGAAGTGTACCTACGATAAAAATTGCAGACTTCTCAATTCTTTGTAGGTGGGAAAACTTACAAAATCGGCAGTGTATCAAATATTTATTTTGCTCCCTGTATGTACATAATGATAATGGGTGTATTGCATATAGGACCAAAAATATGTGCAAAAATGCATATAAATATAACTTAATCCTAGTCAAAAAGTGCAAATGAATGATGGTCTCACTGAAAGAGCTATTCAATCAATCAATCAATCAATCAAATTTATTATCGCCAAGTACATATTACATATATACAAGGAATTCTTTGTGGCAAAGAGGCAACATAATATATAACAACAGATACAACAAGTAACATCTAACAAGACAGATTCAGTATATAGTCTACACATGACGATTTAATTGTTGAACAGAGAGTGGATAGAAGCTGTTCATATGGCGGTTGGTGCTGCATTTGGGGACTCTGAAGCGACGTCCTGAAGGGAGTAGTTGGAATGAGGAGTGTCCCGGGTGAGAGGGATCGGATGAAATTTTCAATGCGTGGGATCGAATACTCTTATCATAAAGATCCTGGATTTTAGGCAGGGGGGAGCCTATAATTCTCTCTGCTGTTCTGAAAGTCCTTTGTAAGCGGAGTTTGTCATGCGCAGTGGCTCCCCCATACCAGACTATCAGAGAGGAACAAATCACAGATCTGATGACAGCATTAAAGAATAAGATCAGCAGATTCAAGTGCTAACAAATAATAAAGCCTTTACGCAAGAAACTAGGGCACATTTGAGAGGAAAAAGTCAAAAGCAGTGATGACAATACCCATGTTCAGTAGGTCAGTATGTAAGGAGGTGGTGGAGAACTCCAATGCTTCCCCTCTCTCCTATGTGCTGGACCTGTGCACTTCACTGTATTATTGTAATGTATGTGCTATATCTGCAATGTATATGTCTATTATTGTATTAATGTGTTATTAATGCCATGATTGCTGTTTCTGTATACTAGAGTTAGGGATAGCAAGAGTTAACCTGGTGGGTGGGATTAACATCCCCAAGAAGGAGCTGGAAGATCCTGTTCCTTAGTTAGTAGCCCAGGCACCTTTACCCTGGGTAGGTGTGTAGCAACGGTCGGGGCATTGCCAGACCCCAGAAGGGGATAGAATCTGCTGCCCCAGACTAAGGACAGTAACACGGGCCCCAGGACTATGTAAGGGCCCTGCCGAAGAGACTTCAAGCATCCAGATTCTGGCATGGGGACTGCTGCCTCTTTTGGCTGCTGTGGCTGTTGTAGGTACAGCCGTGGACAAAGATAGGGAGAAGGCAGGAAGCCAGTGTTTGTACTTTATTCATCTCTGCTAATAAAATTGTTCTCCCTGTTGGGCTGCAGCTGTGTCTGGGATGCGTTTGTCCTGCCTATCTCTGTACAAGGTACCAGGGTGTACACTGACTGTGGCTTAGTTGACTCAGCTGGGACTATCACCCCGGGCCACTTTGTTACACTTGGCATAGTTGGCAGAATGAACCTTAGCAGCCTTGCAATCCTGGTACTGATGGACAGAATGTTTAAAGGGAATCTGTCACCTCATTTTTCCAATACGAGATGTGGCCACCGCCATCAGGGGCTTATCTACAGCATTAGATAAGCCCCCAATGAAACCTGAAAGATAAGAAAAATGAGTTGTATCATGCTCATCGGGGGGGCACGGTCCGGTCCATTGGGTGTCGCCGTCTGGATCCAGCGCCTTCCATCTTCTAGCGATGACGTCTTCTTCCTTGCTTCATGTCTCGCTCCTGCGCAGGCATAATTCTCTGCCCTGTTGAGGGCAGAGCAGAATACTGCATTGCGCAGGTGCCCGGAAAGGTCAGAGAGGTCCGGTGCCTGTGCACTTCAGTACTTTACTCTGCCCTCAACAGGACAGAGAATTACGCCTGTGCAGAAACCGCGACAGAAGCAAGGAGTAGGACGTCATCGCTAGAAGATGAGAGGCGCCATACCCGGACTGCGACACCCATCAGACCGGAGTATAATATAACTTGTTTTTCTTATCTTTCAGGTTATATCAGGGGCTTATCTACAGCATTGCAAAATGCTGTAGATAAGCCCTTTATGGTGATGGCCACGTCTCATAGGGAAAATGAGGTGACAGATTCCCTTTAAGATGTGTGAAATGTTGACCGCGAAAGAAGAAATAGAGATGGCGGCTGACAGTGACTTTGAACCTGAGGATTGTTATTTGTTGCCCAGCATAGAAGAAATGGAGATGGTGGCTGACAGTGACTTTGCACTTCAGATTTGTGATTTGTTGCTCACCGCAGAAGAAATGGAGATGGCTGCCGACAGTGATTGCAAGATGGCGCCGACTGTTACTGAGGAGATGGTGGCCGTTGGCGTGAAAACTGGAGATGGTGCCGCCTTTCGTGGGCGTCATGCAGAAAATTTGACGTCAGAGGGGAGAGGGCTGCACTCCGTTGTGATAGATGCCTGCCTGAAATGGGTGCAGGCGAAGACAGAACTTCCGCCCCCGCATCCAAACCTAAAGTAATGGGTGGAGCCACAGGAAATTACCCCTCCCATGAATGGGTGGAACCCAGCAAAGATAGACTACTTGTTGATGGACGAGACGCCATTGCTGGACACAATGGAAAATGCAGCACATCATTCTGCGGCAGCATCAGCCGCCAGGATTGGAGAAGGTCTGTGGCCTGGGCAGAGATGGGCCTGCACTTCAAAGCCCGGTGGTCAGAGGGATTCATGGAGTGGCATCTGTTCCGGCAGTTGGACAAGTGATTGATGGAGGATGAAGACCCGGAACCGGGAGGAACACCGAGGACCTTTGAGGCGGCCATGAGAGGGGATCGTTGCGGCCGCAGTGACTGGTTTTCACGGCCGCATAGAAGGACTGTCACAGGGTGCGGTGGTGAGTAAGGAGTCCCCGCTCAGCCATCCCGTTACCTCATCCTCTGCCCCAGCTCCATGTGGCTCCACCGTCATCACCGGAGGCGTCCCGTCTTCCCACTCCACAATTATTTCTGGGAACGAGGGCCCCTGTGTTCCCACCGGCCGCATCTGCTCTGGCTGACCTCCACTGCAGGTATGTGGAGGAGCCCCGGGTGCCCAAGGCTGCAGAGGCCCAATGGATCAGAGGAGTCATATGGGAGAAAAGCGGCAGGAGCGCTGCATCATCAAGAAATTGCAACGCCCAGGCGGGGGAGCTGCTTCTAGCTGGATGACCACCGGTGTGGTCCGGCATCTTGACCGAACCTGTGGATATGGGATCATACAGGAGCTGGAGACTTTATTGAAGGTCCATGTGAATTACGAGTCCCTGACTTTCAACCATCCTTAGCAGATCAATGACTGAGTGGCATTTGTTAAGGAACAGAGTCCCTGCGGGCCCTACGGAGTGGCCATAAAAATGGCCTCTGATTGGGAGGCAGGCTCACTGCAGGGAGCTCAGTGTATGGAAAGGTCGGTTGCTGCAGCCACAGTTGCTGCAGATGTACAGGAGGGAGCGGCGCCTCAGAGCAGCGAGACGACCACCAATGTGTCAGTGGAGCCAGAAGCTCCAGGGGTTGTGGGACAACCACTTCGGGGGGATGCGGAGCTGGAGGAACAGTGGGGACTCCTCCTCCAGTGGGTCCTCGTCCTACACCATAGTTGCCCACATGCGACCCATTACACAAATCAGCGGCCATGTGTTGATTAACGTGGCCTTCGTGGGATTGAGTTTGTTGCTGGTTGCACCCGAAAAGGAAATGCCAGGGACTGTTCTGCGTCTCTGAAGGGCATATAGCCCAGTATGGCGCTGAAGGACTATGGCATTCAACATGGTCCCTAAAATGCGGACCACGATTATTTGTTTTCCACACCTCCCAGCTTGTTTGCACCCATTGGTGCTCCCCTTTCTGGATCGCGGGTCCAAAACCGCACAGGGGTTACCTATGGTGGACTTTGGGTGCAGCTGCTACAGAACTGAACTGTGTGTCCCTGGACTGTGCCCCATTTTACCCTTGGACTGGCCCCCTGTTAAAATGCAGCCCATCATTGTTTAAGGGCCCGTGGTCCGCTGAAACGACGGAGGGGGAAACTATCGGCCCTGAATAAGGCCCACCCATGCTAAAGGTCCATTGCGAAAGGCTTGTGTTCTATGGACTGAAAGTTTTAAGAACTGTGTTTTCTTAGGTCCTGACGGTCGAAGATGACCATGTTTTAGGAGGGAGGGGTGTAAAGAGGTGGTGAAGAATCCCAATGCTTCCCCTCTCTCCTATGTGCTGGACCCGTGCATTCACTGTATTAATGTAATGTATATGCTGCGTTTGCAATGTATAATGTCTATAATTGCATTAATATGTTATTAATGCCGTGATTGTTTTCTGTATACTAGAGTTAGGGATATCTGGATTTAACCTGGTAAGTGGGGTTAACAGCCCCAAGAAGGAGCAGGAAGTTGCTGCTCCTCAGTCAGTAGCCAGGGCACGTTTGCCCTGGGTAGGTGTGTAACAATGGCCGGGGCATTGCCAGACCCCAGGAGGGTATAGAATCTGTTGCCCAGGACAGCAAAACATTCATTGCCAGACCCCAGAAGGGGAATAGAATCTGGTACCCCAGACTAAGGACAGTAACACGGACCCCAGGACTGTGTATGGGCCCTGCTGAAGGGACTTCAAGCGTCCAGATTCCGGAGTGTTGACTGCTGCCTTTTTTGGCTGCCGTGGTTATTGTAGGTATGGCTGTGGACAAAGCTAGGGAGAGAGCAGGAAGCCAGTTTATACTTTAGTGAACCATGCAGGGATGTTATTACCATGCGATCAGTGCCTGCAGGAATCCCCTCAAACATGTTTTGATATAGCTTCCTCACAAGGTTTGACAGAGCAAGCAAGCAAAGTGTGTCATAAAGGGAGTGATGGCCAATGGGATTTTGAGATCGTATTTGCAATTCCTACACTGTTGAAGAATCAGCGAGTGGGTTAATGACTTTTTGTGTGGCATTGCGTGCTTCCCCATAATGCCCTGCAGCTATGACATCTTTCATATTGTCATGCCTTGTACAGTGGTGTGGTGCCACATCTGTGTCTGAACATATTGCTGTAAACCCTGACTTGGTCGCTAGGAGGTGCTGAACTAATTCCATGATCACTGTGTGTGGCAGTTTAGCTTTTATATTGCTAAGACTAGTTGTCTTCTTGTCCACCTGCATTTTGCTGCAGTGACCTATGTGAAACAGTGACCGGCGTTGTTGTGAATGGCCAGTATGTGTCGCAGAGGAGGAGGTCCTCTGCGCTGTAAGCCCGAAGTGTCGCTCTGGGACCTGTTGTTCCACGAGCCTTGTTTAGGATACAATGGCTGGGCTTGCAGGGTTAGCCGGAGAGCTCGGCGGGACTGGCTAACCACACACCTCCCATCAATGGGTGTATCTCATGCGATATAATGAGACTTTGGTTTGTTCACATGGTTTCTGTGTTGGAAGGTCCTGCAAGAGGACAGGTTTTCTAAATAGCACATGATGAGGTCATGTACCTGCAGAGGCTGTGTCGACTAACTGCATTGGGGAAGCTACCATCCTTCTGAGGGTCTGGAACTGGTGGGTTTGACCTGTTCAGCAAGTCATCGTCCGGGACAGTGATCCCAGTAAGGCAGCTTCCCTGGAAGCCAGCACTGACAAGAAGTCAGCGTGTGGAACTGGATGTTAGCCTCAGACAAGGGGGTTGTAAGAAGGCATAGAGGTGCATCTGCTACATGAACAAACTGGTGTCTTATTATGTTTTGTGGATGTAACAAAACGGACTGTTCTCTATCCGGGTTATGCTGTGTTTAAATAAACTGGATGGTCTGTTTAAGTGAGAAACCTTTCCTGTGTGCCTTCATTCCGTCGCCAAGCAAGTGTCTCCCAACACATAGAGTGAGTGCTATCTTACACCTGTTACATAATTGGCTCTCTGCTGGGAACCATGGTTGTGAATCCTTTCTAACCTTTCTACATAAACTCCAACAGTCAATCTCTAGCTGCCAATAATTTTGTGAGTTCAGCTAGACCTGGTAACTTCGATCATTTGTTCCTGTGTGCTATTTGGTATATACAGTGGGGCAAAAAAGTATTTAGTCAGTCAGCAATAGTGCAAGTTCCACCACTTAAAAAGATGAGAGGCGTCTGTAATTTACATCATAGGTAGACCTCAACTATGGGAGACAAACTGAGAAAAAAAAATCCGGAAAATCACATTGTCTGTTTTTTTTTCATTTTATTTGCATATTATGGTGGAAAATAAGTATTTGGTCAGAAACAAAATTTCATCTCAATACTTTGTGATATATCCTTTGTTGGCAATGACAGAGGTCAAACGTTTTCTGTAAGTCTTCACAAGGTTGCCACACACTGTTGTTGGTATGTTGGCCCATTCCTCCATGCAGATCTCCTCTAGAGCAGTGATGTTTTTGGCTTTTCGCTTGGCAACACGGACTTTCAACTCCCTCCAAAGGTTTTCTATAGGGCTGAGATCTGGAGACTGGCTAGGCCACTCCAGGACCTTGAAATGCTTCTTACGAAGCCACTCCTTCGTTGCCCTGGCAGTGTGCTTTGGATCATTGTCATGTTGAAAGACCCAGCCACGTTTCATATTCAATGCCCTTGCTGATGGAAGGAGGTTTGCACTCAAAATCTCACGATACATGGCCCCATTCATTCTTTCATGTACCCGGATCAGTCGTCCTGGCCCCTTTGCAGAGAAACAGCCCCAAAGCATGATGTTTCCACCACCATGCTTTACAGTAGGTATGGTGTTTGATGGATGCAACTCAGTATTCTTTTTCCTCCAAACACGACAAGTTGTGTTTCTACCAAACAGTTCCAGTTTGGTTTCATCAGACCATAGGACATTCTCCCAAAACTCCTCTGGATCATCCAAATGCTCTCTAGCAAACTTCAGACGGGCCCGGACATGTACAGGCTTAAGCAGTGGGACACATCTGGCACTGCAGGATCTGAGTCCATGGTGGCGTAGTGTGTTACTTATGCTAGGCCTTGTTACATTGGTCCCAGCTCTCTGCAGTTCATTCACTAGGTCCCCCCGCGTGGTTCTGGGATTTTTGCTCACCGTTCTTGTGATCATTCTGACCCCACGGGGTGGGATTTTGCGTGGAGCACCAGATCGAGGGAGATTATCAGTAGTCTTGTATGTCTTCCATTTTCTAATTATTGCGCCCACAGTTGATTTCTTCACTCCAAGCTGGTTGGCTATTGCAGATTCAGTCTTCTCAGCCTGGTGCAGGGCTACAATTTTGTTTCTGGTGTCCTTTGACAGCTCTTTGGTCTTCACCATAGTGGAGTTTGGAGTCAGACTGTTTGAGGGTGTGCACAGGTGTCTTTTTATACTGATAACAAGTTTAAACAGGTGCCATTACTACAGGTAATGAGTGGAGGAAAGAGGAGACTCTTAAAGAAGAAGTTACAGGTCTGTGAGAGCCAGAAATCTTGATTGCTTGTTTCTGACCAAATACTTATTTTCCACCATAATATGCAAATAAAATGAAAAAAAAAACAGACAATGTGATTTTCTGGATTTTTTTTTCTCAGTTTGTCACCCATAGTTGAGGTCTACCTATGATGTAAATTACAGACGCCTCTCATCTTTTTAAGTGGTGGAACTTGCACTATTGCTGACTGACTAAATACTTTTTTGCCCCACTGTACTGTTGTCTGACCTCTAGTCATGAGCGAATATACTCGTTGCTCAGATTTTCCTGAGTATGCTCGGGTGGTCTCCAAGTATTTAGGCGTGCTCGTAGATTTAGTTTTTGTTGACGCAGCTGCATGATTTGCAGCTGCTAGACATCCTGAATACATGTGGGGATTCCCTAACAAGCAGGCAATCCCCACATATATTCAGGCTGTCTAGCAGCCAAAAATTATGCAGATGCGTCAACAAAAACTAAATCTCCGAGCATGCCCAAATATTTGGAGACTACCTGAGCATGCTCGGGAAAATCCGAGCAACAAGTATACTCCCTCATCACTACTGACCTCAGCTTGTACTTTGAACACATGCTCGTCTTCCGTTTCTGACCCTGAAAGGACTTATTGCTTTTACTATCATGTGATGACCCCTCTGGCCTTTAGTACACAACTCTGCCACCAGCCCTTCTAGAGGCAATTCAGTTGACCCCATTGAAAAAACAGATCCCTGTACAGAGGTTAAAGGGCGAAAATCTGTGTTTCTCTAGAATCTGCCAGATGGAGTAGCTGTTTTGCCAAGTCTTTCTGAGGTTGCCTTTTTGAGCCTGTGGCCTCTGAGAGACATTACACTGGGCCATCAGTGTTTCCCACTGGAGAACATTTTGTAAAGCAGAATTACTTTCTATCTCAAGAGTCACTGGATAAGGCTGGTTTCACATTTGCGTTTTTTAGCGCTGGAAAAAAACGCACACCTGCGCATGCGTTTTTTCCCCTATATTTAACATGGGTGCGCATACCTGCGCGCTGGTAAGCGCATGTATGCGATTTTCATGCGCTGCGTTTTTTTGGGGTGTGCGTTGGGATTTTCCAGACGCAGCATGTTGCATTTTTTGGCCCTGCAAAAAAGCGCATGCGCACATATGCGCACGTTTTGCGCTAAAAATGGCCATTATAGCCTATGGATGCGCATATGTGCGCACTGGCATGCTCATGTATGCGTTTTTTTGCATATGCGTTTTTTTTTTAAACCATGGAATTTAGGGGTTTGGGTTAGAGTTAGGGTTAGTTAAGGGGGTTTAGGGTTAGGGTTATGGTCAGGGTCAGGGTTAGGGTTGGGGTTTGGGTCAGGGTTAGGGTTAAGTATGGTTTTGTTAAGGATTAGGGTCATGGTTAGGGTCAGGATTAGGGTTAAGTATGGTTTTGTTAAGGGTCAGGGTTAGGGTTAGGGTTAGGGTCAGGGTTAGGGTTAGGGTTAGGGTTAGGGTCAGGGTTAGGGTCAGGATTAGGGTTAAGTATGGTTTTGTTAAGGATTAGGGTCATGGTTAGGGTCAGGATTAGGGTTAAGTATGGTTTTGTTAAGGATTAGGGTCAGGGTTAGGGTCAGGATTAGGGTTAAGTATGGTTTTGTTAAGGGTTAGGGTCAGGGTTAGGGTTAGGGTTAGGGTCAGGGTTAGGGTCAGGATTAGGGTTAAGTATGGTTTGGTTAAGGGTTAGGGTCAGGGTTAGGGTTAAGTATGGTTTTGTTAAGGGTTAGGGTCAGGGTTAGGGTTAGGGTTAGGGTCAGGGTTAGGGTTAGGGTTAGGGTTAGGGTTAGGGTCAGGGTTAGGGTTAGGGTTAGGGTTAGTTAGGGTTTAGGGTTTGGGTTAGGGTTAAGTATGATTTGGTTAAGGGTTAGGGTCAGGGTTAGGGTTAGGGTTAGGGTCAGGGTCAGGGTTAGGGTTAGGGTCAGGGTTAGGGTTAGTAAAGTCATGGTTTGGGTAGTGTGAGGGGCCACCTAAAAATGTTGGAAAAAACGCAAACGCGGTAAAAACGCGCTAAAAACGCATACAAACGCATAAAAACGCTGCGTTTTTTTCATGCATGCTCATAAAAATGCTTGAAAAAAACGCAGCAGTTGTATGCTTATGTATGCGTTTTTTCAATGCGTTTTTTTGCGGGAAAAACGCGCTGCAAAAAAAAGCAAGTGTGAAACTAGCCTAAGACTCTCTCTCCAGTACAGTATAAGCTCTTATAGTCAGCAGGGTCCTCTCTCTTGCCTGTAAAGTGCAAGCTCCTAAGGTCATCAGGATCATCTGTCCTGTAGAGTGTAATCTTTTATGGATAGTGGCATTTTCTCTCTCACTCCTGTATAGTGTAAGATCTTATGGTCAGCAGGGTCCTCACTCTTGTATAATGTAAACTTTTATGGTCAGCAAGGTTTGTTCACCAGTATAGTGTAATGTACTGTGGTCAGCAGGGTTGTCTCTCTCCTGTAGCAGAGTGTATGCTCTCATGGTCAGACGAATCCTCTATCTCTCTCCTGCAAAGTGTAAGCTCTTATAATCAGCAGGGATCTCTCCTGTAGAATGTAAGCTCTTACAGTTGTAGGGAGGAGAACCCCATAGGTTGTATGGGCCGGAACCAAGGGAATCGCCATCTGGGTTCCTAGGGAAACAGTACCCGGGGAACAAAGGAGGAGAGCAGATGACTGAGCGTGACTGGGCAGTAAGGGGAGGGGCGAGTATAAAAGGAGCAGGAGGCGCGCAGGGGAGACAGTTGCTGACACGCCAGACACTGAACAAGAGGCTGTGGGACTGTGAGAGAGCTAGAGCGGCCGACGATGACCAGAGGGGAGAACGGCAGCAGAGAGAAGATTCTCAGTGCCCATCAGAGAGGAGGTACCGAATTTACCGACCAGAGACAGTCCCCCCCGCCAAGTCGGGGACACGACCTGACCACCGTTGTCCGCAGCCGGTACCGCTGTGCTCCAGCCCGTTGTGGCCTGTCCTCTGTCTCCCGCGGCCGCCGTCGCTTCAATCCTGCCCGCAGTGGCGGCCTGCCTGCTGCCGACCCACTAGAGTCCGCAGTTGCGGCCTGTGCATCACTGCCCAGGGCTGCCATTACCCCGCTACAGTTGGCAGTTGGGGCTTGCTCCTCACCTACGGAGAGACTCTTTGCACAGGCCCAGTCTGTGCGCATGGCCTACCAACCGCCACTCTTCCAGACTACGTCACTACCCTGCTTGGGGAGACTGGAGTCCCTGTGGACTCGCTAATGAACGGGACCCTGCTGTGGCTACAGGGGGTTACCGCAGCGAAAGACTCCCTTAGGGCCTGTTGTGCCCCAACTTCTCCTGGGTGCTGGACACCTGAAGACTACGACAGTTCCTCAACAGCTGGGCCCAGTGGCTGCGACGTCAAAGCAGCCACATCAGCGACATCAAAGCAGCCACATCAGCGACACCAAAGCAGCCACACCAGCGACACCGAGGGACGTTAGGAAGGATAAGTTGACTTTCAGAAGTAAGGACCCGTAGTTGGCCGTTTCGTGGCCCCATAATAGCTGGCCTTGCTGGGTCAGTCACACTCTCGTTAAAGAAAAGTGTTGTTATTGTTGTTGAGTCCCTGCGAGGACAATTATTGTTACCCCCTTTTTGGTTGCTCAGTATAGCCCTAGCGGCTCCAGTTCATAAACGTTATTTTCCAAAACAACACTCAGTCTCGTGTCTCGTCACTGCATCTTGCGAACCTGCATTTGGCGTAGTCGGCAGGATGCAGTCTCCGAGCACGGACAATGATGACCCAGACCAGGGCAGGGCTGTGAACTCTACAGATAATGACTGCCCCCATTCCAGCATTTCATTGAGGGCTATGCTGAACAACCGGCCTAGTGTTTCCGGCTCCAATACTATGCTATGGAGCTGGACAGAGCGGATGCGGGGGCTTTTTCGGATGCACCCAATGACTCCTGACCTGGAAGCCGAAGTAGCTCTCATGGCATTAGACGGGGAGGTTCGGAGGTCAGTGATGTTGAGGCCCCCGGGACACCGCAGCACCTTCGATAAAGTTTTGCAGATAGTAGAACAGACCCATGGGGACCCAACTAATGTGGGAGAATTAAGGACCTGGTTGTTCAGTCGAATGCAGGGATAGGAGGAGACTATCACCCAGTATATGAATGTCCTCCAAGAATTGCCTACGGCTATTGAAAGAAAGGACGGAGTAGGGGTATGACCTATTGACAATACCCTATGCGACCTACTGGTGACTGGACTGCGAGACCCGTTAATAAAACATGCATTACGGGAGCAGATCAGAATGAATCCCCGTATAGACTTTTCAGAGGTGGGAAGTCCATCACGGGCTCGAAAGCAAGAGCAGGGGATGGCGGTTCCCGTGAGGAAGGTCCGGAGTGTGGAGGCTTCCGTGAACGCAGTCGAGGAGCCTCAATGGGTGGAAGAGATGAAACAAGAGTTGAAGAACATTGATGGCGAGTTAGCCGAAGTGAAGAGAAGGACCGAGTCCGGGACTGGACGGCCTAGTTTTAATCCCGGCCCCTGGGGGTCCCGCTCCCCGCGGGGCGGTCGGTCTGCGCAGGCCCGGTGTTATGAGTGTGGAGAACCAGGCCACTTCGCCCGAGAGTGTCCGTGGCGTGGGAAATATCCACCCCGGCGGCCATTAAACTAGAGGGCTCCGGGCAGGGGGGATGCCGCTCGGAGCCAAAAACCACAACTAGGGGTGGTGGAAGTCCCGAAGATTTGGTCGCAAAATGTCCGGTGGTTTGGGTAGAAGTGGAGGGCCGGGGCGTCCGGTGCCTGGTGGACACGGGGTCACAAGTAACAACTATGCCTGCAACTAGAGTTAAGCGAAACGGGTCGAAAAAATTCAAAAGTCGCCGACTTTTGCCAAAGTCGGGTTTCATGAAACGAAACCAGACCTTAGCGTGAGGTCGGCCACGAGGTCGGCGACTTTAGCTCCAAAGTTGCGTTTCAAAAGATGCTTCAGCTCCCTATTTCAGCCAATGAGGAAGAACGGACACTGTGGGCATCATGATGGCATAGGCAGGGGTCACCACCATCTTTGAAAAGGGCATGCAAGTGATTGGCTTGCTTTGTAGGGCATCACAGGGGGTATAAAAGGGCATGCACGCCGACTGCCATCTTACTTCTGCTGATCACACAATAGGGAGAGCTGCTGCTGCAGCTGATTCTGTAGGGAGAGCGTTAGGCAGGGAAGAAGAACAAAAAACTGCTTTTGCTGCTAGCGATTTTGCCTGTACAACACACCAGTCACTGTGCAGTGTAAGGGGAGGCTATATTTTGGTACATCAGCTCTGTTGATTATTAGGCTGTAGAGTTGAGCAACTTTTGTTTTTTTATGGTCGAGTTTCGTTTCGTGAAACCCGACTTTTCCAAAAGTCGGGTCGAGCAAGATCGGCCGATTATAGGGAAAAGTCGGGGTTGTCCCGAAACACGAAACCCAATGTAAGTCAATGGGGAATAAAAGTCGGCAGTGAGAGGAGGACAGGAAACACACCTACAGTGCTTATTTGAATGCCAAAAGCATCAATTCTTCTTACTTAAGCTGGTCAACCTTAATTAACTTCATAAAACAAGTTACGCACTGAAAAATGGGGGTTATTTGGCTAAAGTTGTCGGGGGGTAGGGCTGGCTCCAGGTTTTCATGTGCCCTGGGCGAAAGAGCGCCCCTTTAACACATAATACCACAACTCATCATGCTCCGATACGGCAGAGAAATAGCGGTATAGTACAATGAAAAATACTTCACTTTTTACATCTCATGACGAGGCCCATCTATTTCTCCATACAGAATCATTGGTCCCATATAATGTTTGAAACAGTATATGATGAGCTCCACATAATGCTACAGTATATGTTGGTCCCCATGGATGAAGCTCCACTGTCTTATGGGCCCAAATAATGCTCCAAACATAATGGGCCCCATTTCTAATGCTCTAGTGTATAATGGGCCCTGTAAATGCTGCTCCAGTGTCTGATGTCCACCTTTGGAATGTTCCAGTGTATGGTGGGCCCCATCTATCATTCTCCAGAGTATAGTGCTCCCCAAAAAATTGCTGTCCCAACACTGAAAACAATGAAATAAGTCTCCTCGCTAGGGAATCCCTGTACTAGTCTGGACTCCTCGTCGTCCCCATCTTCCATCTCACTGCACAGTATTTCAACCTTGCAAGTGCTGTGATCCTGAGCAAGCAGGGGGGGACCACTCGTTGGCGACGGCACTGGCACAGGGCCCCTGATAGTACGGTGGTGTGTCTGATGGTGGGTGGGCCGAACATGCACTTTCATCTGCAGCTTCCTCTTTGTCACCGTGTAAGATGGAACTGTATATGGGAAGGGTAACCTGAGTTTCATCAGGGTCAGATTCAGGACGGGTAGCGTGCGAGGGGAATGTAGTGGTCTGGGTCAATGTACCAGCAGATTCATCGAGCAGTGGCTGGGCATCAGTGCACTTGTGTCGCCCCCAGGAGTACGGTCGCCACAGTGGCATTACCTTCCTCCTAGGGAGTGTGATGTCATGCTTGGGAGCAACGAAGGATCTCTCTAGCAGGTTAACTGATTGGGCGGCGTTATTCCCACGAGTCATGACCCTCCAAACAGCGTTCATGAAGGCAAAGTGTTTGTTTTACGTGGGCAGTATGGTTGCAAAGCTGAACCTTAAAGGAATGTCCAGAAGGGCACCACCAGGAGTGGAGCCTACGGCGTAATTTGACTCAACACGGGCAACCTCAACCATGCCAGCTACAGAACAGATGCACACATTGCAAGCTTAATTCCGTTAACGAACGAGACTCCGTCATGCCCCGCGGTCTGAGTCCGGCTTACTAGAGGGACACGTGAGGCTCTGGCACATGAGATTGGCCAATAACTGGTGTGTCATGCCCTTACATGTCCGTGGCTGCATGTGCGCTACACTGAAAAGGCCAGCGTTTGTCGCTTACAGGTGCAGATAACCCGCTGAACAACGTTAGTGATGGGGATCACTGATTACAATTATTACTCGCGAACGATGATTTCCCAGTAAGTGCAGGTCAACCGCAGTTCCGGAATTAGGCCTAACCGTCATTCCTGAAAAAAATGAAAAACTTACGTGTGCAAACCACAGGTGCTGTAGCTTGCTTAACAGCTCGCCAGCCGTTCTCACAACCAGTATGGGTTACACGTGATTGCACAAAGGTGAGAAAGGGTACCGTATCCCCGGATAACATGTATGGATAGCGTACACATTCAAAAGATATGTCTATACATCAGGAGGCAGGCTCAGACCGTGTTAGGCCCAGTATGGCTTGCACGTGATTGCACAAAGGTGAGAAAGGGTACCGTATCCCCGGATAACATGTATGGATAGCGTACACATTCAAAAGATATGTCTATACATCAGGAGGAAGGCTCAGATGGTCTAAGGTCCAGTATGGCTTGCAAGTGATTGCACAAAGGTGAGAAAGGGTACCGTATCCCCGGATAACATGTATGGATAGCGTACACATTCAAAAGATATGTCTATACATCAGGAGGCAGGCTCAGACGGTGTAAGGCCCAGTATGGCTTGCAAGTGATTGCACAAAGGTGAGAAAGGGTACCGTATCCCCTGATAACATGTATGGATAGCGTACACATTCAAAAGATATGTCTATACATCAGGAGGCAGGCTCAGACGGTGTTAGGCCCAGTATGGCTTGCAAGTGATTGCACAAAGGTGAGAAAGGGTACCGTATCCCCGGATAACATGTATGGATAGCGTACACATTCAAAAGATATGTCTATACATCAGGAGGCAGGCTCAGACGGTGTCAGGCCCAGTATGGCTTGCAAGTGATTGCACAAAGGTGAGAAAGGGTACCGTATCCCCGGATAACATGTATGGATAGCGTACACATTCAAATGATATGTCTATACATCAGGAGGCAGGCTCAGATGGTGTAAGGCCCAGTATGGCTTGCAAGTGATTGCACAAAGGTGAGAAAGGGTACCGTATCCCCGGATAACATGTATGGATAGCGTACACATTCAAAAGATATGTCTATACATCAGGAGGCAGGCTCAGACCGTGTTAGGCCCAGTATGGCTTGCACGTGATTGCACAAAGGTGAGAAAGGGTACCGTATCCCCGGATAACATGTATGGATAGCGTACACATTCAAAAGCTATGTCTATACATCAGGAGGCAGGCTCAGACGGTCTAAGGTCCAGTATGGCTTGCAAGTGATTGCACAAAGGTGAGAAAGGGTACCGTATCCCCGGATAACATGTATGGATAGTGTACACATTCAAAAGATATGTCTATACATCAGGAGGCAGGCTCAGACGGTGTAAGGCCCAGTATGGCTTGCAAGTGATTGCACAAAGGTGAGAAAGGGTACCGTATCCCCGGATAATATGTATGGATAGCGTACACATTCAAAAGATATGTCTATACATCAGGAGGCAGGCTCAGACGGTGTAAGGCCCAGTATGGCTTGCAAGTGATTGCACAAAGGTGAGAAAGGGTACCGTATCCCCGGATAACATGTATGGATAGCGTACACATTCAAAAGATATGTCTATACATCAGGAGGCAGGCTCAGACGGTGTAAGGCCCAGTATGGCTTGCAAGTGATTGCACAAAGGTGAGAAAGGGTACCGTATCCCCGGATAACATGTATGGATAGCGTACACATTCAAAAGATATGTCTATACATCAGGAGGCAGGCTCAGACGGTGTAAGGCCCAGTATGGCTTGCAAGTGATTGCACAAAGGTGAGAAAGGGTACCGTATCCCCGGATAACATGTATGGATAACGTACACATTCAAAAGATATGTCTATACATCAGGAGGCAGGCTCAGATGGTGTAAGGCCCAGTATGGCTTGCAAGTGATTGCACAAAGGTGAGAAAGGGTACGGTATCCCCGGATAACATGTATGGATAGCGTACACATTCAAAAGATATGTCTATACATCAGGAGGCAGGCTCAGACGGTGTCAGGCACAGTATGGATTTGACGGCCCAGACTACACAGCGGAGGAGCAGGGAGAGGTAAAGATTGCAAATGCTGGGGCCCTGCCCAAGCAAGGGGGGCCCACTCGTGGGCGTCAGTACTGGCACTGGGCCCCTCATAGTACGGCGGTGTGTCTGACGGCGGGTGTGCACCACCACCGTCAGAGACACTTGATTGCACTATGAGGGACCCTGTGCCAGTGCCCGCGCCCAAGAGTCGGCCTACCCACCTGTCCAGGGCAACGGCACTCGCACGGTGTCGTGCGCTAGGTGGTGACCCCGGCCATGGGGGGGGAGGCAGCACAGTTAGGGAGTTTTAGAAAGTGGCATATGTTGATGTTGGACATTCAGCTGATGCAAAAGGCGAAATAGGTCAAGTCCCAGGAAGAGGTGGACCAAAGCAAGCCATTTTTCTGTCACCCTATGTGTCATCAGGGGAAGGTGGGACAAAATCCTTGGAAACCCATGCATGGTTCATTTTAATGAAGGTTAGATCATCCACATTTTGGGTTGACAGACGGGTCCTTTTTTCTGTCAGGATTGATCCAGCTGCACTGAAGACTCTTTCCGATAGCACACTTGCAGCTGGGCAAGCGAGCTCCTGTAAGGCATATTGTGCCAATTCAGGCCAGGTGTCCAGTTTAGCAGCCCAATAGTCAAAGGGGAATGACCTGTGTGGGAGAACATCGATATGGGAGGAAAAGTAGTTTGTAACCATAATTGACAACTGATGTCTCCTGTCACTTTCCATCGATGCTGTATTACCAGTTGTGTGAGCGGTACTTGAAAAATCAGTCCACAACATTGTCATGAAACCCCTGTCTCCAACGCCACTTCTGCTGTGTGCACCATGAACACCTCTGCCAAGCTGCCCCCGGCCCGTACGGCTCGTGTGAGAACCATCACCGCTGCTGTGTGCTGGGAATGCCTCAAGCAACCGATTTACCAGAGTTGCTTGTTTATTAGCCAATATTAGGTCAAGGTTCTCCTGTGGCATGATGTTTTGTAATTTGCCTTTATAGCGTGGATCCAGGATGCTGGCCAACCAGTAGTCGTCATCGTTCATCATTTTGGCAATGCGGGGGTCCCTTTTTAGGATCCGCAAGGCATAATCTGACATGTGGGCCAATGTTCCCGTTGTCAATGATGCACTGCGAGTGCTGGTTGGAGGAGCACTTTCTGGCAAATCCACATCCCTCCAGTCACGCACAAACCCTGTACCAGACCTTGCCACGCCAACATTTTCACTTGCCCCACGAGATGCATCCTCCTCCCCTAAGTAATCATCCCCATCATCATTCTCCTCCTCCTCTTCTTCCTCCAACTCGTCCAGGAGAGGTCCCTGAGCAGACAATGGCTGAATGTCATCAATGATTCCCTCCACCTCTTCCTCCTCGTCAACATTGGCTGCAGACGCCTGCTCCTTAAGGTGCGTCAAAGTTTGCATGAGCAGACGCATAAGTGGGATGCTCATGCTTAGGATGGCGTCGTCTGCGCTTACCAGCCGTGTGCATTCCTCAAAACACTGAAGGACTTTACAGAGGTCTTTCAGCTTCGACCACTGCACACCTGTCAACTCCATGTCTGCTCTCAAAGTGCCTGGCCGTGTATCCTCCCACAAATGCATTATGGCCTGCCTCTGCTCGCACAGCCGCTCCACCATGTGCAGGGTGGAGTTCCACCTTGTTGCAATGTCGATAATGAGGCGGTGGTTGGGAAGGTGGAGCAATCGCTGCAGCTTCTGCATACGAACGGAGTGTACAGGCGACCGGCGGATGTGCGCGCACAGTCTTCGCACCTTCTGGAGCAGGGCTGTTAACTCCGGATAATTTTTGAGGAAGCACTGCACCACCAGGTTCAAGGTGTGAGCCAAGCAAGGTATGTGGCTGAGTTTTGAAAGGGCTATGGCTGCCACAAAATTACGGCCGTTATCACTAACTACCTTGCCTGCCTCAAGATGTACACTGCCCAGCCATGACTCAGTTTGTCGCTTCAAGTACTCGGCCAGCACCTTGGCGGTGTGTCTCTCGCCCAAGCACATAATCTGCAACACAGCCTGCTGACGCTTTCCACTAGCTGCTCGATAGGGGGACACCTCGTGTGCAACAGTGGCAGCTGCAGATGGAGTGCTCGTACGACTGCGCTCTGTGGACGAGCTTTCGCTTCTGGAGGAGGAGGAGGAGGAGGAGGGTGGAACGCCTACAGCCAACTGTTTCCTATACCGTGGGCTAGGCAGCACTGTCCCACCACCGCTGTCCCCTGTGGACCCTGCATCCACCACATTAACCCAGTGCGCAGTGATGGACACGTAACGGCCATGGCCATGCCGACTGGACCATGCATCAGTTGTGAGGTGCACCTTTCCACTCACTGACTGCTTGAGTGCATGGACAATGCGGTCTTTCACATGATGGTGGAGGGCTGGGATGGCTTTGCGAGAGAAGAAGTGGTGACTGGGTAGGTCATAGCGTGGTACTGCATAGGCCATGAGTTCGCGGAAAGCTGCGCTTTCCACCAACCGATAGGGCATCATCTCAAACGAGATTAGTTTGGCAATGTGGGCGTTCAAACCCAGTGTACGCGGATGAGAGACTGAGTACTTTCTTGACCTACTCATAGTGTCTGGGAGGGTGAGCTGGACTTGAGAGCTGCATATGGTGGAAGTTGCGGTGGACAGGGCGGACTGAGAGAGGGTTGATGATGGTGATGGAGTTGGTGTTCTTTCTGATGGCCTAGATTCAGTATTTCATTGATATAACAGTGGGATTCCCTGACTGCTGTGGCCTTGCAACGACACCTCAACATTTGCTGCTGTGCTAACCGGTGGGCTTACAGTGGGGGAAACAATGTAGCGTTGCTGACTACCTTCTTTGTGATCAGTTGCACATGTGGCACTTGAGGTTTGGTGTTGTGTCCATGCTTTCAAGTGCATGCTGTTTAAATGTCTAAGCATGCAACTGGTATTCAAATTTTTCAGATTTATCACTCGGCTAAAGGTCTTTGCGCACTTCTTACAGATAACCTTGGCCTGATCATGAGGATTTTGTTAAAAAAAGTGCCACACTGCACTCTTCCTACTTTGGCAGACATTTTGCGGCCTAGCACGCTGTGATGTTTTGACCCTCTGGACAAGCTGTCCAGCAACTCTTTTGATTTTTGGAACCTGTCTTTGGAGTGCTCCGGGCCTGCCAGATAACAGCTGTTGCGATGTTGATGTCTGCTGTGGATGCTCCTCATCTGAGCTATTGGAAGCAGCACCCTCTTCCCCCAATGGATGCCAATCTGGGTTAACAACTGGGTCATCCATAACCTCCTCTTCAATGTCATGTGCACTTTCCTCTGTGTCACCGTGTATAGTGGTATAGTGTGTGGGAAGGGGCACCTGAGTCTCATCAGGGTCAGAATCTGGCTCTGTACACTGCGAGGACAATGTAGTGCTCTGAGTGAATGTACCAGCAGAATCATCTATCAGCGGCTGTGCATCAGTGCACTCCATGTCAGATTCATCTTGGCCTGGGTAATTCACCATTTGACTTGATAATCCAGGCATGGTATGTGAAAACAGCTCCATGGAGTAATCAGTAGTATGGCCTGCGTCATCCTTCAATCTTGGTTGTGGTGAAGGACACAAGGAAAGGTGTGGTTCATGAACATGAGCCTCCAATGACGACTCAGTGCTTATACTTTTTACAACTTCAGAAGAGGAAGCGATAGAGCTGGAGGCTGAGTCAGCAATGTAAGACAAAACTTTTTCCTGATGCTCTGGCGTTAAAAGCGGTTTGCCAACTCCTAGAAAACTAAGCCTTCGAAGCCTTATGGAGCCAGACGATGACGCAGGCTCAACACCTCCTGCATTTGGTCCTATTTTGCTTTTGCCACTACCATCAGATCTACCACCAACACCATCATTACCAGCTGCCAACCCCCGCCCAATTCCACGGCCTCTTCCACCAGCCTTCCTCATTTTTGGTAGAAATGTAGACAAAATCCTACAAACTATATAGTAATGTAAAACAAGGTACAAGGTGTCTATAGGACAGGGGAGATTTAGATTTTCTGCAGACACTTGTGGACACTGGACACTTGGATTGTGTGAGGCCCACTGAATATCACAGCGATATGTCACAGGCTCGATGGCACAGGTGTGAAAAAAGTGACTACAGGATAAGGGAGATTTTGAATTTCTGGGAGATTTTGAATTTCTGCAGACACTTGTGGACACTGGACACTTGGATTGTGTGAGGCCCACTGAATATCACAGCGCTATGTCACAGGCTCGATGGCACAGGTGTGAAAAAAGTGACTACAGGATAAGGGAGATTTTGAATTTCTGGGAGATTTTGAATTTCTGCAGACACTTGTGGACACTGGACACTTGGATTGTGTGAGGCCCACTAAATATCACAGCGCTATGTCACAGGCTCGATGGCACAGGTGTGAAAAAAGTAACTACAGGATAAGGGAGATTTTGAATTTCTGGGAGATTTTGAATTTCTGCAGACACTTGTGGACACTGGACACTTGGATTGTGTGAGGCCCACTGAATATCACAGCGCTATGTCACAGGCTCGATGGCACAGGTGTGAAAAAAGTGACTACAGGATAAGGGAGATTTTGAATTTCTGCAGACACTTGTGGACACTGGACACTTGGATTGTGTGAGGCCCACTGAATATCACAGTGCTATGTCACAGGCTCGATGGCACAGGTGTGAAAAAAGTGACTACAAGATAAGGGAGATTTTCAATTTCTGCAGACACTTGTGGACACTGGACACTTGGATTGTGTGAGGCCCACTGAATATCACAGTGCTATGCCACAGGCTCGATGGCACAGGTGTGAAAAAAGTGACTACAGGATAAGGGAGATTTTGAATTTCTGGGAGATTTTGAATTTCTGCAGACACTTGTGGACACTGGACACTTGGATTGCGTGAGGCCCACTGAATATCACAGCGCTATGTCACAGGCTCGATGGCACAGGTGTGAAAAAAGTGACTACAGGATAAAGGAGATTTTAAATTACTGCAGACACTTGTGGACACTGGACACTTGGATTGTGTGAGGCCCACTGAATATCACAGCGCTATGTCACAGGCTCGATGGCACAGGTGTGAAAAAGTGACTACAGGATAAGGGAGATTTTGAATTTCTGGGAGATTTTGAATTTCTGCAGACACTTGTGGACACTGGACACTTGGATTGTGTGAGGCCCACTGAATATCACAGTGCTATGTCACAGGCTCGATGGCACAGGTGTGAAAAAAGTGACTACAGGATAAGGGAGATTTTGAATTTCTGCAGACACTTGTGGACACTGGACACTTGGATTGTGTGAGGCCCACTGAATATCACAGTGCTATGTCACAGGCTCGATGACACAGGTGTGAAAAAAGTGACTACAGGATAAGGGAGATTTTGAATTTCTGGGAGATTTTGAATTTCTGCAGACACTTGTGGACACTGGACACTTGGATTGTGTGAGGCCCACTGAATATCACAGCGCTATGTCACAGGCTCGATGGCATAGGTGTGAAAAAAGTGACTATAGGATAAGGGAGATTTTGAATTTCTGGGAGATTTTGAATTTCTGCAGACACTTGTGGACACTGGACACTTGGATTGTGTGAGGCCCACTGAATATCACAGCGCTATGTCACAGGCTCGATGGCACAGGTGTGAAAAAAGTGACTACAGGATAAGGGAGATTTTGAATTTCTGGGAGATTTTGAATTTCTGCAGACACTTGTGGACACTGGACACTTGGATTGTGTGAGGCCCACTGAATATCACAGTGCTATGTCACAGGCTCGATGGCACAGGTGTAAAAAAAGTGACTACAGGATAAGGGAGATTTTGAATTTCTGCAGACACTTGTGGACACTGGACACTTGGATTGTGTGAGGCCCACTGAATATCACAGTGCTATGTCACAGGCTCGATGGCACAGGTGTGAAAAAAGTGACTACAGGATAAGGGAGATTTTGAATTTCTGGGAGATTTTAAATTTCTGCAGACACTTGTGGACACTGGACACTTGGATTGTGTGAGGCCCACTGAATATCACAGCGCTATGTCACAGGCTCGATGGCACAGGTGTGAAAAAAGTGACTACAGGATAAGGGAGATTTTGAATTTCTGCAGACACTTGTGGACACTGGACACTTTTGGATTGTGTGAGGCCCAATGAATATCAGAGCGCTATGTCACAGGCTCGATGGCACAGGTGTGAAAAAAGTGAGTTGTAGAATTGGGCAGAATAGGAATCTCCCTAGAGTGTAGGTCTGTAAGAACGGAACAAGTCCTCCACTTATCCTTCCACAGTGACACACAGATAGCTTCACTGTGGCTTTGATAACAGCCGTTACACGGTACTGTGTGAGGAGCGTACACCGCTGTATGGTGTGAATAAATGCACGCTCAGTACCTTAGCAGGACAAAAAAAAAAAATTGGGATTGCTTTTAAAAAAGCAGTTTGCAGAGCAGTGGGGAAACAGCAATGCAGCTGTCAGGAAGCCTTAGAAGGCAGTCTAACAACCAACACCGCTGATCCACCACAATATAGCCTCCCCTTGCACTGCACACACAGTGACTGGTGTGTTGCACAGGCAAAATCGCTAGCAGCAGAAGCAGTTTTTTTGTCTTCTTCCCTGCCTAACGCTCTCCCTACAGAATCAGCAACCTCTCCCTATGCTAAGATCGGCAGAAGTAAGATGGCGGTCGGCGTGCACGCCCTTTTATAACCCCTGTGACGCCCACCAAAGCAAGCCAATCACTTGCATGCCCTTCTGAAAGATGGTGGCGACCCCTGCCTATGTCATCACGTTGCCCACAGTGTCCGTGGATCCTGATTGGCTGAAAAAGAGCGCTAAACAAACTTTTGAAACGCGACTTTGGCGCGTAAGTCGCCGACCTCGTGGCCGACCTCATCCTAGGGTCGGGTTTCGTTTCATGAAACCCGACTTTGCCAAAAGTCGGCGACTTTTGAAATTGTTCGACCCGTTTCGCTCAATTCTATTAGGCTGCCTTATAAGGCTCCCTGACAGCTGCATTGCTGTTTTCACACTGTTGTGCAAACTGCTTTTTTAAAAGCAAACATACTTTTCATCCTCTTTTTTGCCCAGTTACCAAGCGTTCATTTTTCCACACTTTTGTGTGCAGCAGTCCTGCTTATTAGGCTGCCTGCTGCCATACTTGGGACTGAGAGCATCATTGTCAGCTTGCTAAAATCTCTAGGGACAATCCAATTTTCCCCAGTCCTCTATACACATTTTTTACACCATCCAAAATCAGCCTGCTACATTGCGGTGTAATATACACTGGGCCTGAGAGAATCGTTCAGTGTCCTCAAGTCTGTAGAGCGATTCCAATCCTCCCCAGTCCTCTATAGACATTTTTTACACCATTCAAAATCAGCCTGTTACATTGAGGTGTAACATACACAGGGCCTGAGAGAATCCTTCAGTATCCTGAAGTGTGTAAGGAGATTCAAATTCTCCCAGTCCTCTATACACATTTTGTACACCATCCAAAATCAGCCTGTTACATTGAGGTGTAATATACACAGGGCCTGAGAGAATCCTTCAGTGTCCTCAAGTCTGTAGAGAGATTCCAATTCTCCCCAGTTCTCTATACACATTTTTTACACCATCCAAAATCAGCCTGTTACATTGAGGTGTAACATACATAGGGCCTGAGAGAATCCTTCAGTGTCCTCAAGTCTGTAGAGAGATTCCAATTCTCCCCAGTACTCTATACACATTTTTTACACCATCCAAAATCAGCCTGTTACATTGAGGTGTAACATACACAGGGCCTGAGAGAATCCTTCAGTATCCAGAAGTGTGTAAGGAGATTCTAATTCTCCCCAGTCTTCTACACACATTTTTTACACGACCTGGAAACCATCTGCAGAGACTTTGAAGACTTAGGCAAGAAAGTGAAAGAACTGGGAGCGCAGGTGGTCTTCTCTTCCATCCTCCCAGTGGATGGCCAAGGAACAAGGAGGTGGAATAAGAGGTGGAATAAGAGGTGGAACAAGGAGGTGGAATAAGATTCTGCAGGTGAACAACTGGCTACGTCGATGGTGCCGTCAGCAACGATTTGGATTTCTGGATCACGGAGTGAACTACTTATACGATGGACTACTTGCTAGAGATGGGGTGCACCTTACGAAGACTGGAAAGCATGTATTTGGAAGTCGCCTTGCTACACTTGTAAGGAGAGCTTTAAACTAGAAAAACATGGGAAGGGAAGCAAAAGACCAGAAAAAGCCATACACCTGACAAATGCTATTGAGAACTCTGCTATTAGAAGTGGAAAGGAAGAACAAAGACGAAAGAATCTAATTAATAAAAATATTGGAGAAAGAGAAACCAATCACAAACTAAAATGTTTCTATACTAATGCACAAAGCATGGGCAACAAACAAGGAGAATTGGAACTACTAACACAGGAAAAGAAATATGATGTCATTGGAATCACTGAAACTTGGTGGGACAATACACATGATTGGAATACAAGACTAGAAGGATACAACTTATTTGCAAGAAACAGACTTGATAAACGAGGAGGGGGTGTCGCATTGTATGTTAGAAACGCGTATATCTGCACAGAGATTGAAGCTTCAGAGACTGGGAGTTCTGTGGAAACTGTTTGGGTAAGAATACAAGGACAGAACAATGGAAAGGACACCATTGTAGGCATTTACTACAGGCCGCCTGTGCAAAATGAAGATATGGATGAACTCTTTATGCATCAAATGGCCAAGTTCTCCAAAAAATATGACATAGTTGTCATGGGAGATTTCAACTATCCAGACATTTGTTGGGAATCTCTCTCAGGCAAAACTAACAGGTCAAGGAAATTCTTATCCTCTCTTGCTGACAACTTTATCTTCCAAAAGGTAAGGGAGAAAACAAGGGGAACTGCTACCTTGGATCTAATCCTTATAAACAGGGAGGAAATGGTTGAGGAGGTAAAAGTGGCTGGGACCCTAGGAGGTAGCGACCATGCTATTTTAGAATTTTGGATAACTAGAGGCGGAAGACCTGTGAAGACTCAGACGTCAAGGTTAGATTTCAGAAAGGCAGATTTTAAGGGATTCAGAAAGAGAATTGGAGGGATCCAATGGCTGGATATCCTTAAAGACAAAAATGTCCAGGAAGGATGGGAAATCTTGAAAAATGAAATTCTCAAAGCACAGTTGTTAACAATTCCGAAAAGAGGGAAGAATAGGAAGCATTTAAGGAAACCAGGATGGATGAACACAGAACTTAAGCACATGCTAAAAAGGAAGAAAAAAATGTTTATAAAATGGAAAGAGGGAGGCATATCTAAAGAAGAATATAATGCTGTCTGCAGAACCTGCAGGGCACAAATCAGATTATCTAAAGCTGAAAATGAATTGAGGCTTGCAAGAGATGTCAAAAGCAATATTAAAGGATTTTGGGGATATGTCAAAAGTAAAAGAAAAGTCAAAGATGCTATAGGATTTTTACAGGATGAAAATGATGAAATGGTAAGACAGGATGTTGAGAAGGCTGAACTTTTAAATTCCTATTTTGCATCTGTTTTCTCTCAGAAAGGAAATGTAACATCAACTGTTATTCACTGTCCTATTAAGGGAATAGAAGAATCCAGGATATCTATAAACAGAAAGATAGTGAGGAAACACTTAGCTAACCTAAATGAATTCAAGTCTCCAGGTCCAGATGAATTACACCCAAGAGTACTGAAGGAGATAGCAGAAGAAATTTTTGAACCCATCTCCATAATCTTTGAAAATTCTTGGAGAACAGGAGAAGTGCCAGAAGACTGGAGAAGAGCAAATGTTGTTCCTATCTTCAAAAAGGGGAAGAAGGTGGACCCAGGCAACTATAGGCCGGTGAGTCTGACTTCTATACCAGGAAAGATCTTTGAACAAATTATTAAACAACATGTATGTCAATACCTGGATAAGAATGAAGTGATTAAACAGAGTCAGCATGGGTTTGTAACTAATAAGTCATGTCAGACTAACTTAATTTCCTTCTATGATGGTATCACTGATTGGGTGGATCAAGGAAATGCTGTAGATATAGTATATCTTGACTTCAGCAAAGCATTTGACAAAGTCTCTCATACAATCCTTATTGAAAAAATGACTAAGTATTGAATGGACAAGGCAACTGTTAGGTGGATTCATAACTGGCTTAGTGATCGGACCCAAAGAGTGGTCGTAAATGGCTGCACATCCAGTTGGAAGAATGTCTCAAGTGGGGTACCACAGGGCTCTGTCCTGGGCCCTGTATTGTTCAACATCTTTATCAACGATTTAGATGAAGGAATTGAGGGTAAACTGATTAAATTTGCTGATGACACAAAGCTAGGAGGGATAGCTAATACTAGAGAAGAGAGAGGATTCAAAAAGATTTAAATAAACTGGAGAAGTGGGCAGCAACTAACAGAATGGTTTTTAACAGGGAGAAATGCAAAGTACTACATCTGGGCAATAAAAATGAAAAAAGCAGATATAGAATGGGAAGAATAGGGCTAAGTGACAGCACATGTGAAAAAGACTTGGGTATACTAATAGATCACAGACTGAATATGAGTCAACAGTGTGATGCAGCAGCAAAAAAGGCAAATGCAATTCTAGGATGTATTAACAGAAGCATACAGTCTAGATCACGTGAAGTCATTATTTCCCTCTACTCCTCTTTGGTCAGACCTCATCTGGAATATTGTGTCCAGTTTTGGGCACCACATTTTAAAAAAGACATCAACAAACTGGAGCAAGTTCAGAAAAGAGCGACCAGAATGGTGACCGGTCTGCAAACCCTGTCTTATGAGGAAAGGTTGCAGGATTTGGGAATGTTTAGTTTGCAAAAGAGAAGACTGAGAGGAGACTTAATAGCTGTCTACAAATATCTAAAGGGCTGTCACATTTTAGAAGGATCAACTTTATTCTCATTTGCACGAGGAAAGACTAGAAGCAATGGGATGAAACTGAATGGGAGGAGGCACAGATTAGATATTAGAAAAAACTTTTTGACAGTTAGAGTGATCAATGAGTGGAACAGGCTGCCACGAGAAGTGGTGAGTTCTCCTTCAATGGAAGTCTTCAAACAGAGGCTGGACAGACATCTGACTGGGATGATTTAGCGAATCCTGCTTTGAGCAGGGGGTTGGACCAGATGGCCCAGGAGGTCCCTTCCAACTCTACGATTCTATGATTCTATGATTCTATGATTCTACACCATCCAAAATCAGCCTGTTACATTGAGGTGTAATATACACAGGGCCTGAGAGAATCCATAAGTATTCAGAAGTGTGTAAGGAGATTCAAATTCTCCCCAGACCTCTATACACATTTTTTACACCATCCAAAATCAGCCTGTTACATTGAGGTGTAATATACACAGGGTCTGAGAGAATCCTTCAGTGTCCTCAAGTCTGTAAAGAGATTCAAATTCTCCCCAGACCTCTATACACATTTTTTACACCATCCAAAATCTGCCTGTTACATTGAGGTGTAACATACACAGGGCCTGAGAGAATCCTTCAGTATTCAGAAGTGTGTAAGGAGATTCAAATTCTCCCCAATCCTCTATACACCTATACACATTTTTTACACCATCCAAAATCAGCCTGTTACATTGAGGTGTAATATACACAGGGCCTGAGAGAATCCTTCAGTGTCCTCAAGTCTGTAGAGAGATTCCAATTCTCCCCAGTCCTCTATAGACATTTTTTACACCATCCAAAATCAGTAGAGTTGAGCGAAACGGGTCGAAAAAATTCAAAAGTCGCCGACTTTCGCCAAAGTCGGGTTTCATGAAACGAAACCCGACCTTAGCGTGAGGTCGGCCACGAGGTCGGCGACTTTAGCGCCAAAGTCGCGTTTCAAAAGATGCTTTAGCTCCCTTTTTCAGCTAATCAGGAAGAATGGACACTGTGGGCAACGTGATGACATAGGCAGCGGACACCACCATCTTGGAGTAGGGCATGCAAGTGATTGGCTTGCTTTCATTTATGTGGCATCACAGGGGGTATAAAAGGGCGGGGACGCCGACCGCCATGTTACTCATGCTGATCTCAGAATAGGGAGAGCTGCTGCAGCTGCTGATTCTGTAGGGAGAGCGTTAGGAAGGCAAAAAGAAAAAAAAAAACTGCTTCTGCTGCTAGCGCTTTTCACTGTAGTTACTGTGCAGTGAAAGGTGAAGATTTTTGCTTTTGTGCAGCAGCGCTGGTGATGATTAGCCTGCCTTCTAAGGCTAGCGGCATTGCTGTGTGCACACTGGTGTTCAAACTGCTTTTTTAAAAGCAATCCAAATTGTATTGTTTTGTCCTGGTGAGGTAGTGAGCGTTCAGTTTTTTCACACACCGTACAGCGGTGTACGCTCCTCACACAGTATCGTGTAACGGCTGTTATCACGGCCAAATTGAAGCTATCTACGTGTGTGACCCTGTAAGGAAAAGTCAAGGAGTTTGGCCGTTCTTACAGACCTACACCTTATAGTTTTGTCCATTTTTCAAACAGTTTAGTACATTTGCTGTTTGATTACATTCAAAACTAGAGAGAGACAGCGTGTGTCAGTCCATATACAAAAACACAGAGCTTGACAATTTTACATACACCGTGCAGCGGTGTACATGCATGTTCCTCTCTCAGTACCGTGTAACGGCTGTTATCACGGCCAAAATGAAGCTATCTACGTGTGTGAGTCTGTAAGGAAAAGTCAAGGAGTTTGTCCATGCTTACAGACCTACACCTTATAGTTTTGTCCATTTTTCAAGCAGTTTAGTATATTTGCTGTTTGATTACATTCAAAACTAGAGAGAGACAGCATGTGTCAGTCCATATACAAAAACACAGAGCTTGACAATTTTACATACACCATACAGCGGTGTATGTGCATGCTCCTCTCTCAGTACCGTGTAACGGCTGTTATCACGGCCAAATTGAAGCTAAGTGTGTGACTCTGTAAGGAAAAGCCGAGGAGTTTGTCCGTTCTTACAGACCTACACTCTACTGAGATTCCAATTCTGCCCAATTCTATATACAAATTGTAGTTTGTCATACACTAGGCAATTTCTGCCGGTCACATTGCAGTGTTATAGACACAGGGCCTGACAGAATCCAACTGTGTCCTGAAGTGTATAGAGATTTCAGTTCTCCACAGTCCTCTATCCACCTTTCTTACAACATCCAGAATCTGCCTGTCACATTGCGGTGTAAAATAAACAGGGCCTGACAGAATCCAACTGTGTCCTGAAGTCTACAGAGATTCCAATTCTCCACAGTCCTCTAGCCACCTCTATTACACCCCCATAATCTGCCTGTCACATTGCGTTGTAAAATAAACAGGGCCTGACAGAATCCAACTTTGTCCTGAAGTCTAGAGAGATTCCAATTCTGCACGGTCCTCTATCCACCATTCTTACACCATCCATAATCAGCCTGTCACATTGCGGTGTAAAATAAACAGGGCCTGACAGAATCCAACTGTGTCCTGAAGTCTACAGAGATTCCAATTCTCCACAGTCCTCTATCCACCTTTCTTACACCATCCATAATCTGCCTGTCACATTGCGGTGTAAAATAAAAAGGACCTGACAGAATCCAACTGTGTCCTGAAGTCTAGAGAGATTCAAACTCTCCCCACTACTATATACACCTTGTACCTTGTTTTACAGTACCATGTAGTTGGTGGCTTTTTGGGTACATTTTCCCCAAAATTGAGAAAGTGTGGTGGAAGAGTCCGTGGGCGGGGGTTGGCAGCTGGTAATGATGGTGTTGGTGGTGGATCTGCTGGTAGTGGCAAAAGCAAAATAGCACCTAATGCAGGAGGTGTTGAGCCTGCGTCATCGTCTGGCTCCACAAGGCCTTGAAGGCTCCCTTTTCTGGGAGTAGGTAAACCGCTTTTAAAGCCAGAGCTTCAAGAATAAGTTTTGGCTTACATTGCTGACTCAGCCTCCAGCTCTATCGCCTCCTCTTCTGAAGTTTTAAAAAATAAAAGCACTGAGTCATCATTGGAGGCTCATGTTCATGAACCACACCTTTCCTTGTGTCCTTCACCCCAACCAAAATTGAAGGATGCGGCAGGCCACACTACAGATTACTACATGGATCTGTTTTCACATACCATGCCTGGGTTATCAAGTCAAATCGTGAATTACCCAGGCAAAGATGAATCTGACATGGAGTGTACTGATGCACAGCCACTGATAGATGATTCTGCTGGTACATTCACTCAGAGCACTACATTGTCCTCGCAGTGTACTGAGCCAGAATCTGACCCAGATGAAACTCAGGTGCCCCTTCCCGCATACTATACCACCATACACGGTGACACAGAGGAAGGTGCACATAACAGTGAAGAGGAGGTGATGGGTGACCCAGTTGTTGACCCAGATTGGCATCCATTGGCGGTCACACGAGCCGTAGGGGCCAGGGGCAACTTGGAAGAGGTGTTGGTGGTGCACACATCAGAAGTGGCGTTGGAGACAGGGGTTTCATGACCATGTTGTGGACTGATTTTTCAAGTCCCGCTCACACGACTAGTAATACTGCATCAATTGAAAGTGACAGGAGACAGCACTTGTCATCTATGGTTACAAACTACTTTTCCTCCCATATCGATGTTCTCCCTCACAGGTCTTTCCCATTTGACTATTGGGCAGCTAAACTGGACACCTGGCCTGAATTGGCACAATATGCCTTACAGGAGCTCGCTTGCCCAGCTGCAAGTGTGCTATCGGAAAGAGTCTTCAATGCTGCTGGATCAATCCTGACAGAAAAAAGGACCCGTCTGTCGACCCAAAATGTGGATGATCTAACCTTCATTAAAATGAACCATGCATGGGTTTCCAAGGATTTTGTCACACCTTACCCTCATGACAAATAGGTCGCCAGAAAAATGGCTTTCTTTGGTCCTCCTCTTCATGGGACTTGACCAATTTCGCCTTTAGCAGCAGGTGAATGTCCCACATCAACATATGCCATTTTGTAAACCTCCCTATCTGGGCTGCCTCCTCCCCCCATGGCCGGGGTCACCACCTAGTGCACGCAACCGTGCGAGTGCCGTTGCCCTGGACAAGTGGGTGGGCCGACACTTGGGCGCGGGCACTGGCACAGGGTCCCTCATAGTGCAATCAAGTGTCTCTGACAGTGGGGGTGCACACCCGCCGTCTGACACACCGCCGTACTATGAGGGGCCCAGTGCCAGTACCGTCGCCCACGAACGGGCCCCCCTTGCTTGGGCAGGGCCCCAGCATTTGCAATGTTTACCTCTCCCCGCTCCTCCGCTGTGTAGTCTGGGCTGTCAAATCCTTCACTGGGACTGCCACTACAAATTTGGTGAACTGATAGAAGATGATGGTTAAGACGTAGCTATGCCCTGTCCCGCTGGCGGGGATCTAGCTTCAGATGATCAATGGCTTCCATTTCTTATGGACATCGACTCACAATGAGATGCAGTGGTGGTTTCTCATCAGCTTTCACAGTTTTCCTACCCACAGACGTGTGACATTACAGAGCACATTTTTAAATGTGCCCTCTCATGCCAATCCAAATGAATCACCTACGGCCTGTGGCTTCTGTCTTTTGCACTCCAAAGTTACGTGACAGAGCATGATAGGCAGTGAGCACCAAGTTTACATCTCTCCCTGTGATCAAAATTATATGGATATGAGTAATGGCGATGGGATCAATGGTACTGCTATACAGCAACAATTTCTTCACAAAGAAAGGTTTTCGCTGTCTCCACACACTAATTAATTGAGGGTCTGCATCGCCTCTGAGAATTGTGACGGAAGTTTATCCCGTGAATAGGAATTACTAGATTTCTGCAATCACTAGAATTTATGTCAGTAATTGTATGCATCTCATTTCCTATAGCGGAGAGTCTGGACTGTCTTACTGAGACAGAAATATATATGAAGATTTAAAAATACCACCAAAAGTGTATACTGGTGTATGCTTCAAATACATTTACTTTTTTCTACTTTTTAGATTGTTGTCTAATCCATACTGAGAACATGGAGATTTTAAATATTTAAACTATGCTATATATACCTGCTATCCAGTGATAATGTACCCTTTCTCACCTTTGTCCAATCATGTCTAATCCATACAGGGCCTGAGACCGTCTGAGCCTGCCTCCTGTTATATAGACATAGGTTTTTCATGTGTAAACTATGCTACATATATACGTGTTAACCGGTGAAACTGTACCCTTTATCAACTTTCTAGACTCTTGTCGAATCCATACTGGGCCTGAGAATGGCTGCTGAGCTGTTAAGAAAGCTACAGCAACTGTGGTTTGGACACGTAATTTTTTGCATTTTTTCAGGAATGCTGGTTAGGCCTAAATCAGGAATTGCGGTTGACCTGCACTTACTGGGAAATCATAGTTCGCGGGGAATAATTGGAATCACAGATCCCCATCACTAACGGTGTTCTGCTGGTTATCTGCACCTGTAAGCGACAAAAGCTGGTCCTTTCAGTGTAGCGCGCATGCAGCCCCGGACATATAACGCCATGATAGACCATGATAGTGCCAGAGCCTCGCGTATCCCTCTAGTAAGCTTGACGCGTACCGCGGGGGCATGCCGGAGTCTCGTTCGTTAACGGAATAAAGCTGACAAATTGCTAGCACAACTACAAACGGACATACCACACCACACACAATCGACAAAGCTTTCAATATGGGCATCTCTTCTTGAGGTGGCATGGTTGTGGTTTCCCGGGTGGAGTCCAATTAAGCCGCAGGCTCCACTCCTGGTGGTGCTCTTTTGGACATTCCTTTAATGTTCAGCTTTGCAATCATACTGATCCCGGAAAGCAAACACTTTGCCTTCATGGACGCTGTTTGGAGGTTCATGGGAATAACGCCGTCCGATCGCCAGTTGGCATAATTTATTGGTGGGAAGTCCGATGGTATATGTGTCATGGTATGCCTAGGTTACTTTAGGCAGAAACCCCGGGACCCCTGCGATGTCCCTCAGACTAGGGGAACCCTGTCTGTCCCTCTACCCAGGGTTTACACTGAAGGTGTGCCTGCCTGAGCCTCCACCCTGTCCCTGTCTCCTGTCCAGCCCTAAGCTGAACCCACCACCCTCCACCCAGTGAGGGGACCAGACACCAGACCCCACAAATATGTATGGACAGGGGTAAAAGAAACACCACACCGTTAATACACAAGGGAATACAATAATGTGCAAGGGCAACCAAATATATATATATATAACAGATTGGAGAAAGAACCACTGAGGGATATACTGCACCAGATATCAGACGCTCCAAAACCACCACTGCTGACCGGTATTGCTAGCACTAGGCTAAAGCTATAGTCGGCGACGCCCATAGTCAGGACGAACTATTTAAAGACCAAGGGCGTGGCCCAGCCCTCAGCCAGCATGACAACCTGGTTAACCCTATCCCGACTGGAACAGAATACCCAACAGGGTATTACCGCTGTCTGCCGGACACCCTGGTGTGAACAGTGTCTGACATGACAGTACCCCGCCTTCTACGAGGGACCTCCGGAACCTCACCATGTCGAGGACCTGGCTTGTCCGGATGGCGACGATGGAACATAGTAACCAGTCGATCAGCATGAATGTCAGAGGCCGGCACCCATGTCCTCTCCTCAGGACCATAGCCACGCCAGTGGACCAGGTACTTTGGACACCTCAAATTCCAACGCGCCATCCACCAAGACGGGAGGTGGTGGCCCGGGGGAACCATCCACCAAACCTACGACCTTCTTTAGCAATGCTTTGTGAAATACATTATGAATCTTATACACAGCCGGCAACTCTAAACGAAATGCCACGGGGTTGATCACTGCGGAGATTCTAAATGGGCCAATGAACCTGGCACCCAACTTAAGTGACGGTATCTTGAGCTTAATGTTCCTAGTAGATAACCACACCCAATCACCCACACACAGGTCCGGACCTGGCACACGTCTGCAGTCAGGGTATTACCGCTGTCTGCCGGACACCCTGGTGTGAACAGTGTCCGACATGACAATATGATTGTGTTCGATTTCAGAATTTTTTTTTTTTTGGTTGGTATTTTACATTTTTATTCCAGCCTTTCTTGACTTCATAAGGGAATGACAAGCCTATATCTGTGTCTCCTCCACCTCCTCCTTTAACTCCTCCACCTCTTTTCTAAATGTAGTTGCCCTTTTCCATATGTAATTTTTGTCTTCTGAGCATTTTCTCTGCTTTGGGACACCTTTTATGGTGTTTTGTAATTGTTTTCTATGTGTTTGTATGTGTTTGTATTTGCCTGCCATTGTTTTCAATGGGGTTCGACGAACATTCAACGAACTTGCCTCCTGTGTGACGAACCAAAACACTAGCGTGGTGGCTCAACACTACTCCTGATATTTTGACGTACATTGTTAATGTTTAAACTATGCTATATATACCTGCCATCTGATGATACTGTACACTTTGTCTACTTTTTATATTCTTGTCTAATCCATACTGAGCCTGTTGAGCGTCTCTGTGTGACTGATGGAATATATATGGAGATTGACAATTATCCTTTGACTGAATAGAGCTGTACATTTCTGATACAGTGAAAAATATCTGATGTTATTTTGTGTCTATTTTGTGCAAAATTTTGAAGTTTGGTAGAAGAGGCCGTGGACTTGGGCGCGGGGCGGCAAGCTGGTGATGATGGTGGTGGTGCATCTGCTAGTAGTGGCAAAAGCACAATAGCAGCTAAGGCAGGAGGTGTTGAGCCTGTGTCATGGTCTGGCTCCGGAACACCTGGAATGATACCTTTTCTGGGAGTAGGTTAACCGCTTTTAAAGGCGGAGCATGAGGAACTGGTTTTGGCTTACATTGCCGAAACAGACTCCATCAAATATGCCCACCTCTTCTGAAGTTTCAAAAAATGCAAGCACTGAGTGGTCAAGTGCTGGCTCCTGGTCAGGAAGAACCCCTTTCCTTGTGTCCTGCACCCCCACCCAAACTGAATGAGGCAGCAGGCCACACTTCACATTAGTCCATGTAGCTCTTTCTATCATACCATGCCTGGGTTATCAAGTCAAATTGTGAATTACCCAGTCCAAGATGAATCTGACATGGAGTGTGGGTGGCCAGCCAGGGCAGTGGGGTTAATCGGTACTGGGCCGGTGTCTCACAGGGATGTGTCACGGTGGTGGTGACCCGTTCCGCGGCCCTGGGCGTCCATGCAAAGGGGTGAATTACGTTTATAGGTGAATGATACGTGACGCCACCTCTGGTTTCTGATTAGATTGGTAGGGCCGTAGTCGCAGGACAGATGAAAGAGTTGGGAGATGGTGTGCAGTGCAGGAGTTGGTCAGCCTGGAAGCCAATTTGGATTTCTCTCTCTGCAGATAGGTAGTGTGGCCTCTGTTCTAGCGCTTATCTGTGGTACTCGCAGTGCTGAGTTTAATGATGTTCCCCCTGTTGACTCTCTTTTGGAACTTTCTCGTATGGCTGGCAGCCGTAGTCTTTTCCTTCTGGCTCACACACATCGATGCTGGGGCCTCTGAGCCTCATTTGGGTACAGAGCATTTACAGCTGCTACTTCCTCCGGATTCTGCTGCAGGAACGTCAGTGTCCCTACAAACTCGGAGACCGGAATCCGGACCATGCGCTCCAGCTAGGAGTGAGCCTTAACTCTGCTCATCCTCCAGCTCCCCTTCTCACGTCCACACACTTCCCCTTCCCTGCACAGAATGGCCTAACTTACCTCCTCCCGACCACAGAGAGCAGCTCCTCAGCTGTCATGTTCAGAGGTCTCCCTGCTGGCGTGGAGTGGGAAATGTGTTGTGTGTTGGTTTAACTGCTAGAGAGATCCTTTGTTGCTCCCAAGCATGACATCACTCTCCCTAGCAGGAAGGTAATGCCACTGTGGTGACCGTACTCCTGGGGATGCCACAAGTGCACTGATGCCCAGCCAATGCTAGATGATTCTGCTGGTACATTGACCCAGACCACTACATTCCCCTCACACTCTACACAGCCAGAATCTGACCCAGAGGAATCTCAGGTTCCCCTTCCCGCATACTATTCCACCTTACACGGTGACAAAGAGGAAGGTGCAGATGAAAGTGCAGGTTCCTTGAGCTGGTAGGGGGGCATACTCATGGACGACGGCACTGGCACAGGGCCCCTCATAGTACGTAAAAGTGTCTCTGCCGGTGGGAGGGGGGAGGGGGCCCACCTGGGAGGGGACCCACCCGGGAGGGGGCCCACCCAGGGGGCCCACCCACACCCGCCGTCAGACACCACCACACACTGCCGTACTATTAGAGGGGACCGGTGCCAGTGCCGTCGCCAACGAGTGGGACCCCCTGCTTGCTCAGGATCACAGCACTTTCAAAGTTGAAATACTTACCTCTCCCTGCTCCACCGCCATGACGTCTTCCGCGTTTCCTGACAGTGATAGTCTGATCAGAGAGCGCAATGACATCACGTCTGTACGCCCTCTGCCTAAACAGCCAAGTGCAGTGAGATGGACGATGGGGACGACGAGGATTCCTGACTAGTACAGGGATTCCATAGCGAGGAGACTTATTTAATTGTTTTCAATGTTGGGACAGCAATTTTTGGGGAGCACTAAACTCTGGAGAATTATATATGGGGCCCACAATACACTGGAGCATTCCAAAGGTGGACATCAGACACTGGAGCAGCATTTATAGGGCCCATTATACACTAGAGCATTAGAAATGGGGCCCATTATGTATGGAGCATTATTTGGGCCCATAAAACAGTGGAGCTTCATCCATGGTGACCAACATATACTGTTGCATTATGTGGAGCTCATCATATACTGTTTCAAACATTATATGGGACCAATGATTCTGTATGGAGAAATATATGGGCCTCGTTACTCTGTATAGCGCACTATGCAGTGCCCATAATACTGTATGGAGTAATATACTGTCCGTTTTTGGAGCTATTAAAAATGGATATCAGTCATGAGATGTAAAAAGTGAAGCATTTTTCATTGCACTATGCCACTATTTCTCTGCGGTATCGGAGCATCATGAGTTGTGGTATGTGTTAAAGGGGCGCTCTTTTGCCCAGGGCACATGAAAACCTGGAGCCAGCCCTACCCCCCAACTTTAGCCAAATAACCCCCATTTTTCAGTGTGTAACTAGTATTATGAAGTAAATTAAGGTTGAAAAGCTTCAGTAATCAGAATTGATATTTTTGGCATTCAAAAGGGCACTGTAGGTGTGTTTCCTGTCCTCAACTCCATGTCGACTTTGCATCCCCATTGACTTGCATTGGGTTTCGTGTTTCAGTCGGCCTTCGACTTTTCACGATAATCGGCCGATTTAGTTCGAACCGATTTTTGCGAAAGTCGGGTTTCACAAAACCCGACTCGACCTGAAAAAAGGTAAAGTCGCTCATCTCTAAAAATCAGCCTGTTTCATTGAGGTGTAACATACACAGGGCCTGAAAGAATCCTTCAGTATCCAGAAGTGTGTAAGGAGATTCTAATTCTCCCCAGTCCTCTATACATATTTTTTACACCATCCAAAATCAGCCTGTTACATTGAGGTGTAATATACACAGGGCCTGAGAGAATCCTTCAGTGTCCTCAAGTCTGTAGAGAGATTCCAATTCTCCCCAGTCCTCTATACACATTTTTTGCACAATCCAAAATCAGCCTGTTACATTGAGGTGTAACATACACAGGGCCTGAGAGAATCCTTCAGCATTCAGAAGTGTGTAAGGAGATTCTAATTCTCCCCAGTCCTCTATACACATTTTTTTACACCATCCAAAATCAGCCTGTTACATTGCGGTGTAAGATACACTGGGCATGACAGAATCCTTCTGTGTCCTCAAGTCTGTAGAGAGATTCCAATTCTCCCCAGTCCTCTATACACATTTTTTACACCATCCAAAATCAGCCTGTTACATTGAGGTGTAGCATACACAGGGCCTGAGAGAATCCTTCAGTATCCAGAAGTGTGTAAGGAGATTCCAATTCTCCCCAGTCCTCTATACACATTTTTTACACCATCCAAAATCAGCCTGTTACATTGAGGTGTAACATACACCAGAAGTGTGTAAGGAAATTCAAATTCTCCCCACTACTATATACACCTTGTACCTTGTTTTACAGTACCATATAGTTGGTGGAATTTTGGGTACATTTTCCCCAAAAATGAGGAAGTGTGGTGGAAGAGGCCGTGGAAGTGGGCGGATGTTGACAGCTGGATGATGTTGGTGTTGGTGGTGGTGGATCTGCTGGTAGTGGCAAAAGCAAAATAGCACCTAATTCAGGAGGTGTTGAGCCTGCATCATCGTCTGGCTCCACAAGGCCTCGAAGGTTCCTTCTTCTGGGAGTAGTTAAACCGCTTTTAAAGCCGGAGCTTCAGGAACAAGTTTTGGCTTACATTGCTGACTCAGCCTCCAGCTCTATCGCCTCCTCTTGAGAAGTTTTAAAAAATAAAAGCACTGAGTCGTCATTGGAGGCTCATGGTCATGAACCACACCTTTCCTTGTGTCCTTCACCCCAACCAAAATTGAAGGATGTAGCAGGCCACACTACAGATTACTCCATGGAGCTGTTTTCACATACCATGCCTGGGTTATCAAGTCAAATCGTGACTTACCCAGGCCAAGATGAATCTGACATGGAGTGTACTGATGCACAGCCACTGCTAGATGATTCTGCTGGTACATTCGCTCAGAGCACTGCATTGTCCTCGCAGTGTACTGAGCCAGAATCTGACCCAGAGGAAACTCAGGTGCCCCTTCCCGCATACTATACCACCATACACGGTGACCCAGAGGAAGGTGCACATGACATTGAAGAGGAGGTGATGGATGACCCAGTTGTTGACCCAGATTGGCATCCATTGTGCCAATAGCTCAGAAGAGGAGGAGGAGCATCAACAGCAGGCATCGACATCGCAACAGCTGTTATCTGGCAGGCCCGGAGCAGTCTAAAAACAGGTTACAAAAACCAAAAGAGTTGCAGGACAGCTTGGCCAGAAGTTCAAATTAGCACAGCGTGCAAGGCCTCAAAATGTCTTCCCTAGTTGGAAGAGTGCAGTGTGTTTTTTTTTTTAACAAAATCCTAATGATCAGGCAAAGGTTATCTGTAAGAACTGCACAAAGATCTTTAGCTGAGGGAAAAATCTGAGAAATTTGAATACCAGTTGCATGCTCAGACATTTAACCACCATGCACTTGCAAGCGTGGACGGACTACCAAACCTCACGTACCACATGTGCACCAGCTCTGAATGAAGGTAGTCGGCAACGCTACATCACTTCCCCCACTGTAAGCCCACCGGTTAGTACACCACCAGCAGCAAATGTTGAGGTGTCGTCGCAAGACCAAAGCAGTTAGGGAATCACAATGTTATTGCTACGAAATACTGAATCTAGGCCATCAGCAAGACCACCAACACCATCACCAACCCTCTCTCAGTCCGCCATGTCCACCGCTAGTTCCACCATATGCAGCTCTCAAGTCCAGCTCACCCTACCAGAGGCTCTGAGTAGGACAAGAAAGTACTCATCCTCTCATCCGTGTACACTGGGTTTGAACGCCAAACTAATCTCGTTAGAGATGATGCCCTACTGGTTGGTTGAAAGCGCAGCTTTCCGCAAACTCATGGCCTACGCAGTACCACGCTATGACCTACCCAGTCGGCACTTCTTTTCTCGCAAAGCCATCCCTGCCCTCCACCTTCATGTGAGATAAAAGGAGAGATACAGGGTGCATCCACTGTGTGAAATCCGTATAAAACAATTAAAATTGTGGAACAGTAAGGAAGGTGCTCACCTATTGGGGTTGTGAGGAAGTCACAACACCCATGAACGCTTAAGAAGCAGCAGCAAGTCTGCACAGGGTCCTAGGACAGAATTGCAGAAATGACGTGGAAGTGCAATAAGGACTGCGCTTGCTTCTGGTAGAGTAAAGGGTTCTTTATTCAGCCAACGCGTTTCCTGAGCCTGCTGGCTCACTTCATCAGGGCAGATTACATTGGAAGACAGTGAAACATACTTATAGACAAAAAAGGCGCCAATACAGGGTCAAACAGAATCAGCAAAGGTCAAAAAAAAAAACAAAAAAAACAAAAAAACAAACAAACAATGAAACTTTATTACAAGCATAAAAAAACAACACAAAGATGAGAGTATATATAGAAAAGAAAGAATAAAAATATGTAAAAGTACAAAAAATTAAAATATAAAACAGAGTGCTATGGATCACGGGGTTAAAACATGGCTATAGTTAAAAAAGGTGAGTCCTCAAGGGGTATTAGAACCTGGCTCATAAAATGCAAATGGAAGGTATTAGTCCACTAGACCATAAAGCTTGACTGTGGTGGTGTGAAGAGTAAATTGAGGGGTTAAAAACAATGAAATTACAAACATAGAAAACACAACAATGAGTTTATATAGAAAAGAAAAAATAAAATTATGTAAAAGTACAAAAAATATGAAACAGAGTGCTAAGGATCACGAGGTTGAAACATGGCTATAGTTAAAAAAGGGTGAGTCCTCAAGGGGTATTAGAACCTGGCTCATGAAGTGCAAGTGCAGACTATAAAGTGCGGATGTAAGGTATTAGTCCACTAGACCATTAAGCTTGACTGTAGTGGTGTGAAGAAAAAATCTTTTCCCCCTCTTCTATCAAATAAAAGCATCATTGATAATATTGAGGCCATAGGGACCAATTGTCTTTAATTTATAAATCCAATAGACCTCTTTTCTATTCAGTGCTTGGGTTCTATTGGAAACGTGTTCAGGGATGTGTTCTATAGGAAAAATGATAGCTTTAGAAAAATCTCTTTGGTGAAATAAATCAAAGTGACGTGACAAACCGTGTTTTTGATACCCAGTTTTAGTGTTGTGTCTATGAGAATTCATTCTACAGTGAAGGGGTTGTGTGGTTCTGCCAACATACAATTTAGGACAAGGACAAAGGATGACATAGATGACAAAGGAAGACACACAGGACAGGTGGTTAGTGATGGTGAATTTTTCTGAGGTGAATGGATGTGAAAAGATGAATGTATTATGAGTAGTGTTGAGCATTCCGATACCGCAAGTATCGGGTATCGGCCGATACTTGCTGTATCGGAATTCCGATACCGACTTCCGATATTTTTTCAATATCGGAATTCGGCATCGGAATCGGAAGTTCAGTTGATTGACGGCCTGACGTCATCATGATGCGCGGTGTGTGCGCATCATGATGCGCCGTCATTTCGGGCCTTCCGGGGGTCTCTGCCGGCCTGCCGGGGGGCTGTGCCGGCCTGCCGGGGGGCTGTGTGGACTGCCCGGGGTCTGTACCGGACTGCCGGGGGGCTGTGCCGGCCTGCCGGTGGTCTGTGCACCCTGTGGGGGTCTGTACCGGCCTGCCGGGGGGCTGTGCCGGCCTGCCGGGGGGCTGTGCTGATGTCCGGGGGTCTGTGCAAGCATCGTCCGATGGGACTACAAGTCCCATCGGGCGATGCCTGCTACCATGACAGTGATTGACACATTAGCCAATGATGGGACAGTAGTAGTCCCATCATCCGGCTAATGTGTTAAATGTTAAAAAAAAAAAAAAAATACTACATACATACTACATGCATGCTACATACATACTACATGCATGCTACATACATACTACATATATACTACATGCATGCTACATACTACATGCTACATACATACTACATACATACTACATACATACTACATACATACTACATACATACTACATGCATGCTACATACATACTACATGCATGCTACATACATACTACATACATACTACATGCATACCACATATATACTACATACATACAATACATTCATACAATACATACATAGACATACAGTACATATAACATAGAGTAACATACTTACCAATACTTGTCACATTGTTCCCCGAAGCCATTGTCTATTCCGGGATAAATATTAACATAACAAACCACAAAAATACTCACCCACGATCCGAAGCAGTCCACGAGTGTGTCCCACGACGATCTTGGGTAGAGAACTGCAGCATCAGATGATGCTGCCGTTCTCTACGGGCTGCAGGAATCCAATGACGGAAGGTAGGTATCCTTCCGCACTGTATTCCTCCGCCACTTAAAAAAAAAAAAGTCCCTAGTCTCACTTTATGCCATTGCTGCGTGGGAAATTCCCACACAGCAATGGCATAAAGTGAGACTAGGGACTTTTTTTTTTTAAGTGGCGGAGGAATACAGTGCGGAAGGATACCTACCTTCCGTCATTGGATTCCTGCAGCCCGTAGAGAACGGCAGCATCATCTGATGCTGCAGTTCTCTACCCAAGATCGTCGTGGGACACACTCGTGGACTGCTTCGGATCGTGGGTGAGTATTTTTGTGGTTTGTTATGTTAATATTTATCCCGGAATAGACAATGGCTTCGGGGAACAATGTGACAAGTATTGGTAAGTATGTTACTCTATGTTATATGTACTGTATGTCTATGTATGTATTGTATGAATGTATTGTATGTATGTAGTATATATGTGGTATGCATGTAGTATGTATGTAGTATGTATGTAGCATGCATGTAGTATGTATGTAGCATGCATGTAGTATGTATGTAGTATGTATGTAGTATGTATGTAGTATGTATGTAGTATATATGTAGTATGTAGTATGAATGTAGTATATATGTAGTATGTATGTAGCATGTAGTATGTAGCATGCATGTAGTATATATGTAGTATGTATGTAGCATGTAGTATGTAGCATGCATGTAGTATATATGTAGTATGTATGTAGCATGTAGTATGTAGCATGCATGTAGTATATATGTAGTATGTATGTAGCATGTAGTATGTATGTAGCATGCATGTAGTATATATGTAGTATGTATGTAGCATGTAGTATGTAGCATGCATGTAGTATATATGTAGTATGTATGTAGCATGTAGTATGTAGCATGCATGTAGTATATATGTAGTATGTATGTAGCATGTAGTATGTAGCATGCATGTAGTATATATGTAGTATGTATGTAGCATGTAGTATGTATGTAGCATGCATGTAGTATATATGTAGTATGTATGTAGCATGTAGTATGTATGTAGCATGCATGTAGTATATATGTAGTATGTAGCATGTAGTATGTATGTAGCATGCATGTAGTATGTAGCATGTAGTATGTATGTAGCATGCATGTAGTATATATGTAGTATGTATGTAGTATGTATGTAGCATGCATGTAGTATATATGTAGTATGTAGCATGTAGTATGTATGTAGCATGCATGTAGTATATATGTAGTATGTATGTAGTATGTATGTAGCATGCATGTAGTATATATGTAGTATGTAGCATGTAGTATGTATGTAGCATGCATGTAGTATGTAGCATGTAGTATGTATGTAGCATGCATGTAGTATGTAGCATGTAGTATATATGTAGTATGTATGTAGCATGTATGTAGTATGTAGTATGAATGTAGCATGTATGTAGTATGCATGTTGTATGTATGTAGCATGTAATTTTTTTTTTTTTTTTACATTTAACACATTAGCCGGATGATGGGACTACTACTGTCCCATCATTGGCTAATGTGTCAATCACTGTCATGGTAGCAGGCATCGCCCGATGGGACTTGTAGTCCCATCGGACGATGCCTGCACAGACCCCCGGAGCCTGCACAGACCACCGGCAGGCCGGCACAGCCCCCCGGAGCCTGCACAGCCCCCCGGCAGGCCGGCACAGCCCCCCGGCAGGCCGGCACAGCCCCCCGGCAGGCCGGCACAGCCCCCCGGAGCCTGCACAGACCACCGGCAGGCCGGCACAGACCACCGGAGCCTGCACAGACCCCCTGGCAGGCCGGCACAGCCCCCCGAAAGGCCCGTACAGACCCCAGAGAGGCTGTACAAGGGCAGGAAAGGGTTTTTCTTATTCCGATACCGGAAGTCCCATAGACTTGAATGGGACTTCCGGTATCGGAATCGGCGATACCGATACTTTTTTTAAAGATCGGCCGATACCATCCGATACGATACTTTGAAGTATCGGACGGTATCGCTCAACTCTAATTATGAGCAATATTACTGCATAGGCTGCACCTGGGTTTCAGGCATCTGAAAATGCCTGGTGTCAAGCCAGTGCAGTTATCAGGAGTATACTGGGTCAATCTGCTAGGGGCCAGATGTTTTTTAGTGATCTGGCCTTCCTAAAAGTGACAGTAGGTCTATCAGGCAGAACTTTATTGAGTATTGGATCATTTTTGATAATATACCAGAGGTCACCCAACATATTTTTTTATCTCTTTATGTTGGGAGTTATAAGTAGTGATGAAGTTGGCCTGATAGTTATCATGTGCATCCTTTTCTTTAGATCTCTCACTTAAAAGAGTTTGCTGATTAAAATTTTTAAAAACATTATTAAAAGTAGAATGAACCAATTGGGAGGGGTATTTTTGAGCAAGGAATCTTCCCTTGAGGACCTCAGCTTGATTATTAAAATCCTCTTCCTCTGTGCAATTCTTTCGGATTCTCTGAAATTGATTATGAGGGATGTTAAAAAGCCATTTGGAATAGTGGCTACTCTTAAAATGGACATAACTATTGGAGTCAACTTTCTTAAAAAAGGTTTTGGTATGAATTTTGGAATTTTTTATAAAAAAAGTGATATCAAGAAAGTCCATCTGGGTATTACTAATGTGGGGGGTAAATTCCAAACCCCATGTGTTATTTTGTATAGAAGAAATAAAAGCATCAACTGAAACGTGACTGGTGTCCAGGATTAAGAATAAATCATCAATGTATCTTCTATATAAAACAATACCCTCTAAAAATGAATCAATAGTAATAAAAACATTCTCAAAGACCCCCATAAAAAGATTAGCATAAGTTGGCGCGACCCGTGATCCCATAACGGTGCCTCTGATCTGATGATAAAAATCCCCCAAGAAAGTAAAAAAATTATTATGTAAAATAAAATCCATCCCATTAAAAATAAATTCCTTTTGAGGGTCAGACAGTCGACTGTCAGTTAAAAGAAATTTTTTAAAACAGCTCAAACCCAGTTGGTGATCAATGTTGGAATACAAAGCAGATACGTCAAAAGAAATAAAAACATAAGAATCTTTCCAAGGTGTGTTATTAGTTAAATTGATCAGTTGTGTAGAATCCTTTAAAAAACTAGGGAGCTGTGAGACATGAGGCTGCATGATTCTATCTATGTAAAATGATAGATTACTGGTAAGGGAGTCAATACCCGAAATAATGGGTCTTCCTGGTGGATTAATAGTATTCTTGTGTATTTTGGGTAAATGGTACAGGAAGGGAGTGGAGGGGTTCTTGACTGTTAAGAACTTTTTTTCATGGTCATTAAGAACCCCAGAATCATGCGCCTTTTTAATAAAATCATTGTAAAAAACAGTGGCTTGGGGGATGGGGTCCTGGGGGATGGGTGAATAAAATTTTTTGTCAGATAAAATTCTAAAAGCCTCGTTCACATAGTCAGTTTTATCTTGAATCACTATCCCTCCACCTTTGTCTGCAGATTTGATCACGATATTAGTGTTTTTCTCTAATTTTTCCAGTGCCACACGTTCTTTTGAGGACAAATTTTGTTTTACTGGTATATTTTGGGTGGGTAGTGCATTTAAACGATCCAATAGGAGGTCAGAGAATGTTTCTATATGATGTCCTCTGCTTTCTAGTAGGTAGAATGAGGATTTCCCTCTGACATCAAGGTGGAAGGAAGAGACAACTGTAGTGTTTGAAGTGTCAGGGTTAGAGTGAACTTTTTTGAGTTCAAAATGTCTCAGTAGGGTAAGTTTCCTAATGTATTTCTGGGCATCAAGAAATAATTCAAAACCACTGCTTTTATTTGTCGGGCAAAAAGAAAGCCCCTTGCTTAGCAACCCTTCCTCCTCTGGGGACAGGGGGTGAGAAGATAAATTAAAAACATTCGATTTTATTGGCATGAGTTGTCGCTTTTCCCTTTTTTTCTTTGCTCCTTGACCTCTGGCTCCTCTATAGGGTTTTTTCTTTTTAGTGTGACCTTCTGAAAAAAAGAAGTGATATCTTTTTTTGCTTGGGGAATGGGATTGCATGCAGCTGGTAGAAAAGAAACTGCTGCTGATGAACCAGCAGCAGAGTTGTCAACAATGACCTGGTCATTAATGATCAACCTCTTTTCTGTGGAAACAGCAGGGAGTTTATCCATGTAGGAGGTGGTAGGGTTGTCAGCATTAAGGACAATAAGATCAGTGGTGACAGGAGGGTCAAAATCAGAGACCTCAGTGGTGTCTGATTTTGCTGGGGTGAGTGGGGGATCAAAAAAAGGTAGGGGGAAGGAAGAAGATCTCCTTCTATCAAAGATTAGTGATGCCATGTCATTGGCAGGATTAGGAGTAACATTATCAGTGGGTATAGTGGTAGGGATTCCCCCACTAGACTTGAAAGAATTGATGTTGGAGTCCATCAATTCTGAAAGGGTGCGTGTGGGCACAATAGTAGTGGAAAGAGTAGGTGTAATAGGTCCAGCTGGCCTAGGGGGATCCCTCGGATAGCTTCTCAGATGTTGCTTTCTCCCTCTGTTACTGTTAATGAAGACTCTCCCTGAGTTAGTGTTCATAGGGGAATGAGTCTGAGTGTTAGAAGAAGCAGGGGGGTGTTTTTTGATATGAGAAAAATTTTTTGGAAGTGCAGAGCTTTCCTCTGGACCAGGTGCCTCAGGGATAGGAGAGGAAGGGTCCTCTCTATCCTTGCTCAATTTTTTTGATTTTTTTATAATTGTGTCATGCTCCAAATTTAGAGCTGCAATAGAGATGCTAGAATTAATTTTTTTAAAAAGAGAGTGATCAGAGTAATTAGATAACATGGCATTAGTTTCAAGTACCTTTTCTGCAGCAATCTGAGCAAGGATAGTCCTTTTCTTATGCAAGCAACATAACAGTCTCTGCATGCAATCATGCTGAATATCTTCCCATTCATCTGAGAAGACAGGATCTTCTGAAAAAGGTGTCTGTAATGAAATCCTGAGTCCTTTAGGACAGATGTGCTCGTCCATATATATAGCTAGAAATCTAGCATGTAGGCTGTTGGAGATTTCTTCTTTGATGGAATCTTCTAAGGTGTGGAAAAGGTTCCTCATGGTCTTGGTGTCGTCCTCCGAAAAGGCCACTTGTGGGGTCTCCTCCTGGTCAACCGGCTGGGTTTGGCCGACCACCTGTAAAATGAGGCGCTCTCTGGAGAGAAGACGATGGTTGAAATAATCCATGACGGATCCTGGACAGTGCATCAGCTCCTGAAAAGATCACCGACCGCTGAGCCCCCGTCAAGGGACACGAGTGAACTGTGAGATAAAAGGAGAGATACAGGGCGCATCCACTGTGTGAAATCCATATAAAACAATTAAAATTGTTACTGTTCCACAATTTTAATTCCTCTCCTATCCCTGAGGCACCTGGTCCAGAGGAAAGCTCTGCACTTCCAAAAAATTTTTCTCATATCAAAAAACACCCCCCTGCTTCTTCTAACACTCAGACTCATTCCCCTATGAACACTAACTCAGGGAGAGTCTTCATTAACAGTAACAGAGGGAGAAAGCAACATCTGAGAAGCTATCCGAGGGATCCCCCTAGGCCAGCTGGACCTATTACACCTACTCTTTCCACTACTATTGTGCCCACACGCACCCTTTCAGAATTGATGGACTCCAACATCAATTCTTTCAAGTCTAGTGGGGGAATCCCTACCACTATACCCACTGATAATGTTACTCCTAATCCTGCCAATGACATGGCATCACTAATCTTTGATAGAAGGAGATCTTCTTCCTTCCCCCTACCTTTTTTTGATCCCCCACTCACCCCAGCAAAATCAGACACCACAGAGGTCTCTGATTTTGACCCTCCTGTCACCACTGATCTTATTGTCCTTAATGCTGACAACCCTACCACCTCCTACATGGATAAACTCCCTGCTGTTTCCACAGAAAAGAGGTTGATCATTAATGACCAGGTCATTGTTGACAACTCTGCTGCTGGTTCATCAGCAGCAGTTTCTTTTCTACCAGCTGCATGCAATCCCATTCCCCAAGCAAAAAAAGATATCACTTCTTTTTTTCAGAAGGTCACACTAAAAAGAAAAAACCCTATAGAGGAGCCAGAGGTCAAGGAGCAAAGAAAAAAAGGGAAAAGCGACAACTCATGCCAATAAAATCGAATGTTTTTAATTTATCTTCTCACCCCCTGTCCCCAGAGGAGGAAGGGTTGCTAAGCAAGGGGCTTTCTTTTTGCCCGACAAATAAAAGCAGTGGTTTTGAATTATTTCTTGATGCCCAGAAATACATTAGGAAACTTACCCTACTGAGACATTTTGAACTCAAAAAAGTTCACTCTAACCCTGACACTTCAAACACTACAGTTGTCTCTTCCTTCCACCTTGATGTCAGAGGGAAATCCTCATTCTACCCACTAGAAAGCAGAGCACATCATATAGAAACATTCACTGACCTCCTATTGGATCGTCTAAATGCACTACCCACCCAAAATATACCAGTAAAACAAAATTTGTCCTCAAAAGAACGTGTGGCACTGGAAAAATTAGAGAAAAACACTAATATCGTGATCAAATCTGCAGACAAAGGTGGAGGGATAGTGATTCAAGATAAAACTGACTATGTGAACGAGGCTTTTAGAATTTTATCTGACAAAAAATTTTATTCACCCATCCCCCAGGACCCCATCCCCCAAGCCACTGTTTTTTACAATGATTTTATTAAAAAGGCGCATGATTCTGGGGTTCTTAATGACCATGAAAAAAAGTTCTTAACAGTCAAGAACCCCTCCACTCCCTTCCTGTACCATTTACCCAAAATACACAAGAATACTATTAATCCACCAGGAAGACCCATTATTTCGGGTATTGACTCCCTTACCAGTAATCTATCATTTTACATAGATAGAATCATGCAGCCTCATGTCTCACAGCTCCCTAGTTTTTTAAAGGATTCTACACAACTGATCAATTTAACTAATAACACACCTTGGAAAGATTCTTATGTTTTTATTTCTTTTGACGTATCTGCTTTGTATTCCAACATTGATCACCAACTGGGTTTGAGCTGTTTTAAAAAATTTCTTTTAACTGACAGTCGACTGTCTGACCCTCAAAAGGAATTTATTTTTAATGGGATGGATTTTATTTTACATAATAATTTTTTTACTTTCTTGGGGGATTTTTATCATCAGATCAGAGGCACCGCTATGGGATCACGGGTCGCGCCAACTTATGCTAATCTTTTTATGGGGGTCTTTGAGAATGTTTTTATTACTATTGATTCATTTTTAGAGGGTATTGTTTTATATAGAAGATACATTGATGATTTATTCTTAATCCTGGACACCAGTCACGTTTCAGTTGATGCTTTTATTTCTTCTATACAAAATAACACATGGGGTTTGGAATTTACCCCCCACATTAGTAATACCCAGATGGACTTTCTTGATATCACTTTTTTTATAAAAAATTCCAAAATTCATACCAAAACCTTTTTTAAGAAAGTTGACTCCAATAGTTATGTCCATTTTAAGAGTAGCCACTATTCCAAATGGCTTTTTAACATCCCTCATAATCAATTTCAGAGAATCCGAAAGAATTGCACAGAGGAAGAGGATTTTAATAATCAAGCTGAGGTCCTCAAGGGAAGATTCCTTGCTCAAAAATACCCCTCCCAATTGGTTCATTCTACTTTTAATAATGTTTTTAAAAATTTTAATCAGCAAACTCTTTTAAGTGAGAGATCTAAAGAAAAGGATGCACATGATAACTATCAGGCCAACTTCATCACTACTTATAACTCCCAACATAAAGAGATAAAAAATATGTTGGGTGACCTCTGGTATATTATCAAAAATGATCCAATACTCAATAAAGTTCTGCCTGATAGACCTACTGTCACTTTTAGGAAGGCCAGATCCCTAAAAAAACATCTGGCCCCTAGCAGATTGACCCAGTATACTCCTGATAACTGCACTGGCTTGACACCAGGCATTTTCAGATGCCTGAAACCCAGGTGCAGCCTATGCAGTAATATTGCTCATAATACATTCATCTTTTCACATCCATTCACCTCAGAAAAATTCACCATCACTAACCACCTGTCCTGTGTGTCTTCCTTTGTCATCTATGTCATCCTTTGTCCTTGCCCTAAATTGTATGTTGGCAGAACCACACAACCCCTTCACTGTAGAATGAATTCTCATAGACACAACACTAAAACTGGGTATCAAAAACACGGTTTGTCACGTCACTTTGATTTATTTCACCAAAGAGATTTTTCTAAAGCTATCATTTTTCCTATAGAACACATCCCTGAACACGTTTCCAATAGAACCCAAGCACTGAATAGAAAAGAGTAGAGTTGAGCGACTTTTGGTTTTTTAGGGTCGAGTTTCGTTTCGTGAAACCCGACTTTTCCAAAAGTCGGGTCGAGCAAGATCGTCCGATTATAGGGAAAAGTCGGGGTCGTCCTGAAACACGAAACCCAATGTAAGTCAATGGGGAATAAAAGTCAGCAGTGAGAGGAGGACAGGAAACACACCTACAGTGCCCATTTGAATGCCAAAAGCATCAATTCTTCTTACTTAAGCTTGTCAACCTTAATTAACTTCATAATACAAGTTACGCACTGAAAAATGGGGGTTATTTGGCTAAAGTTGTGGGGGGAGGGCTGGCTGCAGGGTTTCATGTGCCCTGGGCGAAAGAGCGCCCCTTTAACACATACCACAACTCATCATGCTCCGATACGGCAGAGAAATAGCGGTATAGTACAATGAAAAATACTTCACTTTTTACATCTCATGACAAGGCCCATCTATTTCTCCATACAGAATCATTGGTCCCATATAATGTTTGAAACAGTATATGATGAGCTCCACATAATGCTACAGTATATGTTGGTCCCCATGGATGAAGCTCCACTGTCTTATGGGCCCAAATAATGCTCCAAACATAATGGGCCCCATTTCTAATGCTCTAGTGTATAATGGGCCCTGTAAATGCTGCTCCAGTGTCTGATGTCCACCTTTGGAATGTTCCAGTGTATGGTGGGCCCCATCTATCATTCTCCAGAGTATAGTGCTCCCCAAAAATTGCTGTCCCAACATTGAAAACAATGAAATAAGTCTCCTCGCTAGGGAATCCCTGTACTAGTCTGGACTCCTCGTCGTCCCCATCTTCCATCTCACTGCACAGTATTTCAACCTTGCAAGTGCTGTGATCCTGAGCAAGCAGGGGGGGCACACTCGTTGGCGACGGCACTGGCACAGGGCCTCTGATAGTACGGTGGTGAGTCTGATGGCGGGTGGGCCGAACCTGCACTTTCATCTGCAGCTTCCTCTTTGTCACCGTGTAAGATGGAACTGTATATGGGAAGGGTAATCTGAGTTTCATCAGGGTCAGATTCAGGCCGTGTAGCATGCGAGGGGAATGTAGTGGTCTGGGTCAATGTACCAGCAGATTCATCGAGCAGTGGCTGGGCATCAGTGCACTTGTGTCGCCCCCAGGAGTACGGTCGCCACAGTGGCATTACTTTCTTCCTAGGGAGTGTGATGTCATGCTTGGGAGCAACGAACGATCTCTCTAGCAGGTTAACTGTTTGGGCGGCGTTATTCCCACGAGTCATGACCCTCCAAACAGCGTTCATGAAGGCAAAGTGTTTGTTTTACGTGGGCAGTATGGTTGCAAAGCTGAACCTTAAAGGAATGTCCAGAAGGGCACCACCAGGAGTGGAGCCTATGGTTAAATTTGACTCCACCTGGGAAACCTCAACCATGCCAGCTACAGAACAGATGCACACATTGCAAGCTTAATTCCGTTAACGAACGAGACTCCGTCATGCCCCGCGGTCCGAGTCCGACTTACTAGAGGGACACGTGAGGCTCTGGAACATGAGATTGGCCAATAACTGGTGTGTCATGCCCTTACATATCCGTTGCTGCATGTGCGCTACACTGAAAAGGCCAGCGTTTGTCGCTTACAGGTGCAGATAACCCTCTGAACAACGTTAGTGATGGGGATCACTGATTACAATTATTATCCGCGAACAATGATTTCCCAGTAAGTGCAGGTCAACTGCAGTTCCGGAATTAGGCCTAACCGTCATTCCTGAAAAAATGAAAAACTTACGTGTGCAAACCACAGGTGCTGTAGCTTGCTTAACAGCTCGCCAGCCGTTCTCACGCCCAGTATGGATTACACGTGATTGCACAAAGGTGAGAAAGGGTACCGTATCCCCAGATAACATGTATGGATAGCGTACACATTCAAAATATATGTCTCAGGAGGCAGGCTCAGAGGGTGTTAGGCCCAGTATGGATTGCACGTGATTGCACAAAGGTTAGAAAGGGTACCGTATCCCCGGATAACATGTATGGATAGCGTACACATTCAAAATATATGTCTCAGGAGGCAGGCTCAGACGGTGTTAGGCCCAGTATGGATTACACGTGATTGGACAAAGGTTAGAAAGGGTACCGTATCCCCGGATAACATGTATGGATAGCGCACACATTCAAAATATATGTCTCAGGAGGCAGGCTCAGACGGTGTTAGGCCCAGTATGGATTGCACGTGATTGCACAAAGGTTAGAAAGGGTACCGTATCCCCGGATAACATGTATGGATAGGGTACACATTCAAAATATATGTCTCAGGAGGCAGGCTCAGATGGTGTTAGGCCCAGTATGGATTGCACGTGATTGCACAAAGGTTAGAAAGGGTACCGTATCCCCGGATAACATGTATGGATAGCGTACACATTCAAAATATATGTCTCAGGAGGCAGGCTCAGATGGTGTTAGGCCCAGTATGGATTGCACGTGATTGCACAAAGGTTAGAAAGGGTACCGTATCCCCAGATAACATGTATGGATAGCGTACACATTCAAAATATATGTTTCAGGAGGCAGGCTCAGACGGTGTTAGGCCCAGTATGGATTGCACGTGATTGCACAAAGGTTAGAAAGGGTACCGTATCCCCGGATAACATGTATGGATAGCGTACACATTCAAAATATATGTCTCAGGAGGCAGGCTCATACGGTGTTAGGCCCAGTATGGATTGCACATGATTGCACAAAGGTTAGAAAGGGTACCGTATCCCCAGATAACATGTATGGATAGCGTACACATTCAAAATATATGTCTCAGGAGGCAGGCTCAGACGGTGTTAGGCCCAGTATGGATTGCACGTGATTGCACAAAGGTTAGAAAGGGTACCGTATCCCTGGATAACATGTATGGATAGCGTACACATTAAAAATATATATCTCAGGAGGCAGGCTCAGATGGTGTTAGGCCCAGTATGGATTGCACGTGATTGCACAAAGGTTAGAAAGGGTACCGTATCCCCGGATAACATGTATGGATAGCGTACACATTCAAAATATATGTCTCAGGAGGCAGGCTCAGACGGTGTTAGGCCCAGTATGGATTGCACGTGATTGCACAAAGGTTAGAAAGGGTACCGTATCCCTGGATAACATGTATGGATAGCGTACACATTCAAAATATATGTCTCAGGAGGCAGGCTCAGACGGTGTTAGGCCCAGTATGGATTGCACGTGATTGCACAAAGGTTAGAAAGGGTACCGTATCCCCAGATAACATGTATGGATAGCGTACACATTCAAAATATATGTCTCAGGAGGAAGGCTCAGACGGTGTTAGGCCCAGTATGGATTGCACGTGATAGCACAAAGGTTAGAAAGGGTACCGTATCCCCGGATAACATGTATGGATAGCGTACACATTCAAAATATATGTCTCAGGAGGCAGGCTCAGACGGTGTTAGGCCCAGTATGGATTGCACGTGATTGCACAAAGGTTAGAAAGGGTACCGTATCCCCAGATAACATGTATGGATAGCGTACACATTCAAAATATATGTCTCAGGAGGCAGGCTCAGACGGTGTTAGGCCCAGTATGGATTGCACGTGATTGCACAAAGGTTAGAAAAGGTACCGTATCCCCGGATAACATGTATGGATAGCGTACACATTCAAAATATATGTCTCAGGAGGCAGGCTCAGATGGTGTTAGGCCCAGTATGGATTGCACGTGATTGCACAAAGGTTAGAAAGGGTACCGTATCCCCGGATAACATGTATGGATAGCGTACACATTCAAAATATATGTCTCAGGAGGCAGGCTCAGACGGTGTTAGGCCCAGTATGGATTGCACGTGATTGCACAAAGGTTAGTAAGGGTACCGTATCCCCAGATAACATGTATGGATAGCGTACACATTCAAATTATATGTCTCAGGAGGCAGGCACAGACGGTGTTAGGCCCAGTATGGATTGCACGTGATTGCACAAAGGTTAGAAAGGGTACCGTATCCCCGGATAACATGTATGGATAGCGTACACATTCAAAATATTTGTCTCAGGAGGCAGGCTCAGATGGTGTTAGGCCCAGTATGGATTGCACGTGATTGCACAAAGGTTAGAAAGGGTACCGTATCCCCGGATAACATGTATGGATAGCGTACACATTCAAAATATATGTCTCAGGAGGCAGGCTCAGACGGTGTTAGGCCCAGTATGGATTGCACGTGATTGCACAAAGGTTAGAAAGGGTACCGTATCCCCAGATAACATGTATGGATAGCGTACACATTCAAAATATATGTCTCAGGAGGCAGGCTCAGACGGTGTTAGGCCCAGTATGGATTGCACGTGATTGCACGAAGGTTAGATAGGGTACCGTATCCCCAGATAACATGTATGGATAGCGTACACATTCAAAATATATGTCTCAGGAGGCAGGCTCAGACGGTGTTAGGCCCAGTATGGATTGCACGTGATTGCACAAAGGTTAGAAAGGGTACCGTATCCCCGGATAACATGTATGGATAGCGTACACATTCAAAATATATGTCTCAGGAGGCAGGCTCAGACGGTGTTAGGCCCAGTATGGATTGCACGTGATTGCACAAAGGTTAGAAAGGGTACCGCATCCCTGGATAATATGTATGGATAGCGTACACATTCAAAATACATGTCTCAGGAGGCAGGCTCAGACGGTGTTAGGCCCAGTATGGATTGCACGTGATTGCACAAAGGTTAGGAAGGGTACCGTATCCCCAGATAACATGTATGGATAGCGTACACATTCAAAATATATGTCTCAGGAGGCAGGCTCAGACGGTGTTAGGCCCAGTATGGATTGCACGTGATTGCACAAAGGTTAGAAAGGGTACCGTATCACCGGATAACATGTATGGATAGCGTACACATTCAAAATATATGTCTCAGGAGGCAGGCTCAGACGGTGTTAGGCCCAGTATGGATTGCACGTGATTGCACAAAGGTTAGAAAGGGTACCGTATCCCCAGATAACATGTATGGATAGCGTACACATTCAAAATATATGTCTCATGAGGCAGGCTCAGATGGTGTTAGTCCCAGTATGGATTGCACGTGATTGCACAAAGGTTAGAAAGGGTACCGTATCCCCGGATAACATGTATGGATAGCGTACACATTCAAAATATATGTCTCAGGAGGCAGGCTCAGATGGTGTTAGGCCCAGTATGGATTGCACGTGATTGCACAAAGGTTAGAAAGGGTACCGTATCCCCGGATAACATGTATGGATAGCGTACACATTCAAAAGATATGTCTCAGGAGGCAGGCTCAGACGGTGTTAGGCCCAGTATAGATTGCACGTGATTGCACAAAGGTTAGAAAGGGTACCGTATCCCCAGATAACATGTTTGGATAGCGTACACATTCAAAATATATGTCTCAGGAGGCAGGCTCAGACGGTGTTAGGCCCAGTATGGATTGCACGTGATTGCACAAAGGTTAGAAAGGGTACCGTATCCCCGGATAACATGTATGGATAGCGTACACATTCAAAATATTTGTCTCAGGAGGCAGGCTCAGATGGTGTTAGGCCCAGTATGGATTGCACGTGATTGCACAAAGGTTAAAAAGGGTACCGTATCCCCGGATAACATGTATGGATAGCGAACACATTCAAAATATATGTCTCAGGAGGCAGGCTCAGACTGTGTTAGGCCCAGTATGGATTGCACGTGATTGCACAAAGGTTAGAAAGGGTACCGTATCCCCAGATAACATGTATGGATAGCGTACACATTCAAAATATATGTCTCAGGAGGCAGGCTCAGACGGTGTTAGGCCCTGTATGGATTGCACGTGATTGCACAAAGGTTAGAAAGGGTACCGTATTCCTGGATAACATGTATGGATAGCGTACACATTCAAAATATATGTCTCAGGAGGCAGGCTCAGACGGTGTTAGGCCCAGTATGGATTGCACGTGATTGCACAAAGGTTAGAAAGGGTACCGTATCCCAGGATAACATGTATGGATAGCGTACACATTCAAAATATATGTCTCAGGAGGCAGGCTCAGATGGTGTTAGGCCCAGTATGGATTGCACGTGATTGCACAAAGGTTAGAAAGGGTACCGTATCCCCGGATAACATGTATGGATAGCGTACACATTCAAAATATATGTCTCAGAAGGCAGGCTCAGACAGTGTTAGGCCCAGTATGGATGGCACGTGATTGCACAAAGGTTAGAAAGGGTACCGTATCCCTGGATAACATGTATGGATAGCGTACACATTCAAAATATATGTCTCAGGAGGCAGGCTCAGACGGTGTTAGGCCCAGTATGGATTGCACGTGATTGCACAAAGGTTAGAAAGGGTACCGTATCCCTGGATAACATGTATGGATAGCGTACACATTCAAAATATTTGTCTCAGGAGGCAGGCTCAGATGGTGTTAGGCCCAGTATGGATTGCACGTGATTGCACAAAGGTTAAAAAGGGTACCGTATCCCCGGATAACATGTATGGATAGCGAACACATTCAAAATATATGTCTCAGGAGGCAGGCTCAGACGGTGATAGGCCCAGTATGGATTGCACGAGATTGCACAAAGGTTAGAAAGGGTACCGTATCCCCAGATAACATGTATGGATAGCGTACACATTCAAAATATATGTCTCAGGAGGCAGGCTCAGACGGTGTTAGGCCCAGTATGGATTGCACGTGATTGCACAAAGGTTAGAAAGGGTACCGTATTCCTGGATAACATGTATGGATAGCGTACACATTCAAAATATATGTCTCAGGAGGCAGGCTCAGACGGTGTTAGGCCCAGTATGGATTGCACGTGATTGCACAAAGGTTAGAAAGGGTACCGTATCCCTGGATAACATGTATGGATAGCGTACACATTCAAAATATATGTCTCAGGAGGCAGGCTCAGATGGTGTTAGGCCCAGTATGGATTGCACGTGATTGCACAAAGGTTAGAAAGGGTACCGTATCCCCGGATAACATGTATGGATAGCGTACACATTCAAAATATATGTCTCAGGAGGCAGGCTCAGACAGTGTTAGGCCCAGTATGGATTGCACGTGATTGCACAAAGGTTAGAAAGGGTACCGTATCCCTGGATAACATGTATGGATAGCATACACATTCAAAATATATGTCTCAGGAGGCAGGCTCAGACGGTGTTAGGCCCAGTATGGATTGCACGTGATTGCACAAAGGTTAGAAAGGGTACCGTATCCCTGGATAACATGTATGGATAGCGTACACATTCAAAATATATGTCTCAGGAGGCAGGCTCAGATGGTGTAAGGCCCAGTATGGATTGCACGTGATTGCACAAAGGTTAGAAAGGGTACCGTATCCCCGGATAACATGTATGGATAGCGTCCACATTCAAAATATATGTCTCAGGAGGCAGGCTCAGACTGTGTTAGGCCCAGTATGGATTGCACGTGATTGCACAAAGGTTAGAAAGGGTACCGTATCCCTGGATAACATGTATGGATAGCGTACACATTCAAAATATATGTCTCAGGAGGCAGGCTCAGACGGTGTTAGGCCCAGTATGGATTGCACGTGATTGCACAAAGGTTAGAAAGGGTACCGTATCCCCAGATAACATGTATGGATAGCGTACACATTCAAAATATATGTCTCAGGAGGCAGGCTCAGACGGTGTTAGGCCCAGTATGGATTGCACGTGATTGCACAAAGGTTAGAAAGGGTACCGTATCCCTGGATAACATGTATGGATAGCGTACACATTCAAAATATATGTCTCAGGAGGCAGGCTCAGACGGTTTTAGGCCCAGTATGGATTGCACATGATTGCACAAAGGTTAGAAAGGGTACCGTATCCCCGGTTAACATGTATGGATAGCGTACACATTCAAAATATATCTCTCAGGAGGCAGGCTCAGACGGTGTTAGGCCCAGTATGGATTGCACGTGATTGCACAAAGGTTAGAAAGGGTACCGTATCCCTGGATAACATGTATGGATAGCGTACACATTCAAAATATATGTCTCAGGAGGCAGGCTCAGACGGTGTTAGGCCCAGTATGGATTGCACGTGATTGCACAAAGGTTAGAAAGGGTACCGTATCCCCAGATAACATGTTTGGATAGCGTATACATTCAAAATATATGTCTCAGGAGGCAGGCTCAGACGGTGTTAGGCCCAGTATGGATTGCACGTGATTGCACAAAGGTTAGAAAGGGTACCGTATCCCTGGATAACATGTATGGACAGCGTACACATTCAAAATATATGTCTCAGGAGGCAGGCTCAGACGGTGTTAGGCCCAGTATGGATTGCACGTGATTGCACAAAGGTTAGAAAGGGTACCGTATCCCCAGATAACATGTATGGATAGCGTACACATTCAAAATATATGTCTCAGGAGGCAGGCTCAGACGGTGTAAGGCCCAGTATGGATTGCACGTGATTGCACAAAGGTTAGAAAGGGTACCGCGTCCCTGAATAACATGTATGGATAGCGTACACATTCAAAATATGTCTCAGGAGGCAGGCTCAGATGGTGTTAGGCCCAGTATGGATTGCACGTGATTGCACAAAGGTTAGAAAGGGTACCGTATCCCCAAATAACATGTATGGATAGCGTACACATTCAAAATATATTTCTCAGGAGTCAGGCTCAGACGGTGTTAGGCCCAGTATGGATTGCACGTGATTGCACAAAGGTTAGAAAGGGTACCGTATCCCTGGATAACATGTATGGATAGCGTACACATTCAAAATATATGTCTCAGGAGGCAGGCTCAGACGGTGTTAGGCCCAGTATGGATTGCACGTGATTGCACAAAGGTTAGAAAGGGTACCGTATCCCTGTATAACATGTATGGATAGCGTACACATTCAAAATATATGTCTCAGGAGGCAGGCTCAGACGGTGTTAGGCCCAGTATGGATTGCACGTAATTGCACAAAGGTTAGAAAGGGTATCGTATCCCCAGATAACATGTATGGATAGCGTACACATTCAAAATATAAGTCTCAGGAGGCAGGCTCAGACGATGTTAGGCCCAGTATGGATTGCACGTGATTGCACAAAGGTTAGAAAGGGTACCGTATCCCTGGATAACATGTATGGATAGCGTACACATTCAAAATATATGTCTCAGGAGGCAGGCTCAGATGGTGTTAGGCCCAGTATGGATTGCATGTGATTGCACAAAGGTTAGAAAGGGTACCGTATCCCCAGATAACATGTATGGATAGCGTACACATTCAAAATATATGTCTCAGGAGGCAGGCTCAGACGGTGTTGGGCCCAGTATGGATTGCACGTGATTGCACAAAGGTTAGAAAGGGTATCGTATCCCTGGATAACATGTATGGATAGCGTACACATTCAAAATATTTGTCTCAGGAGGCGGGCTCAGACGGTGATAGGCCCAGTATGGATTGCACGTGATTGCACAAAGGTTAGAAAGGGTACCGTATCCCCAGATAAAATGTATGGATAGCGTACACATTCAAAATATATGTCTCAGGAGGCAGGCTCAGACGGTGTTAGGCCCAGTATGGATTGCACGTGATTGCACAAAGGTTAGAAAGGGTACCGTATCCCTGGATAACATGTATGGATAGCGTACACATTCAAAATATATGTCTCAGGAGGCAGGCTCAGACGGTGTTAGGCCCAGTATGGATTGCACGTGATTGCACAAATGTTAGAAAGGGTACCGTATCCCCAGATAACATGTATGGATAGCGTACACATTCAAAATATATGTCTCAGGAGGCAGGCTCAGACGGTGTTAGGCCCAGTATGGATTGCACGTGATTGCACAAAGGTTAGAAAGGGTACCGTATCCCCGGATAACATGTATGGATAGCGTACACATTCAAAATATATGTCTCAGGAGGGAGGCTCAGACGGTGTTAGGCCCAGTATGGATTGCACGTGATTGCACAAAGGTTAGAAAGGGTACCGTATCCCTGGATAACATGTATGGATAGCGTACACATTCAAAATATATGTCTCATGAGGCAGGCTCAGACGGTGTTAGGCCCAGTATGGATTGCACGTGATTGCACAAAGGTTAGAAAGGGTACCGTATCCCCAGATAACATGTATGGATAGCGTACACATTCAAAATATATGTCTCAGGAGGCAGGCTCAGACGGTGTTAGGCCCAGTATAGATTGCACGTGATTGCACAAAGGTTAGAAAGGGTACCATATCCCTGGATAACATGTATGGATAGCGTACACATTCAAAATATATGTCTCAGGAGGCAGGCTCAGACGGTGTTAGGCCCAGTATGGATTGCACGTGATTGCACAAAGGTTAGAAAGGATACCGTATCCCCGGATAACATGTATGGATAGCGTACACATTCAAAATATATGTCTCAGGAGGCAGGCTCAGACGGTGTTAGGCCCAATATGGATTGCACGTGATTGCACAAAGGTTAGAAAGGGTACCGTATCCCTGGATAACATGTATGGATAGCGTACACATTCAAAATATATGTCTCAGGAGGCAGGCTCAGACAGTGTTAGGCCCAGTATGGATTGCACGTGATTGCACAAAGGTTAGAAAGGGTACCGTATCCCCAGATAACATGTATGGATAGCGTACACATTCAAAATATATGTCTCAGGAGGCAGGCTCAGACGGTGTTAGGCCCAGTATGGATTGCACGTGATTGAACAAAGGTTAGAAAGGGTACCGTATCCCTGGATAACATGTATGGATAGCGTACACATTCAAAATATATGTCTCAGGAGGCAGGCTCTGACGGTGTTAGGCCCAGTATGGATTGCACGTGATTGCACAAAGGTGAGAAAGGGTACCGTATCCCCAGATAACATGTATGGATAGCGTATACATTCAAAATATATGTCTCAGGAGGCAGGCTCAGACGGTGTTAGGCCCAGTATGGATTGCACGTGATTGCACAAAGGTTAGAAAGGGTACCGTATCCCTGGATAACATGTATGGATAGCGTACACATTCAAAATATATGTCTCAGGAGGCAGGCTCAGACGGTGTTAGGCCCAGTATGAATTGCACGTGATTGCACAAAGGTTAGAAAGGGTACCGTATCCCTGGATAACATGTATAGATAGCGTACACATTCAAAATATATGTCTCAGGAGGCAGGCTCAGACAGTTTTAGGCCCAGTATGGATTGCACGTGATTGCACAAAGGTTAGAAAGGGTACCGTATCCCCAGATAACATGTATGGATAACGTACACATTCAAAATATATGTCTCAGGAGGCAGGCTCAGACGGTGTTAGGCCCAGTATGGATTGCACATGATTGCACAAAGGTTAGAAAGGGTACCGTATCCCTGGATAACATGTATGGATAGCGTACAGATTCAAAATATATGTCTCAGGAGGCAGGCTCAGACGGTGTTAGGCCCAGTATGGATTGCATGTGATTGCACATAGGTTAGAAAAGGTACCGTATCCCCGGATAACATGTATGGATAGCGTACACATTCAAAATATATGTCTCAGGAGGCAGGCTCAGACGGTGTTAGGCCCAGTATGGATTGCACGTGATTGCACAAAGGTTAGAAAGGGTACCGTATCCCTGGATAACATGTATGGATAGCGTACACATTCAAAATATATGTCTCAGGAGGCAGGCTCAGACGGTGTTAGGCCCAGTATGGATTGCACGTGATTGCACAAAGGTTAGAAAGGGTACCGTATCCCCAGATAACATGTATGGATAGCGTACACATTCAAAATATATGTCTCAGGAGGCAGGCTCAGACGGTGTTAGGCCCAGTATGGATTGCACGTGATTGCACAAAGGTTAGAAAGGGTACCGTATCCCTGGATAACATGTATGGATAGCGTACACATTCAAAATATATGTCTCAGGAGGCAGGCTCAGACGGTGTTAGGCCCAGTATGGATTGCACGTGATTGCACAAAGGTTAGAAAGGGTACCGTATCCCTGGATAACATGTATGGATAGCGTACACATTCAAAATATATGTCTCAGGAGGCAGGCTCAGACGGTGTAAGGCCCAGTATGGATTGCACGTGATTGCACAAAGGTTAGAAAGGGTACCGTATGCCCAGATAACATGTATGGATAGCGTACACATTCAAAATATATGTCTCAGGAGGCAGGCTCAGACGGTGTTAGTCCCAGTATGGATTGCACGTGATTGCACAAAGGTTAGAAAGGGTACCGTATCCCCAGATAACATGTATGGATAGCGTACACATTCAAAATATATGTCTCAGGAGGCAGGCTCAGACGGTGTTAGGCCCAGTATGAATTGCACGTGATTGCACAAAGGTTAGAAAGGGTACCGTATCCCTGGATAACATGTATGGATAGCGTACACATTCAAAATATATGTCTCAGGAGGCAGGCTCAGACGGTGTTAGGCCCAGTATGGATTGCACGTGATTGCACAAAGGTTAGAAAGGGTACCGTATCCCCGGATAACATGTATGGATAGCGTACACATTCAAAATATATGTCTCAGGAGGCAGGCTCAGACGGTGTTAGGCCCAGTATGGATTGCATGTGATTGCTCAAAGGTTAGAAAGGGTACCGTATCCCTGGATAACATGTGTGGATAGCGTACACATTCAAAATATATGTTTCAGGAGGCAGGCTCAGACGGTGTTAGGCCCAGTATGGATTGCATGTGATTGCTCAAAGGTTAGAAAGGGTACCGTATCCCCAGATAACATGTATGGATAGCGTACACATTCAAAATATATGTCTCAGGAGGCAGGCTCAGACGGTGTTAGGCCCAGTATGGATTGCACGTGATTGCACAAAGGTTAGAAAGGGTACCGTATCCCTGGATAACATGTATGGATAGCGTACACATTCAAAATATATGTCTCAGGAGGCAGGCTCAGACGGTGTTAGGCCCAGTATGGATTGCACGTGATTGCACAAAGGTTAGAAAGGGTACCGTATCCCCGGATAACATGTATGGATAGCGTACACATTCAAAATATATGTCTCAGGAGGCAGGCTCAGACGGTGTTAGGCCCAGTATGGATTGCACGTGATTGCAAAAAAGTTAGAAAGGGTACCGTATCCCTGGATAACATGTATGGATAGCGTACACATTCAAAATATATGTCTCAGGAGGCAGGCTCAGACTGTGTTAGGCCCAGTATGGATTGCACGTAATTGCACAAAGGTTAGAAAGGGTACCGTATCCCTGTATAACATGTATGGATAGCGTACACATTCAAAATATATGTCTCAGGAGGCAGGCTCAGACGGTGTTAGGCCCAGTATGGATTGCACGTGATTGCACAAAGGTTAGAAAGGGTATCATATCCCCAGATAACATGTATGGATAGCGTACACATTCAAAATATAAGTCTCAGGAGGCAGGCTCAGACGATGTTAGGCCCAGTATGGATTGCACGTGATTGCACAAAGGTTAGAAAGGGTACCGTATCCCTGGATAACATGTATGGATAGCGTACACATTCAAAATATATGTCTCATGAGGCAGGCTCAGATGGTGTTAGGCCCAGTATGGATTGCACGTGATTGCACAAAGGTTAGAAAGGGTACCGTATCCCCAGATAACATGTATGGATAGCGTACACATTCAAAATATATGTCTCAGGAGGCAGGCTCAGACGGTGTTAGGCCCAGTATGGATTGCACGTGATTGCACAAAGGTTATAAAGGGTATCGTATCCCTGGATAACATGTATGGATAGCGTACACATTCAAAATATATGTCTCAGGAGGCGGGCTCAGACGGTGATAGGCCCAGTATGGATTGCACGTGATTGCACAAAGGTTAGAAAGGGTACCGTATCCCCAGATAAAATGTATGGATAGAGTACACATTCAAAATATATCTCTCAGGAGGAAGGCTCAGACGGTGTTAGGCCCAGTATGGATTGCACGTGATTGCACAAAGGTTAGAAAGGGTACCGTATCCCTGGATAACATGTATGGATAGCGTACACATTCAAAATATATGTCTCAGGAGGCAGGCTCAGACGGTGTTAGGCCCAGTATGGATTGCACGTGATTGCACAAAGGTTAGAAAGGGTACCGTATCCCCAGATAACATGTATGGATAGCGTACACATTCAAAATATATGTCTCAGGAGGCAGGCTCAGACGGTGTTAGGCCCAGTATGGATTGCACGTGATTGCACGAAGGTTAGATAGGGTACCGTATCCCCAGATAACATGTATGGATAGCGTACACATTCAAAATATATGTCTCAGGAGGCAGGCTCAGACGGTGTTAGGCCCAGTATGGATTGCACGTGATTGCACAAAGGTTAGAAAGGGTACCGTATCCCCGGATAACATGTATGGATAGCGTACACATTCAAAATATATGTCTCAGGAGGCAGGCTCAGACGGTGTTAGGCCCAGTATGGATTGCACGTGATTGCACAAAGGTTAGAAAGGGTACCGCATCCCTGGATAATATGTATGGATAGCGTACACATTCAAAATACATGTCTCAGGAGGCAGGCTCAGACGGTGTTAGGCCCAGTATGGATTGCACGTGATTGCACAAAGGTTAGGAAGGGTACCGTATCCCCAGATAACATGTATGGATAGCGTACACATTCAAAATATATGTCTCAGGAGGCAGGCTCAGACGGTGTTAGGCCCAGTATGGATTGCACGTGATTGCACAAAGGTTAGAAAGGGTACCGTATCACCGGATAACATGTATGGATAGCGTACACATTCAAAATATATGTCTCAGGAGGCAGGCTCAGACGGTGTTAGGCCCAGTATGGATTGCACGTGATTGCACAAAGGTTAGAAAGGGTACCGTATCCCCAGATAACATGTATGGATAGCGTACACATTCAAAATATATGTCTCATGAGGCAGGCTCAGATGGTGTTAGTCCCAGTATGGATTGCACGTGATTGCACAAAGGTTAGAAAGGGTACCGTATCCCCGGATAACATGTATGGATAGCGTACACATTCAAAATATATGTCTCAGGAGGCAGGCTCAGATGGTGTTAGGCCCAGTATGGATTGCACGTGATTGCACAAAGGTTAGAAAGGGTACCGTATCCCCGGATAACATGTATGGATAGCGTACACATTCAAAAGATATGTCTCAGGAGGCAGGCTCAGACGGTGTTAGGCCCAGTATAGATTGCACGTGATTGCACAAAGGTTAGAAAGGGTACCGTATCCCCAGATAACATGTTTGGATAGCGTACACATTCAAAATATATGTCTCAGGAGGCAGGCTCAGACGGTGTTAGGCCCAGTATGGATTGCACGTGATTGCACAAAGGTTAGAAAGGGTACCGTATCCCCGGATAACATGTATGGATAGCGTACACATTCAAAATATTTGTCTCAGGAGGCAGGCTCAGATGGTGTTAGGCCCAGTATGGATTGCACGTGATTGCACAAAGGTTAAAAAGGGTACCGTATCCCCGGATAACATGTATGGATAGCGAACACATTCAAAATATATGTCTCAGGAGGCAGGCTCAGACTGTGTTAGGCCCAGTATGGATTGCACGTGATTGCACAAAGGTTAGAAAGGGTACCGTATCCCCAGATAACATGTATGGATAGCGTACACATTCAAAATATATGTCTCAGGAGGCAGGCTCAGACGGTGTTAGGCCCTGTATGGATTGCACGTGATTGCACAAAGGTTAGAAAGGGTACCGTATTCCTGGATAACATGTATGGATAGCGTACACATTCAAAATATATGTCTCAGGAGGCAGGCTCAGACGGTGTTAGGCCCAGTATGGATTGCACGTGATTGCACAAAGGTTAGAAAGGGTACCGTATCCCAGGATAACATGTATGGATAGCGTACACATTCAAAATATATGTCTCAGGAGGCAGGCTCAGATGGTGTTAGGCCCAGTATGGATTGCACGTGATTGCACAAAGGTTAGAAAGGGTACCGTATCCCCGGATAACATGTATGGATAGCGTACACATTCAAAATATATGTCTCAGAAGGCAGGCTCAGACAGTGTTAGGCCCAGTATGGATGGCACGTGATTGCACAAAGGTTAGAAAGGGTACCGTATCCCTGGATAACATGTATGGATAGCGTACACATTCAAAATATATGTCTCAGGAGGCAGGCTCAGACGGTGTTAGGCCCAGTATGGATTGCACGTGATTGCACAAAGGTTAGAAAGGGTACCGTATCCCTGGATAACATGTATGGATAGCGTACACATTCAAAATATTTGTCTCAGGAGGCAGGCTCAGATGGTGTTAGGCCCAGTATGGATTGCACGTGATTGCACAAAGGTTAAAAAGGGTACCGTATCCCCGGATAACATGTATGGATAGCGAACACATTCAAAATATATGTCTCAGGAGGCAGGCTCAGACGGTGATAGGCCCAGTATGGATTGCACGAGATTGCACAAAGGTTAGAAAGGGTACCGTATCCCCAGATAACATGTATGGATAGCGTACACATTCAAAATATATGTCTCAGGAGGCAGGCTCAGACGGTGTTAGGCCCAGTATGGATTGCACGTGATTGCACAAAGGTTAGAAAGGGTACCGTATTCCTGGATAACATGTATGGATAGCGTACACATTCAAAATATATGTCTCAGGAGGCAGGCTCAGACGGTGTTAGGCCCAGTATGGATTGCACGTGATTGCACAAAGGTTAGAAAGGGTACCGTATCCCTGGATAACATGTATGGATAGCGTACACATTCAAAATATATGTCTCAGGAGGCAGGCTCAGATGGTGTTAGGCCCAGTATGGATTGCACGTGATTGCACAAAGGTTAGAAAGGGTACCGTATCCCCGGATAACATGTATGGATAGCGTACACATTCAAAATATATGTCTCAGGAGGCAGGCTCAGACAGTGTTAGGCCCAGTATGGATTGCACGTGATTGCACAAAGGTTAGAAAGGGTACCGTATCCCTGGATAACATGTATGGATAGCATACACATTCAAAATATATGTCTCAGGAGGCAGGCTCAGACGGTGTTAGGCCCAGTATGGATTGCACGTGATTGCACAAAGGTTAGAAAGGGTACCGTATCCCTGGATAACATGTATGGATAGCGTACACATTCAAAATATATGTCTCAGGAGGCAGGCTCAGATGGTGTAAGGCCCAGTATGGATTGCACGTGATTGCACAAAGGTTAGAAAGGGTACCGTATCCCCGGATAACATGTATGGATAGCGTCCACATTCAAAATATATGTCTCAGGAGGCAGGCTCAGACTGTGTTAGGCCCAGTATGGATTGCACGTGATTGCACAAAGGTTAGAAAGGGTACCGTATCCCTGGATAACATGTATGGATAGCGTACACATTCAAAATATATGTCTCAGGAGGCAGGCTCAGACGGTGTTAGGCCCAGTATGGATTGCACGTGATTGCACAAAGGTTAGAAAGGGTACCGTATCCCCAGATAACATGTATGGATAGCGTACACATTCAAAATATATGTCTCAGGAGGCAGGCTCAGACGGTGTTAGGCCCAGTATGGATTGCACGTGATTGCACAAAGGTTAGAAAGGGTACCGTATCCCTGGATAACATGTATGGATAGCGTACACATTCAAAATATATGTCTCAGGAGGCAGGCTCAGACGGTTTTAGGCCCAGTATGGATTGCACATGATTGCACAAAGGTTATAAAGGGTACCGTATCCCCGGTTAACATGTATGGATAGCGTACACATTCAAAATATATCTCTCAGGAGGCAGGCTCAGACGGTGTTAGGCCCAGTATGGATTGCACGTGATTGCACAAAGGTTAGAAAGGGTACCGTATCCCTGGATAACATGTATGGATAGCGTACACATTCAAAATATATGTCTCAGGAGGCAGGCTCAGACGGTGTTAGGCCCAGTATGGATTGCACGTGATTGCACAAAGGTTAGAAAGGGTACCGTATCCCCAGATAACATGTTTGGATAGCGTATACATTCAAAATATATGTCTCAGGAGGCAGGCTCAGACGGTGTTAGGCCCAGTATGGATTGCACGTGATTGCACAAAGGTTAGAAAGGGTACCGTATCCCTGGATAACATGTATGGACAGCGTACACATTCAAAATATATGTCTCAGGAGGCAGGCTCAGACGGTGTTAGGCCCAGTATGGATTGCACGTGATTGCACAAAGGTTAGAAAGGGTACCGTATCCCCAGATAACATGTATGGATAGCGTACACATTCAAAATATATGTCTCAGGAGGCAGGCTCAGACGGTGTAAGGCCCAGTATGGATTGCACGTGATTGCACAAAGGTTAGAAAGGGTACCGCGTCCCTGAATAACATGTATGGATAGCGTACACATTCAAAATATGTCTCAGGAGGCAGGCTCAGATGGTGTTAGGCCCAGTATGGATTGCACGTGATTGCACAAAGGTTAGAAAGGGTACCGTATCCCCAAATAACATGTATGGATAGCGTACACATTCAAAATATATTTCTCAGGAGTCAGGCTCAGACGGTGTTAGGCCCAGTATGGATTGCACGTGATTGCACAAAGGTTAGAAAGGGTACCGTATCCCTGGATAACATGTATGGATAGCGTACACATTCAAAATATATGTCTCAGGAGGCAGGCTCAGACGGTGTTAGGCCCAGTATGGATTGCACGTGATTGCACAAAGGTTAGAAAGGGTACCGTATCCCTGTATAACATGTATGGATAGCGTACACATTCAAAATATATGTCTCAGGAGGCAGGCTCAGACGGTGTTAGGCCCAGTATGGATTGCACGTAATTGCACAAAGGTTAGAAAGGGTATCGTATCCCCAGATAACATGTATGGATAGCGTACACATTCAAAATATAAGTCTCAGGAGGCAGGCTCAGACGATGTTAGGCCCAGTATGGATTGCACGTGATTGCACAAAGGTTAGAAAGGGTACCGTATCCCTGGATAACATGTATGGATAGCGTACACATTCAAAATATATGTCTCAGGAGGCAGGCTCAGATGGTGTTAGGCCCAGTATGGATTGCATGTGATTGCACAAAGGTTAGAAAGGGTACCGTATCCCCAGATAACATGTATGGATAGCGTACACATTCAAAATATATGTCTCAGGAGGCAGGCTCAGACGGTGTTGGGCCCAGTATGGATTGCACGTGATTGCACAAAGGTTAGAAAGGGTATCGTATCCCTGGATAACATGTATGGATAGCGTACACATTCAAAATATTTGTCTCAGGAGGCGGGCTCAGACGGTGATAGGCCCAGTATGGATTGCACGTGATTGCACAAAGGTTAGAAAGGGTACCGTATCCCCAGATAAAATGTATGGATAGCGTACACATTCAAAATATATGTCTCAGGAGGCAGGCTCAGACGGTGTTAGGCCCAGTATGGATTGCACGTGATTGCACAAAGGTTAGAAAGGGTACCGTATCCCTGGATAACATGTATGGATAGCGTACACATTCAAAATATATGTCTCAGGAGGCAGGCTCAGACGGTGTTAGGCCCAGTATGGATTGCACGTGATTGCACAAATGTTAGAAAGGGTACCGTATCCCCAGATAACATGTATGGATAGCGTACACATTCAAAATATATGTCTCAGGAGGCAGGCTCAGACGGTGTTAGGCCCAGTATGGATTGCACGTGATTGCACAAAGGTTAGAAAGGGTACCGTATCCCCGGATAACATGTATGGATAGCGTACACATTCAAAATATATGTCTCAGGAGGGAGGCTCAGACGGTGTTAGGCCCAGTATGGATTGCACGTGATTGCACAAAGGTTAGAAAGGGTACCGTATCCCTGGATAACATGTATGGATAGCGTACACATTCAAAATATATGTCTCATGAGGCAGGCTCAGACGGTGTTAGGCCCAGTATGGATTGCACGTGATTGCACAAAGGTTAGAAAGGGTACCGTATCCCCAGATAACATGTATGGATAGCGTACACATTCAAAATATATGTCTCAGGAGGCAGGCTCAGACGGTGTTAGGCCCAGTATAGATTGCACGTGATTGCACAAAGGTTAGAAAGGGTACCATATCCCTGGATAACATGTATGGATAGCGTACACATTCAAAATATATGTCTCAGGAGGCAGGCTCAGACGGTGTTAGGCCCAGTATGGATTGCACGTGATTGCACAAAGGTTAGAAAGGATACCGTATCCCCGGATAACATGTATGGATAGCGTACACATTCAAAATATATGTCTCAGGAGGCAGGCTCAGACGGTGTTAGGCCCAATATGGATTGCACGTGATTGCACAAAGGTTAGAAAGGGTACCGTATCCCTGGATAACATGTATGGATAGCGTACACATTCAAAATATATGTCTCAGGAGGCAGGCTCAGACAGTGTTAGGCCCAGTATGGATTGCACGTGATTGCACAAAGGTTAGAAAGGGTACCGTATCCCCAGATAACATGTATGGATAGCGTACACATTCAAAATATATGTCTCAGGAGGCAGGCTCAGACGGTGTTAGGCCCAGTATGGATTGCACGTGATTGAACAAAGGTTAGAAAGGGTACCGTATCCCTGGATAACATGTATGGATAGCGTACACATTCAAAATATATGTCTCAGGAGGCAGGCTCTGACGGTGTTAGGCCCAGTATGGATTGCACGTGATTGCACAAAGGTGAGAAAGGGTACCGTATCCCCAGATAACATGTATGGATAGCGTATACATTCAAAATATATGTCTCAGGAGGCAGGCTCAGACGGTGTTAGGCCCAGTATGGATTGCACGTGATTGCACAAAGGTTAGAAAGGGTACCGTATCCCTGGATAACATGTATGGATAGCGTACACATTCAAAATATATGTCTCAGGAGGCAGGCTCAGACGGTGTTAGGCCCAGTATGAATTGCACGTGATTGCACAAAGGTTAGAAAGGGTACCGTATCCCTGGATAACATGTATAGATAGCGTACACATTCAAAATATATGTCTCAGGAGGCAGGCTCAGACAGTTTTAGGCCCAGTATGGATTGCACGTGATTGCACAAAGGTTAGAAAGGGTACCGTATCCCCAGATAACATGTATGGATAACGTACACATTCAAAATATATGTCTCAGGAGGCAGGCTCAGACGGTGTTAGGCCCAGTATGGATTGCACATGATTGCACAAAGGTTAGAAAGGGTACCGTATCCCTGGATAACATGTATGGATAGCGTACAGATTCAAAATATATGTCTCAGGAGGCAGGCTCAGACGGTGTTAGGCCCAGTATGGATTGCATGTGATTGCACATAGGTTAGAAAAGGTACCGTATCCCCGGATAACATGTATGGATAGCGTACACATTCAAAATATATGTCTCAGGAGGCAGGCTCAGACGGTGTTAGGCCCAGTATGGATTGCACGTGATTGCACAAAGGTTAGAAAGGGTACCGTATCCCTGGATAACATGTATGGATAGCGTACACATTCAAAATATATGTCTCAGGAGGCAGGCTCAGACGGTGTTAGGCCCAGTATGGATTGCACGTGATTGCACAAAGGTTAGAAAGGGTACCGTATCCCCAGATAACATGTATGGATAGCGTACACATTCAAAATATATGTCTCAGGAGGCAGGCTCAGACGGTGTTAGGCCCAGTATGGATTGCACGTGATTGCACAAAGGTTAGAAAGGGTACCGTATCCCTGGATAACATGTATGGATAGCGTACACATTCAAAATATATGTCTCAGGAGGTAGGCTCAGACGGTGTTAGGCCCAGTATGGATTGCACGTGATTGCACAAAGGTTAGAAAGGGTACCGTATCCCTGGATAACATGTATGGATAGCGTACACATTCAAAATATATGTCTCAGGAGGCAGGCTCAGACGGTGTAAGGCCCAGTATGGATTGCACGTGATTGCACAAAGGTTAGAAAGGGTACCGTATGCCCAGATAACATGTATGGATAGCGTACACATTCAAAATATATGTCTCAGGAGGCAGGCTCAGACGGTGTTAGTCCCAGTATGGATTGCACGTGATTGCACAAAGGTTAGAAAGGGTACCGTATCCCCAGATAACATGTATGGATAGCGTACACATTCAAAATATATGTCTCAGGAGGCAGGCTCAGACGGTGTTAGGCCCAGTATGAATTGCACGTGATTGCACAAAGGTTAGAAAGGGTACCGTATCCCTGGATAACATGTATGGATAGCGTACACATTCAAAATATATGTCTCAGGAGGCAGGCTCAGACGGTGTTAGGCCCAGTATGGATTGCACGTGATTGCACAAAGGTTAGAAAGGGTACCGTATCCCCGGATAACATGTATGGATAGCGTACACATTCAAAATATATGTCTCAGGAGGCAGGCTCAGACGGTGTTAGGCCCAGTATGGATTGCATGTGATTGCTCAAAGGTTAGAAAGGTTACCGTATCCCTGGATAACATGTGTGGATAGCGTACACATTCAAAATATATGTTTCAGGAGGCAGGCTCAGACGGTGTTAGGCCCAGTATGGATTGCATGTGATTGCTCAAAGGTTAGAAAGGGTACCGTATCCCCAGATAACATGTATGGATAGCGTACACATTCAAAATATATGTCTCAGGAGGCAGGCTCAGACGGTGTTAGGCCCAGTATGGATTGCACGTGATTGCACAAAGGTTAGAAAGGGTACCGTATCCCTGGATAACATGTATGGATAGCGTACACATTCAAAATATATGTCTCAGGAGGCAGGCTCAGACGGTGTTAGGCCCAGTATGGATTGCACGTGATTGCACAAAGGTTAGAAAGGGTACCGTATCCCCGGATAACATGTATGGATAGCGTACACATTCAAAATATATGTCTCAGGAGGCAGGCTCAGACGGTGTTAGGCCCAGTATGGATTGCACGTGATTGCAAAAAAGTTAGAAAGGGTACCGTATCCCTGGATAACATGTATGGATAGCGTACACATTCAAAATATATGTCTCAGGAGGCAGGCTCAGACTGTGTTAGGCCCAGTATGGATTGCACGTAATTGCACAAAGGTTAGAAAGGGTACCGTATCCCTGTATAACATGTATGGATAGCGTACACATTCAAAATATATGTCTCAGGAGGCAGGCTCAGACGGAGTTAGGCCCAGTATGGATTGCACGTGATTGCACAAAGGTTAGAAAGGGTATCATATCCCCAGATAACATGTATGGATAGCGTACACATTCAAAATATAAGTCTCAGGAGGCAAGCTCAGACGATGTTAGGCCCAGTATGGATTGCACGTGATTGCACAAAGGTTAGAAAGGGTACCGTATCCCTGGATAACATGTATGGATAGCGTACACATTCAAAATATATGTCTCATGAGGCAGGCTCAGATGGTGTTAGGCCCAGTATGGATTGCACGTGATTGCACAAAGGTTAGAAAGGGTACCGTATCCCCAGATAACATGTATGGATAGCGTACACATTCAAAATATATGTCTCAGGAGGCAGGCTCAGACGGTGTTAGGCCCAGTATGGATTGCACGTGATTGCACAAAGGTTATAAAGGGTATCGTATCCCTGGATAACATGTATGGATAGCGTACACATTCAAAATATATGTCTCAGGAGGCGGGCTCAGACGGTGATAGGCCCAGTATGGATTGCACGTGATTGCACAAAGGTTAGAAAGGGTACCGTATCCCCAGATAAAATGTATGGATAGAGTACACATTCAAAATATATCTCTCAGGAGGAAGGCTCAGACGGTGTTAGGCCCAGTATGGATTGCACGTGATTGCACAAAGGTTAGAAAGGGTACCGTATCCCTGGATAACATGTATGGATAGCGTACACATTCAAAATATATGTCTCAGGAGGCAGGCTCAGACGGTGTTAGGCCCAGTATGGATTGCACGTGATTGCACAAAGGTTAGAAAGGGTACCGTATCCCCAGATAACATGTATGGATAGCGTACACATTCAAAATATATGTCTCAGGAGGCAGGCTCAGACGGTGTTAGGCCCAGTATGGATTGCACGTGATTGCACAAAGGTTAGAAAGGGTACCGTATCCCCGGATAACATGTATGGATAGCGTACACATTCAAAATATATGTCTCAGGAGGGAGGCTCAGACGGTGTTAGGCCCAGTATGGATTGCACGTGATTGCACAAAGGTTAGAAACGGTACCGTATCCCTGGATAACATGTATGGATAGCGTACACATTCAAAATATATGTCTCATGAGGCAGGCTCAGACGGTGTTAGGCCCAGTATGGATTGCACGTGATTGCACAAAGGTTAGAAAGGGTACCGTGTCCCCAGATAACATGTATGGATAGCGTACACATTCAAAATATATGTCTCAGGAGGCAGGCTCAGACGGTGTTAGGCACAGTATAGATTGCACGTGATTGCACAAAGGTTAGAAAGGGTACCGTATCCCTGGATAACATGTATGGATAGCATACACATTCAAAATATATGTCTCAGGAGGCAGGCTCAGACGGTGTTAGGCCCAGTATGGATTGCACGTGATTGCACAAAGGTTAGAAAGGGTACCGTATCCCCAGATAACATGTATGGATAGCGTGCGTACACATTCAAAATATATGTCTCAGGAGGAAGGCTCAGACGGTGTTAGGCCCAGTATGGATTGCACGTGATAGCACAAAGGTTAGAAAGGGTACCGTATCCCCGGATAACATGTATGGATAGCGTACACATTCAAAATATATGTCTCAGGAGGCAGGCTCAGACGGTGTTAGGCCCAGTATGGATTGCACGTGATTGCACAAAGGTTAGAAAGGGTACCGTATCCCCAGATAACATGTATGGATAGCGTACACATTCAAAATATATGTCTCAGGAGGCAGGCTCAGACGGTGTTAGGCCCAGTATGGATTGCACGTGATTGCACAAAGGTTAGAAAGGGTACCGTATCCCCGGATAACATGTATGGATAGCGTACACATTCAAAATATATGTCTCAGGAGGCAGGCTCAGATGGTGTTAGGCCCAGTATGGATTGCACGTGATTGCACAAAGGTTAGAAAGGGTACCGTATCCCCGGATAACATGTATGGATAGCGTACACATTCAAAATATATGTCTCAGGAGGCAGGCTCAGACGGTGTTAGGCCCAGTATGGATTGCACGTGATTGCACAAAGGTTAGTAAGGGTACCGTATCCCCAGATAACATGTATGGATAGCGTACACATTCAAATTATATGTCTCAGGAGGCAGGCACAGACGGTGTTAGGCCCAGTATGGATTGCACGTGATTGCACAAAGGTTAGAAAGGGTACCGTATCCCCGGATAACATGTATGGATAGCGTACACATTCAAAATATTTGTCTCAGGAGGCAGGCTCAGATGGTGTTAGGCCCAGTATGGATTGCACGTGATTGCACAAAGGTTAGAAAGGGTATCGTATCCCCGGATAACATGTATGGATAGCGTACACATTCAAAATATATGTCTCAGGAGGCAGGCTCAGACGGTGTTAGGCCCAGTATGGATTGCACGTGATTGCACAAAGGTTAGAAAGGGTACCGTATCCCCAGATAACATGTATGGATAGCGTACACATTCAAAATATATGTCTCAGGAGGCAGGCTCAGACGGTGTTAGGCCCAGTATGGATTGCACGTGATTGCACAAAGGTTAGATAGGGTACCGTATCCCCAGATAACATGTATGGATAGCGTACACATTCAAAATATATGTCTCAGGAGGCAGGCTCAGACGGTGTTAGGCCCAGTATGGATTGCACGTGATTGCACAAAGGTTAGAAAGGGTACCGTATCCCCGGATAACATGTATGGATAGCGTACACATTCAAAATATATGTCTCAGGAGGCAGGCTCAGACGGTGTTAGGCCCAGTATGGATTGCACGTGATTGCACAAAGGTTAGAAAGGGTACCGCATCCCTGGATAATATGTATGGATAGCGTACACATTCAAAATACATGTCTCAGGAGGCAGGCTCAGACGGTGTTAGGCCCAGTATGGATTGCACGTGATTGCACAAAGGTTAGGAAGGGTACCGTATCCCCAGATAACATGTATGGATAGCGTACACATTCAAAATATATGTCTCAGGAGGCAGGCTCAGACGGTGTTAGGCCCAGTATGGATTGCACGTGATTGCACAAAGGTTAGAAAGGGTACCGTATCACCGGATAACATGTATGGATAGCGTACACATTCAAAATATATGTCTCAGGAGGCAGGCTCAGACGGTGTTAGGCCCAGTATGGATTGCACGTGATTGCACAAAGGTTAGAAAGGGTACCGTATCCCCAGATAACATGTATGGATAGCGTACACATTCAAAATATATGTCTCATGAGGCAGGCTCAGATGGTGTTAGTCCCAGTATGGATTGCACGTGATTGCATAAAGGTTAGAAAGGGTACCGTATCCCCGGATAACATGTATGGATAGCGTACACATTCAAAATATATGTCTCAGGAGGCAGGCTCAGATGGTGTTAGGCCCAGTATGGATTGCACGTGATTGCACAAAGGTTAGAAAGGGTACCGTATCCCCGGATAACATGTATGGATAGCGTACACATTCAAAAGATATGTCTCAGGAGGCAGGCTCAGACGGTGTTAGGCCCAGTATAGATTGCACGTGATTGCACAAAGGTTAGAAAGGGTACCGTATCCCCAGATAACATGTTTGGATAGCGTACACATTCAAAATATATGTCTCAGGAGGCAGGCTCAGACGGTGTTAGGCCCAGTATGGATTGCACGTGATTGCACAAAGGTTAGAAAGGGTACCGTATCCCCGGATAACATGTATGGATAGCGTACACATTCAAAATATTTGTCTCAGGAGGCAGGCTCAGATGGTGTTAGGCCCAGTATGGATTGCACGTGATTGCACAAAGGTTAAAAAGGGTACCGTATCCCCGGATAACATGTATGGATAGCGAACACATTCAAAATATATGTCTCAGGAGGCAGGCTCAGACTGTGTTAGGCCCAGTATGGATTGCACGTGATTGCACAAAGGTTAGAAAGGGTACCGTATCCCCAGATAACATGTATGGATAGCGTACACATTCAAAATATATGTCTCAGGAGGCAGGCTCAGACGGTGTTAGGCCCTGTATGGATTGCACGTGATTGCACAAAGGTTAGAAAGGGTACCGTATTCCTGGATAACATGTATGGATAGCGTACACATTCAAAATATATGTCTCAGGAGGCAGGCTCAGACGGTGTTAGGCCCAGTATGGATTGCACGTGATTGCACAAAGGTTAGAAAGGGTACCGTATCCCAGGATAACATGTATGGATAGCGTACACATTCAAAATATATGTCTCAGGAGGCAGGCTCAGATGGTGTTAGGCCCAGTATGGATTGCACGTGATTGCACAAAGGTTAGAAAGGGTACCGTATCCCCGGATAACATGTATGGATAGCGTACACATTCAAAATATATGTCTCAGGAGGCAGGCTCAGACAGTGTTAGGCCCAGTATGGATGGCACGTGATTGCACAAAGGTTAGAAAGGGTACCGTATCCCTGGATAACATGTATGGATAGCGTACACATTCAAAATATATGTCTCAGGAGGCAGGCTCAGACGGTGTTAGGCCCAGTATGGATTGCACGTGATTGCACAAAGGTTAGAAAGGGTACCGTATCCCTGGATAACATGTATGGATAGCGTACACATTCAAAATATTTGTCTCAGGAGGCAGGCTCAGATGGTGTTAGGCCCAGTATGGATTGCACGTGATTGCACAAAGGTTAAAAAGGGTACCGTATCCCCGGATAACATGTATGGATAGCGAACACATTCAAAATATATGTCTCAGGAGGCAGGCTCAGACGGTGATAGGCCCAGTATGGATTGCACGAGATTGCACAAAGGTTAGAAAGGGTACCGTATCCCCAGATAACATGTATGGATAGCGTACACATTCAAAATATATGTCTCAGGAGGCAGGCTCAGACGGTGTTAGGCCCAGTATGGATTGCACGTGATTGCACAAAGGTTAGAAAGGGTACCGTATTCCTGGATAACATGTATGGATAGCGTACACATTCAAAATATATGTCTCAGGAGGCAGGCTCAGACGGTGTTAGGCCCAGTATGGATTGCACGTGATTGCACAAAGGTTAGAAAGGGTACCGTATCCCTGGATAACATGTATGGATAGCGTACACATTCAAAATATATGTCTCAGGAGGCAGGCTCAGACGGTGTTAGGCCCAGTATGGATTGCACGTGATTGCACAAAGGTTAGAAAGGGTACCGTATCCCCGGATAACATGTATGGATAGCGTACACATTCAAAATATATGTCTCAGGAGGCAGGCTCAGACGGTGTTAGGCCCAGTATGGATTGCACGTGATTGAACAAAGGTTAGAAAGGGTACCGTATCCCTGGATAACATGTATGGATAGCGTACACATTCAAAATATATGTCTCAGGAGGCAGGCTCTGACGGTATTAGGCCCAGTATGGATTGCACGTGATTGCACAAAGGTTAGAAAGGGTACCGTATCCCCAGATAACATGTATGGATAGCGTATACATTCAAAATATATGTCTCAGGAGGCAGGCTCAGACGGTGTTAGGCCCAGTATGGATTGCACGTGATTGCACAAAGGTTAGAAAGGGTACCGTATCCCTGGATAACATGTATGGATAGCGTACACATTCAAAATATATGTCTCAGGAGGCAGGCTCAGACGGTGTTAGGCCCAGTATGAATTGCACGTGATTGCACAAAGGTTAGAAAGGGTACCGCATCCCTGGATAACATGTATAGATAGCGTACACATTCAAAATATATGTCTCAGGAGGCAGGCTCAGACAGTTTTAGGCCCAGTATGGATTGCACGTGATTGCACAAAGGTTAGAAAGGGTACCGTATCCCCAGATAACATGTATGGATAACGTACACATTCAAAATATATGTCTCAGGAGGCAGGCTCAGACGGTGTTAGGCCCAGTATGGATTGCACATGATTGCACAAAGGTTAGAAAGGGTACCGTATCCCTGGATAACATGTATGGATAGCGTACAGATTCAAAATATATGTCTCAGGAGGCAGGCTCAGACGGTGTTAGGCCCAGTATGGATTGGATGTGATTGCACATAGGTTAGAAAAGGTACCGTATCCCCGGATAACATGTATGGATAGCGTACACATTCAAAATATATGTCTCAGGAGGCAGGCTCAGACGGTGTTAGGCCCAGTATGGATTGCACGTGATTGCACAAAGGTTAGAAAGGGTACCGTATCCCTGGATAACATGTATGGATAGCGTACACATTCAAAATATATGTCTCAGGAGGCAGGCTCAGACGGTGTTAGGCCCAGTATGGATTGCACGTGATTGCACAAAGGTTAGAAAGGGTACCGTATCCCCAGATAACATGTATGGATAGCGTACACATTCAAAATATATGTCTCAGGAGGCAGGCTCAGACGGTGTTAGGCCCAGTATGAATTGCACGTGATTGCACAAAGGTTAGAAAGGGTACCGTATCCCTGGATAACATGTATGGATAGCGTACACATTCAAAATATATGTCTCAGGAGGCAGGCTCAGACGGTGTTAGGCCCAGTATGGATTGCACGTGATTGCACAAAGGTTAGAAAGGGTACCGTATCCCCGGATAACATGTATGGATAGCGTACACATTCAAAATATATGTCTCAGGAGGCAGGCTCAGACGGTGTTAGGCCCAGTATGGATTGCATGTGATTGCTCAAAGGTTAGAAAGGGTACCGTATCCCTGGATAACATGTGTGGATAGCGTACACATTCAAAATATATGTTTCAGGAGGCAGGCTCAGACGGTGTTAGGCCCAGTATGGATTGCATGTGATTGCTCAAAGGTTAGAAAGGGTACCGTATCCCCAGATAACATGTATGGATAGCGTACACATTCAAAATATATGTCTCAGGAGGCAGGCTCAGACGGTGTTAGGCCCAGTATGGATTGCACGTGATTGCACAAAGGTTAGAAAGGGTACCGTATCCCTGGATAACATGTATGGATAGCGTACACATTCAAAATATATGTCTCAGGAGGCAGGCTCAGACGGTGTTAGGCCCAGTATGGATTGCACGTGATTGCACAAAGGTTAGAAAGGGTACCGTATCCCCGGATAACATGTATGGATAGCGTACACATTCAAAATATATGTCTCAGGAGGCAGGCTCAGACGGTGTTAGGCCCAGTATGGATTGCACGTGATTGCACAAAGGTTAGAAAGGGTACCGTATCCCTGGATAACATGTATGGATAGCGTACACATTCAAAATATATGTCTCAGGAGGCAGGCTCAGACTGTGTTAGGCCCAGTATGGATTGCACGTAATTGCACAAAGGTTAGAAAGGGTACCGTATCCCTGTATAACATGTATGGATAGTGTACACATTCAAAATATATGTCTCAGGAGGCAGGCTCAGACGGTGTTAGGCCCAGTATGGATTGCACGTGATTGCACAAAGGTTAGAAAGGGTATCGTATCCCCAGATAACATGTATGGATAGCGTACACATTCAAAATATAAGTCTCAGGAGGCAGGCTCAGACGATGTTAGGCCCAGTATGGATTGCACGTGATTGCACAAAGGTTAGAAAGGGTACCGTATCCCTGGATAACATGTATGGATAGCGTACACATTCAAAATATATGTCTCATGAGGCAGGCTCAGATGGTGTTAGGCCCAGTATGGATTGCACGTGATTGCACAAAGGTTAGAAAGGGTACCGTATCCCCAGATAACATGTATGGATAGCGTACACATTCAAAATATATGTCTCAGGAGGCAGGCTCAGACGGTGTTAGGCCCAGTATGGATTGCACGTGATTGCACAAAGGTTAGAAAGGGTATCGTATCCCTGGATAACATGTATGGATAGCGTACACATTCAAAATATATGTCTCAGGAGGCGGGCTCAGACGGTGATAGGCCCAGTATGGATTGCACGTGATTGCACAAAGGTTAGAAAGGGTACCGTATCCCCAGATAAAATGTATGGATAGCGTACACATTCAAAATATATGTCTCAGGAGGAAGGCTCAGACGGTGTTAGGCCCAGTATGGATTGCACGTGATTGCACAAAGGTTAGAAAGGGTACCGTATCCCTGGATAACATGTATGGATAGCGTACACATTCAAAATATATGTCTCAGGAGGCAGGCTCAGACGGTGTTAGGCCCAGTATGGATTGCACGTGATTGCACAAAGGTTAGAAAGGGTACCGTATCCCCAGATAACATGTATGGATAGCGTACACATTCAAAATATATGTCTCAGGAGGCAGGCTCAGACGGTGTTAGGCCCAGTATGGATTGCACGTGATTGCACAAAGGTTAGAAAGGGTACCGTATCCCCGGATAACATGTATGGATAGCGTTCACATTCAAAATATATGTCTCAGGAGGGAGGCTCAGACGGTGTTAGGCCCAGTATGGATTGCACGTGATTGCACAAAGGTTAGAAACGGTACCGTATCCCTGGATAACATGTATGGATAGCGTACACATTCAAAATATATGTCTCATGAGGCAGGCTCAGACGGTGTTCGGCCCAGTATGGATTGCACGTGATTGCACAAAGGTTAGAAAGGGTACCGTGTCCCCAGATAACATGTATGGATAGCGTACACATTCAAAATATATGTCTCAGGAGGCAGGCTCAGACGGTGTTAGGCCCAGTATAGATTGCACGTGATTGCACAAAGGTTAGAAAGGGTACCGTATCCCTGGATAACATGTATGGATAGCATACACATTCAAAATATATGTCTCAGGAGGCAGGCTCAGACGGTGTTAGGCCCAGTATGGATTGCACGTGATTGCACAAAGGTTAGAAAGGGTACCGTATCCCTGGATAACATGTATGGGTAGCGTACACATTCAAAATATATGTCTCAGGAGGCAGGCTCAGACAGTGTTAGGCCCAGTATGGATTGCACATGATTGCACAAAGGTTAGAAAGGGTACCGTATCCCCAGATAACATGTATGGATAGCGTACACATTCAAAATATATGTCTCAGGAGGCAGGCTCAGACGGTGTTAGGCCCAGTATGGATTGCACGTGATTGAACAAAGGTTAGAAAGGGTACCGTATCCCTGGATAACATGTATGGATAGCGTACACATTCAAAATATATGTCTCAGGAGGCAGGCTCAGACGGTGTTAGGCCCAGTATGGATTGCACGTGATTGCACAAAGGTTAGAAAGGGTACCGTATCCCCAGATAACATGTATGGATAGCGTACACATTCAAAATATATGTCTCAGGAGGCAGGCTAAGACGGTGTTAGGCCCAGTATGGATTGCACGTGATTGCACAAAGGTTAGAAAGGGTATCGTATCCCTGGATAACATGTATGGATAGCGTACACATTCAAAATATATGTCTCAGGAGGCAGGCTCAGACGGTGTTAGGCCCAGTATGAATTGCACGTGATTGCACAAAGGTTAGAAAGGGTACCGTATCCCTGGATAACATGTATGGATAGCGTACACATTCAAAATATATGTCTCAGGAGGCAGGCTCAGACAGTTTTAGGCCCAGTATGGATTGCACGTGATTGCACAAAGGTTAGAAAGGGTACCGTATCCCCAGATAACATGTATGGATAACGTACACATTCAAAATATATGTCTCAGGAGGCAGGCTCAGACGGTGTTAGGCCCAGTATGGATTGCACATGATTGCACAAAGGTTAGAAAGGGTACTGTATCCCTGGATAACATGTATGGATAGCGTACAGATTCAAAATATATGTCTCAGGAGGCAGGCTCAGACGGTGTTAGGCCCAGTATGGATTGCATGTGATTGCACATAGGTTAGAAAAGGTACCGTATCCCCGGATAATATGTATGGATAGCGAACACATTCAAAATATATGTCTCAGGAGGCAGGCTCAGACGGTGTTAGGCCCAGTATGGATTGCACGTGATTGCACAAAGGTTAGAAAGGGTACCGTATCCCTGGATAACATGTATGGATAGCGTACACATTCAAAATATATGTCTCAGGAGGCAGGCTCAGACGGTGTTAGGCCCAGTATGGATTGCACGTGATTGCACAAAGGTTAGAAAGGGTACCATATCCCCAGATAACATGTATGGATAGCGTACACATTCAAAATATATGTCTCAGGAGGCAGGCTCAGACGGTGTTAGGCCCAGTATGGATGGCACGTGATTGCACAAAGGTTAGAAAGGGTACCGTATCCCCGGAGAACATGTATGGATAGCGTACACATTCAAAATATATGTCTCAGGAGGCAGGCTCAGACGGTGTTAGGCCCAGTATTGATTTACACGTGATTGCACAAAGGTTAGAAAGGGTTCCGTATCCCTGGATAACATGTATGGATAGCGTACACATTCAAAATATATGTCTCAGGAGGCAGGCTCAGACGGTGTTAGGCCCAGTATGGATTGCACGTGATTGCACAAAGGTTAGAAAGGGTACCGTATCCCTGGATAACATGTGTGGATAGCGTACACATTCAAAATATATGTCTCAGGAGGCAGGCTCAGACGGTGTTAGGCCCAGTATGGATTGCACGTGATTGCACAAAGGTTAGAAAGGGTACCGTATCCCCAGATAACATGTATGGATAGCGTACACATTCAAAATATATGTCTCAGGAGGCAGGCTCAGACGGTGTTAGGCCCAGTATGGATTGCACGTGATTGCACAAAGGTTAGAAAGGGTACCGTATCCCTGGATAACATGTATGGATAGAGTACACATTCAAAATATATGTCTCAGGAGGCAGGCTCAGACGGTGTTAGGCCCAGTATGGATTGCACGTGATTGCACAAAGGTTAGAAAGGGTACCGTATCCCCGGATAACATGTATGGATAGCGTACACATTCAAAATATAAGTCTCAGGAGGCAGGCTCAGACGATGTTAGGCCCAGTATGAATTGCACGTGATTGCACAAAGGTTAGAAAGGGTACCGTATCCCTGGATAACATGTATGGATAGCGTACACATTCAAAATATATGTCTCAGGAGGCAGGCTCAGACGGTGTTAGGCCCAGTATGGATTGCACGTGATTGCACAAAGGTTAGAAAGGGTACCGTATCCCCAGATAACATGTATGGATAGCGTACACATTCAAAATATATGTCTCAGGAGGCAGGCTCAGACGGTGTTAGGCCCAGTATGGATTGCACGTGATTGCACAAAGGTTAGAAAGGGTACCGTATCCCCAGATAACATGTATGGATAGCGTACACATTCAAAATATATGTCTCAGGAGGCAGGCTCAGACGGTGTTAGGCCCAGTATGGATTGCACGTGATTGCACAAAGGTTAGAAAGGGTACCGTATCCCTGGATAACATGTATGGATAGCGTACACATTCAAAATATATGTCTCAGGAGGCAGGCTCAGACGGTGTTGGGCCCAGTATGGATTGCACGTGATTGCACAAAGGTTAGAAAGGGTACCGTATACCCGGATAACATGTATGGATAGCGTACACATTCAAAATATATGTCTCAGGAGGCAGGCTCAGACGGTGTTAGGCCCAGTATGGATTGCATGTGATTGCTCAAAGGTTAGAAAGGGTACCGTATCCCTGGATAACATGTGTGGATAGCGTACACATTCAAAATATATGTTTCAGGAGGCAGGCTCAGACGGTGTTAGGCCCAGTATGGATTGCATGTGATTGCTAAAAGGTTAGAAAGGGTACCGTATCCCCAGATAACATGTATGGATAACGTACACATTCAAAATATATGTCTCAGGAGGCAGGCTCAGACGGTGTTAGGCCCAGTATGGATTGCACATGATTGCACAAAGGTTAGAAAGGGTACCGTATCCCTGGATAACATGTATGGATAGCGTACAGATTCAAAATATATGTCTCAGGAGGCAGGCTCAGACGGTGTTAGGCCCAGTATGGATTGGATGTGATTGCACATAGGTTAGAAAAGGTACCGTATCCCCGGATAACATGTATGGATAGCGTACACATTCAAAATATATGTCTCAGGAGGCAGGCTCAGACGGTGTTAGGCCCAGTATGGATTGCACGTGATTGCACAAAGGTTAGAAAGGGTACCGTATCCCTGGATAACATGTATGGATAGCGTACACATTCAAAATATATGTCTCAGGAGGCAGGCTCAGACGGTGTTAGGCCCAGTATGGATTGCACGTGATTGCACAAAGGTTAGAAAGGGTACCGTATCCCCAGATAACATGTATGGATAGCGTACACATTCAAAATATATGTCTCAGGAGGCAGGCTCAGACGGTGTTAGGCCCAGTATGGATTGCACGTGATTGCACAAAGGTTAGAAAGGGTACCGTATCCCTGGATAACATGTATGGATAGCGTACACATTCAAAATATATGTCTCAGGAGGCAGGCTCAGACGGTGTTAGGCCCAGTATGGATTGCACGTGATTGCACAAAGGTTAGAAAGGGTACCGTATCCCTGGATAACATGTATGGATAGCGTACACATTCAAAATATATGTCTCAGGAGGCAGGCTCAGACGGTGTTAGGCCCAGTATGGATTGCACGTGATTGCACAAAGGTTAGAAAGGGTACCGTATGCCCAGATAACATGTATGGATAGCGTACACATTCAAAATATATGTCTCAGGAGGCAGGCTCAGACGGTGTTAGTCCCAGTATGGATTGCACGTGATTGCACAAAGGTTAGAAAGGGTACCGTATCCCCAGATAACATGTATGGATAGCGTACACATTCAAAATATATGTCTCAGGAGGCAGGCTCAGACGGTGTTAGGCCCAGTATGAATTGCACGTGATTGCACAAAGGTTAGAAAGGGTACCGTATCCCTGGATAACATGTATGGATAGCGTACACATTCAAAATATATGTCTCAGGAGGCAGGCTCAGACGGTGTTAGGCCCAGTATGGATTGCACGTGATTGCACAAAGGTTAGAAAGGGTACCGTATCCCCGGATAACATGTATGGATAGCGTACACATTCAAAATATATGTCTCAGGAGGCAGGCTCAGACGGTGTTAGGCCCAGTATGGATTGCATGTGATTGCTCAAAGGTTAGAAAGGGTACCGTATCCCTGGATAACATGTGTGGATAGCGTACACATTCAAAATATATGTTTCAGGAGGCAGGCTCAGACGGTGTTAGGCCCAGTATGGATTGCATGTGATTGCTCAAAGGTTAGAAAGGGTACCGTATCCCCAGATAACATGTATGGATAGCGTACACATTCAAAATATATGTCTCAGGAGGCAGGCTCAGACGGTGTTAGGCCCAGTATGGATTGCACGTGATTGCACAAAGGTTAGAAAGGGTACCGTATCCCTGGATAACATGTATGGATAGCGTACACATTCAAAATATATGTCTCAGGAGGCAGGCTCAGACGGTGTTAGGCCCAGTATGGATTGCACGTGATTGCACAAAGGTTAGAAAGGGTACCGTATCCCCGGATAACATGTATGGATAGCGTACACATTCAAAATATATGTCTCAGGAGGCAGGCTCAGACGGTGTTAGGCCCAGTATGGATTGCACGTGATTGCACAAAGGTTAGAAAGGGTACCGTATCCCTGGATAACATGTATGGATAGCGTACACATTCAAAATATATGTCTCAGGAGGCAGGCTCAGACTGTGTTAGGCCCAGTATGGATTGCACGTAATTGCACAAAGGTTAGAAAGGGTACCGTATCCCTGTATAACATGTATGGATAGTGTACACATTCAAAATATATGTCTCAGGAGGCAGGCTCAGACGGTGTTAGGCCCAGTATGGATTGCACGTGATTGCACAAAGGTTAGAAAGGGTATCGTATCCCCAGATAACATGTATGGATAGCGTACACATTCAAAATATAAGTCTCAGGAGGCAGGCTCAGACGATGTTAGGCCCAGTATGGATTGCACGTGATTGCACAAAGGTTAGAAAGGGTACCGTATCCCTGGATAACATGTATGGATAGCGTACACATTCAAAATATATGTCTCATGAGGCAGGCTCAGATGGTGTTAGGCCCAGTATGGATTGCACGTGATTGCACAAAGGTTAGAAAGGGTACCGTATCCCCAGATAACATGTATGGATAGCGTACACATTCAAAATATATGTCTCAGGAGGCAGGCTCAGACGGTGTTAGGCCCAGTATGGATTGCACGTGATTGCACAAAGGTTAGAAAGGGTATCGTATCCCTGGATAACATGTATGGATAGCGTACACATTCAAAATATATGTCTCAGGAGGCGGGCTCAGACGGTGATAGGCCCAGTATGGATTGCACGTGATTGCACAAAGGTTAGAAAGGGTACCGTATCCCCAGATAAAATGTATGGATAGCGTACACATTCAAAATATATGTCTCAGGAGGAAGGCTCAGACGGTGTTAGGCCCAGTATGGATTGCATGTGATTGCACAAAGGTTAGAAAGGGTACCGTATCCCTGGATAACATGTATGGATAGCGTACACATTCAAAATATATGTCTCAGGAGGCAGGCTCAGACGGTGTTAGGCCCAGTATGGATTGCACGTGATTGCACAAAGGTTAGAAAGGGTACCGTATCCCCAGATAACATGTATGGATAGCGTACACATTCAAAATATATGTCTCAGGAGGCAGGCTCAGACGGTGTTAGGCCCAGTATGGATTGCACGTGATTGCACAAAGGTTAGAAAGGGTACCGTATCCCCGGATAACATGTATGGATAGCGTTCACATTCAAAATATATGTCTCAGGAGGGAGGCTCAGACGGTGTTAGGCCCAGTATGGATTGCACGTGATTGCACAAAGGTTAGAAACGGTACCGTATCCCTGGATAACATGTATGGATAGCGTACACATTCAAAATATATGTCTCATGAGGCAGGCTCAGACGGTGTTCGGCCCAGTATGGATTGCACGTGATTGCACAAAGGTTAGAAAGGGTACCGTGTCCCCAGATAACATGTATGGATAGCGTACACATTCAAAATATATGTCTCAGGAGGCAGGCTCAGACGGTGTTAGGCCCAGTATAGATTGCACGTGATTGCACAAAGGTTAGAAAGGGTACCGCATCCCTGGATAACATGTATGGATAGCATACACATTCAAAATATATGTCTCAGGAGGCAGGCTCAGACGGTGTTAGGCCCAGTATGGATTGCACGTGATTGCACAAAGGTTAGAAAGGGTACCGTATCCCTGGATAACATGTATGGGTAGCGTACACATTCAAAATATATGTCTCAGGAGGCAGGCTCAGACAGTGTTAGGCCCAGTATGGATTGCACATGATTGCACAAAGGTTAGAAAGGGTACCGTATCCCCAGATAACATGTATGGATAGCGTACACATTCAAAATATATGTCTCAGGAGGCAGGCTCAGACGGTGTTAGGCCCAGTATGGATTGCACGTGATTGAACAAAGGTTAGAAAGGGTACCGTATCCCTGGATAACATGTATGGATAGCGTACACATTCAAAATATATGTCTCAGGAGGCAGGCTCAGACGGTGTTAGGCCCAGTATGGATTGCACGTGATTGCACAAAGGTTAGAAAGGGTACCGTATCCCCAGATAACATGTATGGATAGCGTACACATTCAAAATATATGTCTCAGGAGGCAGGCTAAGACGGTGTTAGGCCCAGTATGGATTGCACGTGATTGCACAAAGGTTAGAAAGGGTATCGTATCCCTGGATAACATGTATGGATAGCGTACACATTCAAAATATATGTCTCAGGAGGCAGGCTCAGACGGTGTTAGGCCCAGTATGAATTGCACGTGATTGCACAAAGGTTAGAAAGGGTACCGTATCCCTGGATAACATGTATGGATAGCGTACACATTCAAAATATATGTCTCAGGAGGCAGGCTCAGACAGTTTTAGGCCCAGTATGGATTGCACGTGATTGCACAAAGGTTAGAAAGGGTACCGTATCCCCAGATAACATGTATGGATAACGTACACATTCAAAATATATGTCTCAGGAGGCAGGCTCAGACGGTGTTAGGCCCAGTATGGATTGCACATGATTGCACAAAGGTTAGAAAGGGTACTGTATCCCTGGATAACATGTATGGATAGCGTACAGATTCAAAATATATGTCTCAGGAGGCAGGCTCAGACGGTGTTAGGCCCAGTATGGATTGCATGTGATTGCACATAGGTTAGAAAAGGTACCGTATCCCCGGATAATATGTATGGATAGCGAACACATTCAAAATATATGTCTCAGGAGGCAGGCTCAGACGGTGTTAGGCCCAGTATGGATTGCACGTGATTGCACAAAGGTTAGAAAGGGTACCGTATCCCTGGATAACATGTATGGATAGCGTACACATTCAAAATATATGTCTCAGGAGGCAGGCTCAGACGGTGTTAGGCCCAGTATGGATTGCACGTGATTGCACAAAGGTTAGAAAGGGTACCATATCCCCAGATAACATGTATGGATAGCGTACACATTCAAAATATATGTCTCAGGAGGCAGGCTCAGACGGTGTTAGGCCCAGTATGGATGGCACGTGATTGCACAAAGGTTAGAAAGGGTACCGTATCCCCGGAGAACATGTATGGATAGCGTACACATTCAAAATATATGTCTCAGGAGGCAGGCTCAGACGGTGTTAGGCCCAGTATTGATTTACACGTGATTGCACAAAGGTTAGAAAGGGTTCCGTATCCCTGGATAACATGTATGGATAGCGTACACATTCAAAATATATGTCTCAGGAGGCAGGCTCAGACGGTGTTAGGCCCAGTATGGATTGCACGTGATTGCACAAAGGTTAGAAAGGGTACCGTATCCCTGGATAACATGTGTGGATAGCGTACACATTCAAAATATATGTCTCAGGAGGCAGGCTCAGACGGTGTTAGGCCCAGTATGGATTGCACGTGATTGCACAAAGGTTAGAAAGGGTACCGTATCCCCAGATAACATGTATGGATAGCGTACACATTCAAAATATATGTCTCAGGAGGCAGGCTCAGACGGTGTTAGGCCCAGTATGGATTGCACGTGATTGCACAAAGGTTAGAAAGGGTACCGTATCCCTGGATAACATGTATGGATAGAGTACACATTCAAAATATATGTCTCAGGAGGCAGGCTCAGACGGTGTTAGGCCCAGTATGGATTGCACGTGATTGCACAAAGGTTAGAAAGGGTACCGTATCCCCGGATAACATGTATGGATAGCGTACACATTCAAAATATAAGTCTCAGGAGGCAGGCTCAGACGATGTTAGGCCCAGTATGAATTGCACGTGATTGCACAAAGGTTAGAAAGGGTACCGTATCCCTGGATAACATGTATGGATAGCGTACACATTCAAAATATATGTCTCAGGAGGCAGGCTCAGACGGTGTTAGGCCCAGTATGGATTGCACGTGATTGCACAAAGGTTAGAAAGGGTACCGTATCCCCAGATAACATGTATGGATAGCGTACACATTCAAAATATATGTCTCAGGAGGCAGGCTCAGACGGTGTTAGGCCCAGTATGGATTGCACGTGATTGCACAAAGGTTAGAAAGGGTACCGTATCCCCAGATAACATGTATGGATAGCGTACACATTCAAAATATATGTCTCAGGAGGCAGGCTCAGACGGTGTTAGGCCCAGTATGGATTGCACGTGATTGCACAAAGGTTAGAAAGGGTACCGTATCCCTGGATAACATGTATGGATAGCGTACACATTCAAAATATATGTCTCAGGAGGCAGGCTCAGACGGTGTTGGGCCCAGTATGGATTGCACGTGATTGCACAAAGGTTAGAAAGGGTACCGTATACCCGGATAACATGTATGGATAGCGTACACATTCAAAATATATGTCTCAGGAGGCAGGCTCAGACGGTGTTAGGCCCAGTATGGATTGCATGTGATTGCTCAAAGGTTAGAAAGGGTACCGTATCCCTGGATAACATGTGTGGATAGCGTACACATTCAAAATATATGTTTCAGGAGGCAGGCTCAGACGGTGTTAGGCCCAGTATGGATTGCATGTGATTGCTAAAAGGTTAGAAAGGGTACCGTATCCCCAGATAACATGTATGGATAGCGTACATATTCAAAATATATGTCTCAGGAGGCAGGCTCAGACGGTGTTAGGCCCAGTATGGATTGCACGTGATTGCACAAAGGTTAGAAAGGGTACCGTATCCCTGGATAACATGTATGGATAGCGTACACATTCAAAATATATGTCTCAGGAGGCAGGCTCAGACGGTGTTAGGCCCAGTATGGATTGCACGTGATTGCACAAAGGTTAGAAAGGGTACCGTATCCCCGGATAACATGTATGGATAGCGTACACATTCAAAATATATGTCTCAGGAGGCAGGCTCAGACGGTGTTAGGCCCAGTATGGATTGCACGTGATTGCACAAAGGTTAGAAAGGGTACCGTATCCCTGGATAACATGTATGGATAGCGTACACATTCAAAATATATGTCTCAGGAGGCAGGCTCAGACGGTGTTAGGCCCAGTATGGATTGCACGTGATTGCACAAAGGTTAGAAAGGGTACCGTATCCCCAGATAACATGTATGGATAGCGTACACATTCAAAATATATGTCTCAGGAGGCAGGCTCAGACGGTGTTAGGCCCAGTATGGATTGCACGTGATTGCACAAAGGTTAGAAAGGGTACCGTATCCCTGGATAACATGCATGGATAGCGTACACATTCAAAATATATGTCTCAGGAGGCAGGCTCAGACGGTGTTAGGCCCAGTATGGATTGCACGTGATTGCACAAAGGTTAGAAAGGGTACCGTATCCCTGGATAACATGTATGGATAGCGTACACATTCAAAATATATGTCTCAGGAGGCAGGCTCAGACGGTGTTAGGCCCAGTATGGATTGCACGTGATTGCACAAAGGTTAGAAAGGGTACCGTATCCCCAAATAACATGTATGGATAGCGTACACATTCAAAATATATGTCTAAGGAGGCAGGCTCAGACGGTGTTAGGCCCAGTATGGATTGCACGTGATTGCACAAAGGTTAGAAATGGTACCGTATCCCCGGATAACATGTATGGATAGCGTACACATTCAAAATATATGTCTCAGGAGGCAGGCTCAGACGGTGTTAGGCCCAGTATGGATTGCACGTGATTGCACAAAGGTTAGAAAGGGTACCGTATCCCTGGATAACATGTATGGATAGCGTACACATTCAAAATATGTGTCTCATGAGGCAGGCTCAGACGGTGTTAGGCCCAGTATGGATTGCACGTGATTGCACAAAGGTTAGAAAGGGTACCGTATCCCTGGATAACATGTATGGATAGCGTACACATTCAAAATATATGTCTCAGGAGGCAGGCTCAGACGGTGTTAGGCCCAGTATAGATTGCACGTGATTGCACAAAGGTTAGAAAGGGTACCGTATCCCTGGATAACATGTATGGATAGCGTACACATTCAATATATATGTCTCAGGAGGCAGGCTCGGACGGTGTTAGGCCCAGTATGGATTGCACGTGATTGCACAAAAGTTAGAAAGGGTACCGTATCCCCGGATAACATGTATGGATAGCGTACACATTCAAAATATATGTCTCAGGAGGCAGGCTCAGACGTGTTAGGCCCAATATGGATTGCACGTGATTGCACAAAGGTTAGAAAGGGTACCGTATCCCTGGATAACATGTATGGATAGCGTACACATTCAAAATATATGTCTCAGGAGGCAGGCTCAGACAGTGATAGGCCCAGTATGGATTGCACGTGATTGCACAAAGGTTAGAAAGGGTACCGTATCCCCAGATAACATGTATGGATAGCGTACACATTCAAAATATATGTCTCAGGAGGCAGGCTCAGACGGTGTTAGGCCCAGTATGGATTGCACGTGATTGCACAAAGGTTAGAAAGGGTACCGTATCCCTGGATAACATGTATGGATAGCGTACACATTCAAAATATATGTCTCAGGAGGCAGGCTCAGACGGTGTTAGGCCCAGTATGGCTTGCACGTGATTGCACAAAGGTTAGAAAGGGTACCGTATCCCCAGATAACATGTATGGATAGCGTATACATTCAAAATATATGTCTCAGGAGGCAGGCTCAGACGGTGTTAGGCCCAGTATGGATTGCACGTGATTGCACAAAGGTTAGAAAGGGTACCGTATCCCTGGATAACATGTATGGATAGCGTACACATTCAAAATATATGTCTCAGGAGGCAGGCTCAGACGGTGTTAGGCCCAGTATGAATTGCACGTGATTGCACAAAGGTTAGAAAGGGTACCGTATCCCTGGATAACATGTATGGATAGCGTACACATTCAAAATATATGTCTCAGGAGGCAGGCTCAGACAGTTTTAGGCCCAGTATGGATTGCACGTGATTGCACAAAGGTTAGAAAGGGTACCGTATCAATAGATAACATGTATGGATAACGTACACATTCAAAATATATTTCTCAGGAGGCAGGCTCAGACGGTGTTAGGCCCAGTATGGATTGCACATGATTGCACAAAGGTTAGAAAGGGTACCGTATCCCTGGATAACATGTATGGATAGCGTACAGATTCAAAATATATGTCTCAGGAGGCAGGCTCAGACGGTGTTAGGCCCAGTATGGATTGCATGTGATTGCACAAAGGTTAGAAAAGGTACCGTATCCCCGGATAACATGTATGGATAGCGTACACATTCAAAATATATGTCTCAGGAGGCAGGCTCAGACGGTGTTAGGCCCAGTATGGATTGCACGTGATTGCACAAAGGTTAGAAAGGGTACCGTATCCCTGGATAACATGTATGGATAGCGTACACATTCAAAATATATGTCTCAGGAGGCAGGCTCAGACGGTGTTAGGCCCAGTATGGATTGCACGTGATTGCACAAAGGTTAGAAAGGGTACCGTATCCCCAGATAACATGTATGGATAGCGTACACATTCAAAATATATGTCTCAGGAGGCAGGCTCAGACGGTGTTAGGCCCAGTATGGATTGCACGTGATTGCACAAAGGTTAGAAAGGGTACCGTATCCCTGGATAACATGTATGGATAGCGTACACATTCAAAATATATGTCTCAGGAGGCAGGCTCAGACGGTGTTAGGCCCAGTATGGATTGCACGTGATTGCACAAAGGTTAGAAAGGGTACCGTATCCCCGGATAACATGTATGGATAGCGTACACATTCAAAATATATGTCTCAGGAGGCAGGCTCAGACGGTGTTAGGCCCAGTATGGATTGCACGTGATTGCACAAAGGTTAGAAAGGGTACCGTATCCCTGGATAACATGTGTGGATAGCGTACACATTCAAAATATATGTCTCAGTCTCAGGAGGCAGGCTCAGACGGTGTTAGGCACAGTATGGATTGCACGTGATTGCACAAAGGTTAGAAAGGGTACCATATCCCCGGATAACATGTATGGATAGCGTACACATTCAAAATATATGTCTCAGGAGGCAGGCTCAGACGGTGTTAGGCCCAGTATGGATTGCACGTGATTGCACAAAGGTTAGAAAGGGTACCGTATCCCTGGATAACATGTATGGATAGCGTACACATTCAAAATATATGTCTCAGGAGGCAGGCTCAGACGGTGTTAGGCCCAGTATGGATTGCACGTGATTGCACAAAGGTTAGAAAGGGTATCGTATCCCCGGATAACATGTATGGATAGCGTACACATTCAAAATATAAGTCTCAGGAGGCAGGCTCAGACGGTGTTAGGCCCAGTATGGATTGCACGTGATTGCACAAAGGTTAGAAAGGGTACCGTATCCCCAGATAACATGTATGGATAGCGTACACATTCAAAATATATGTCTCAGGAGGCAGGCTCAGACGGTGTTAGGCCCAGTATGGATTGCACGTGATTGCACAAAGGTTAGAAAGGGTACCGTATCCCCAGATAACATGTATGGATAGTGTCCACATTCAAAATATATGTCTCAGGAGGCAGGCTCAGACGGTGTTAGGCCCAGTATGGATTGCACGTGATTGCACAAAGGTTAGAAAGGGTACCGTATCCCTGGATAACATGTATGGATAGCGTACACATTCAAAATATATGTCTCAGGAGGCAGGCTCAGACGGTGTTAGGCCCAGTATGGATTGCACGTGATTGCACAAAGGTTAGAAAGGGTACCGTATCCCCGGATAACATGTATGGATAGCGTACACATTCAAAATATATGTCTCAGGAGGCAGGTTCAGACGGTGTTAGGCCCATTATGGATTGCACGTGATTGCACAAAGGTTAGAAAGGGTACCGTATCCCTGGATAACATGTGTGGATAGAGTACACATTCAAAATATATGTCTCAGGAGGCAGGCTCAGACGGTGTTAGGCCCAGTATGCATTGCACGTGATTGCACAAAGGTTAGAAAGGGTACCGTATCCCTGGATAACATGTATGGATAGCGTACACATTCAAAATATATGTCTCAGGAGGCAGGATCAGACGGTGTTAGGCCCAGTATGGATTGCATGTGATTGCACAAAGGTTAGAAAGGGTACCGTATCCCCGGATAGCATGTATGGATAGCGTACACATTCAAAATATAAGTCTCAGGAGGCATGCTCAGACGGTGTTAGGCCCAGTATGGATTGCACGTGATTGCACAAAGGTTAGAAAGGGTACCGTATCCCCAGATAACATGTATGGATAGCGTACACATTCAAAATATATGTCTCAGGAGGCAGGCTCAGACGGTGTTAGGCCCAGTATGGATTGCACGTGATTGCACAAAGGTTAGAAAGGGTACCGTATCCCCAGATAACATGTATGGATAGCGTACACATTCAAAATATATGTCTCAGGAGGCAGGCTCAGACGGTGTTAGGCCCAGTATGGATTGCACGTGATTGCACAAAGGTTAGAAAGGGTACCGTATCCCTGGATAACATGTATGGATAGCGTACACATTCAAAATATATGTCTCAGGAGGCAGGCTCAGATGGTGTTAGGCCCAGTATGGATTGCACTTGATTTCACAAAGGTTAGAAAGGGTACCGTATCCCCGGATAACATGTATGGATAGCGTACACATTCAAAATATATGTCTCAGGAGGCAGGCTCAGACGGTGTTAGGCCCAGTATGGATTGCACGTGATTGCACAAAGGTTAGAAAGGGTACCGTATCCCCGGATAACATGTATGGATAGCGTACACATTCAAAATATATGTCTCAGGAGGCAGGCTCAGACGGTGTTAGGCCCAGTATGGATTGCACGTGATTGCACAAAGGTTAGAAAGGGTACCGTATCCCTGGATAACATGTATGGATAGCGTACACATTCAAAATATATGTCTCAGGAGGCAGGCTCAGACGTGTTAGGCCCAGTATGGATTGCACGTGATTGCACAAAGGTTAGAAAGGGTACCGTATCCCTGGATAACATGTATGGATAGCGTACACATTCAAAATATATGTCTCAGGAGGCAGGCTCAGACGGTGTTAGGCCCAGTATGGATTGCACGTGATTGCACAAAGGTTAGAAAGGGTACCGTATCCCTGGATAACATGTGTGGATAGCGTACACATTCAAAATATATGTCTCAGGAGGCAGGCTCAGACGGTGTTAGGCACAGTATGGATTGCACGTGATTGCACAAAGGTTAGAAAGGGTACCGTATCCCCAGATAACATGTATGTATAGCGTACACATTCAAAATATATGTCTCAGGAGGCAGGCTCAGATGGTGTTAGGCCCAGTATGGATTGCACGTGATTGCACAAAGGTTAGAAAGGGTACCGTATCCCTGGATAACATGTATGGATAGCGTACACATTCAAAATATATGTCTCAGGAGGCAGGCTCAGACGGTGTTAGGCCCAGTATGGATTGCACGTGATTGCACAAAGGTTAGAAAGGGTACCGTATCCCCGGATAACATGTATGGATAGCGTACACATTCAAAATATAAGTCTCAGGAGGCAGGCTCAGACGGTGTTAGGCCCAGTATGGATTGCACGTGATTGCACAAAGGTTAGAAAGGGTACCGTATCCCCAGATAACATGTATGGATAGCGTACACATTCAAAATATATGTCTCAGGAGGCAGGCTCAGACGGTGTTAGGCCCAGTATGGATTGCACGTGATTGCACAAAGGTTAGAAAGGGTACCGTATCCCCAGATAACATGTATGGATAGCGTCCACATTCAAAATATATGTCTCAGGAGGCAGGCTCAGACGGTGTTAGACCCAGTATAGATTGCACGTGATTGCACAAAGGTTAGAAAGGGTACCGTATCCCTGGATAACATGTATGGATAGCGTACACATTCAAAATATATGTCTCAGGAGGCAGGCTCAGACGGTGTTAGGCCCAGTATGGATTGCACGTGATTGCACAAAGGTTAGAAAGTGTACCGTATCCCCGGATAACATGTATGGATAGCGTACACATTCAAAATATATGTCTCAGGAGGCAGGCTCAGACGGTGTTAGGCCCATTATGGATTGCACGTGATTGCACAAAGGTTAGAAAGGGTACCGTATCCCTGGATAACATGTGTGGATAGAGTACACATTCAAAATATATGTCTCAGGAGGCAGGCTCAGACGGTGTTAGGCCCAGTATGGATTGCACGTGATTGCACAAAGGTTAGAAAGGGTACCGTATCCCTGGATAACATGTATGGATAGCGTACACATTCAAAATATATGTCTCAGGAGGCAGGCTCAGACGGTGTTAGGCCCAGTATGGATTGCATGTGATTGCACAAAGGTTAGAAAGGGTACCGTATCCCCGGATAACATGTATGGATAGCGTACACATTCAAAATATAAGTCTCAGGAGGCAGGCTCAGACGGTGTTAGGCCCAGTATGGATTGCACGTGATTGCACAAAGGTTAGAAAGGGTACCGTATCCCCAGATAACATGTATGGATAGCGTACACATTCAAAATATATGTCTCAGGAGGCAGGCTCAGACGGTGTTAGGCCCAGTATGGATTGCACGTGATTGCACAAAGGTTAGAAAGGGTACCGTATCCCCAGATAACATGTATGGATAGCGTACACATTCAAAATATATATCTCAGGAGGCAGGCTCAGACGGTGTTAGGCCCAGTATGGATTGCACGTGATTGCACAAAGGTTAGAAAGGGTACCGTATCCCTGGATAACATGTATGGATAGCGTACACATTCAAAATATATGTCTCAGGAGGCAGGCTCAGATGGTGTTAGGCCCAGTATGGATTGCACGTGATTTCACAAAGGTTAGAAAGGGTACCGTATCCCCGGATAACATGTATGGATAGCGTACACATTCAAAATATATGTCTCAGGAGGCAGGCTCAGACGGTGTTAGGCCCAGTATGGATTGCACGTGATTGCACAAAGGTTAGAAAGGGTACCGTATCCCCAGATAACATGTATGGATAGCGTACACATTCAAAATATATGTCTCAGGAGGCAGGCTCAGACGGTGTTAGGCCCAGTATGGATTGCACGTGATTGCACAAAGGTTAGAAAGGGTACCGTATCCCCGGATAACATGTAAGGATAGCGTACACATTCAAAATATATGTCTCAGGAGGCAGGCTCAGACGGTGTTAGGCCCAGTATGGATTGCACGTGATTGCACAAAGGTTAGAAAGGGTACCGTATCCCTGGATAACATGTATGGATAGCGTACACATTCAAAATATATGTCTCAGGAGGCAGGCTCAGACGGTGTTAGGCCCAGTATGGATTGCACGTGATTGCACAAAGGTTAGAAAGGGTACCGTATCCCTGGATAACATGTATGGATAGCGTACACATTCAAAATAAATGTCTCAGGAGGCAGGCTCAGACGGTGTTAGGCCCAGTAAAGATTGCACGTGATTGCACAAAGGTTAGAAAGGGTACCGTATCCCCGGATAACATGTATGGATAGCGTACACATTCAAAATATATGTCTCAGGAGGCAGGCTCAGACGGTGTTAGGCCCAGTATGGATTGCACGTGATTGCACAAAGGTTAGAAAGGGTACCGTATCCCTGGATAACATGTATGGATAGCGTACACATTCAAAATAAATGTCTCAGGAGGCAGGCTCAGACGGTGTTAGGCCCAGTATGGATTGCACGTGATTGCACAAAGGTTAGAAAGGGTACCGTATCCCCGGATAACATGTATGGATAGCGTACACATTCAAAATATAAGTCTCAGGAGGCAGGCTCAGACGGTGTTAGGCCCAGTATGGATTGCACGTGATTGCACAAAGGTTAGAAAGGGTACCGTATCCCCAGATAACATGTATGGATAGCGTACACATTCAAAATATATGTCTCAGGAGGCAGGCTCAGACGGTGTTAGGCCCAGTATGGATTGCACGTGATTGAACAAAGGTTAGAAAGGGTACCGTATCCCTGGATAACATGTATGGATAGCGTACACATTCAAAATATATGTCTCAGGAGGCAGGCTCAGACGGTGTTAGGCCCAGTATGGATTGCACGTGATTGCACAAAGGTTAGAAAGGGTACCGTATCCCCAGATAACATGTATGGATAGCGTATACATTCAAAATATGTCTCAGGAGGCAGGCTCAGACGGTGTTAGGCCCAGTATGGATTGCACGTGATTGCACAAAGGTTAGAAAGGGTACCGTATCCCTGGATAACATGTATGGATAGCGTACACATTCAAAATATATGTCTCATGAGGCAGGCTCAGACGGTGTTAGGCCCAGTATGAATTGCACGTGATTGCACAAAGGTTAGAAACGGTACCGTATCCCTGGATAACATGTATGGATAGCGTACACATTCAAAATATATGTCTCAGGGGGCAGGCTCAGACAGTTTTAGGCCCAGTATGGATTGCACGTGATTGCACAAAGGTTGGAAAGGGTACCGTATCCCCAGATAACATGTATGGATAACGTACACATTCAAAATATATGTCTCAGGAGGCAGGCTCAGACGGTGTTAGGCCCAGTATGGATTGCACATGATTGCACAAAGGTTAGAAAGGGTACCGTATCCCTGGATAACATGTATGGATAGCGTACAGATTCAAAATATATGTCTCAGGAGGCAGGCTCAGACGGTGTTAGGCCCAGTATGGATTGCATGTGATTGCACATAGGTTAGAAAAGGTACCGTATCCCCGGATAACATGTATGGATAGCGTACACATTCAAAATATATGTCTCAGGAGGCAGGCTCAGACGGTGTTAGGCCCAGTATGGATTGCACGTGATTGCACAAAGGTTAGAAAGGGTACCGTATCCCTGGATAACATGTATGGATAGCGTACACATTCAAAATATATGTCTCAGGAGGCAGGCTCAGACGGTGTTAGGCCCAGTATGGATTGCACGTGATTGCACAAAGGTTAGAAAGGGTACCGTATCCCCAGATAACATGTATGGATAGCGTACACATTCAAAATTTATGTCTCAGGAGGCAGGCTCAGACGGTGTTAGGCCCAGTATGGATTGCACGTGATTGCACAAAGGTTAGAAAGGGTACCGTATCCCTGGAGAACATGTATGGATAGCGTACACATTCAAAATATATGTCTCAGGAGGCAGGCTCAGACGGTGTTAGGCCCAGTATGGATTGCACGTGATTGCACAAAGGTTAGAAAGGGTACCGTATCCCTGGATAACATGTGTGGATAGCGTACACATTCAAAATATATGTCTCAGGAGGCAGGCTCAGACGGTGTTAGGCCCAGTATGGATTGCACGTGATTGCACAAAGGTTAGAAAGGGTACCGTATCCCCAGATAACATGTATGGATAGCGTACACATTCAAAATATATGTCTCAGGAGGCAGGCTCAGACGGTGTTAGGCCCAGTATGGATTGCACGTGATTGCACAAAGGTTAGAAAGGGTGCCGTATCCCTGGATAACATGTATGGATAGCGTACACATTCAAAATATATGTCTCAGGAGGCAAGCTCAGACGGTGTTAGGCTCAGTATGGATTGCACGTGATTGCACAAAGGTTAGAAAGGGTACCGTATCCCCGGATAACATGTATGGATAGCGTACACATTCAAAATATAAGTCTCAGGAGGCAGGCTCAGACGGTGTTAGGCCCAGTATGGATTGCACGTGATTGCACAAAGGTTAGAAAGGGTACCGTATCCCTGGATAACATGTGTGGATAGCGTACACATTCAAAATATATGTTTCAGGAGGCAGGCTCAGACGGTGTTAGGCCCAGTATGGATTGCATGTGATTGCTCAAAGGTTAGAAAGGGTACCGTATCCCCAGATAACATGTATGGATAGCGTACACATTCAAAATATATGTCTCAGGAGGCAGGCTCAGACGGTGTCAGGCCCAGTATGGATTGCACGTGATTGCACAAAGGTTAGAAAGGGTACCGTATCCCTGGATAACATGTATGGATAGCGTACACATTCAAAATATATGTCTCATGAGGCAGGCTCAGACGGTGTTAGGCCCAGTATGGATTGCACGTGATTGCACAAAGGTTAGAAAGGGTACCGTATCCCCGGATAACATGTATGGATAGCGTACACATTCAAAATATATGTCTCAGGAGGCAGGCTCAGACGTGTTAGGCCCAGTATGGATTGCACGTGATTGCACAAAGGTTAGAAAGGGTACCGTATCCCCAGATAACATGTATGGATAGCGTACACATTCAAAATATATGTCTCAGGAGGCAGGCTCAGACGGTGTTAGGCCCAGTATGGATTGCACGTGATTGCACAAAGGTTAGAAAGGGTACCGTATCCCTGGAAAACATGCATGGATAGCGTACACATTCAAAATATATGTCTCAGGAGGCAGGCTCAGACGGTGTTAGGCCCAGTATGGATTGCACGTGATTGCACAAAGGTTAGAAAAGGTACCGTATCTCCGGATAACATGTATGGATAGCGTACACATTCAAAATATATGTCTCAGGAGGCAGGCTCAGACGGTGTTAGGCCCAGTATGGATTGCACGTGATTGCACAAAGGTTAGAAAGGGTACCGTATCCCCAAATAACATGTATGGATAGCGTACACATTCAAAATATATGTCTCAGGAGGCAGGCTCAGACGGTGTTAGGCCCAGTATGGATTGCACGTGATTGCACAAAGGTTAGAAAGGGTACCGTATCCCCGGATAACATGTATGGATAGCGTACACATTCAAAATATATGTCTCAGGAGGCAGGCTCAGACGGTGTTAGGCCCAGTATGGATTGCACGTGATTGCACAAAGGTTAGAAAGGGTACCGTATCCCTGGATAACATGTATGGATAGCGTACACATTCAAAATATATGTCTCATGAGGCAGGCTCAGACGGTGTTAGGCCCAGTATGGATTGCACGTGATTGCATAAAGGTTAGAAAGGGTACCGTATCCCTGGATAACATGTATGGATAGCGTACACATTCAAAATATATGTCTCAGGAGGCAGGCTCAGACGGTGTTAGGCCCAGTATAGATTGCACGTGATTGCACAAAGGTTAGAAAGGGTACCGTATCCCTGGATAACATGTATGGATAGCGTACACATTCAAAATATATGTCTCAGGAGGCAGGCTCAGACGGTGTTAGGCCCAGTATGGATTGCACGTGATTGCACAAAGGTTAGAAAGGGTACCGTATCCCCGGATAACATGTATGGATAGCGTACACATTCAAAATATATGTCTCAGGAGGCAGGCTCAGACGGTGTTAGGCCCAATATGGATTGCACGTGATTGCACAAAGGTTAGAAAGGGTACCGTATCCCTGGATAACATGTATGGATAGCGTACAGATTCAAAATATATGTCTCAGGAGGCAGGCTCAGACGGTGTTAGGCCCAGTATGGATTGCACATGATTGCACAAAGGTTAGAAAGGGTACCGTATCCCTGGATAACATGTATGGATAGCGTACAGATTCAAAATATATGTCTCAGGAGGCAGGCTCAGACGGTGTTAGGCCCAGTATGGATTGCATGTGATTGCACATAGGTTAGAAAAGGTACCGTATCCCCGGATAACATGTATGGATAGCGTACACATTCAAAATATATGTCTCAGGAGGCAGGCTCAGACGGTGTTAGGCCCAGTATGGATTGCACGTGATTGCACAAAGGTTAGAAAGGGTACCGTATCCCTGGATAACATGTATGGATAGCGTACACATTCAAAATATATGTCTCAGGAGGCAGGCTCAGACGGTGTTAGGCCCAGTATGGATTGCACGTGATTGCACAAAGGTTAGAAAGAGTACCGTATCCCCAGATAACATGTATGGATAGCGTACACATTCAAAATATATGTCTCAGGAGGCAGGCTCAGACGGTGTTAGGCCCAATATGGATTGCACGTGATTGCACAAAGGTTAGAAAGGGTACCGTATCCCCAGATAACATGAATGGATAGCGTACACATTCAAAATATATGTCTCAGGAGGCAGGCTCAGACGGTGTTAGGCCCAGTATGGATGTCACGTGATTGCACAAAGGTTAGAAAGGGTACCGTATCCCCGGAGAACATGTATGGATAGCGTACACATTCAAAATATATGTCTCAGGAGGCAGGCTCAGACGGTGTTAGGCCCAGTATGGATTGCACGTGATTGCACAAAGGTTAGAAAGGGTACCGTATCCCTGGATAACATGTATGGATAGCGTACACATTCAAAATATATGTCTCAGGAGGCAGGCTCAGACGGTGTTAGGCCCAGTATGGATTGCACGTGATTGCACAAAGGTTAGAAAGGGTACCGTATCCCTGGATAACATGTGTGGATAGCGTACACATTCAAAATATATGTCTCAGGAGGCAGGCTCAGACGGTGTTAGGCCCAGTATGGATTGCACGTGATTGCACAAAGGTTAGAAAGGGTACCGTATCCCCAGATAACATGTATGGATAGCGTACACATTCAAAATATATGTCTCAGGAGGCAGGCTCAGACGGTGTTAGGCCCAGTATGGATTGCACGTGATTGCACAAAGGTTAGAAAGGGTACCGTATCCCCATATAACATGTATGGATAGCGTACACATTCAAAATATATGTCTCAGGAGGCAGGCTCAGACGGTGTTAGGCCCAGTATGGATTGCACGTGATTGCACAAAGGTTAGAAAGGGTACCGTTTCCCTGGATAACATGTATGGATACCGTACACATTCAAAATATATGTCTCAGGAGGCAGGCTCAGACGGTTTTGGGCCCAGTATGGATTGCACGTGATTGCACAAAGGTTAGAAAGGGTACCGTATTCCTGGATAACATGTATGGATAGCGTACACATTCAAAATATGTGTCTCATGAGGCAGGCTCAGACGGTGTTAGGCCCAGTATGGATTGCACGTGATTGCACAAAGGTTAGAAAGGGTACCGTATCCCTGGATAACATGTATGGATAGCGTACACATTCAAAATATATGTCTCAGGAGGCAGGCTCAGACGGTGTTAGGCCCAGTATAGATTGCACGTGATTGCACAAAGGTTAGAAAGGGTACCGTATCCCTGGATAACATGTATGGATAGCGTACACATTCAATATATATGTCTCAGGAGGCAGGCTCAGACGGTGTTAGGCCCAGTATGGATTGCACGTGATTGCACAAAGGTTAGAAAGGGTACCGTATCCCCGGATAACATGTATGGATAGCGTACACATTCAAAATATATGTCTCAGGAGGCAGGCTCAGACGTGTTAGGCCCAATATGGATTGCACGTGATTGCACAAAGGTTAGAAAGGGTACCGTATCCCTGGATAACATGTATGGATAGCGTACACATTCAAAATATATGTCTCAGGAGGCAGGCTCAGACAGTGTTAGGCCCAGTATGGATTGCACGTGATTGCACAAAGGTTAGAAAGGGTACCGTATCCCCAGATAACATGTATGGATAGCGTACACATTCAAAATATATGTCTCAGGAGGCAGGCTCAGACGGTGTTAGGCCCAGTATGGATTGCACGTGATTGCACAAAGGTTAGAAAGGGTACCGTATCCCTGGATAACATGTATGGATAGCGTACACATTCAAAATATATGTCTCAGGAGGCAGGCTCAGACGGTGTTAGGCCCAGTATGGCTTGCACGTGATTGCACAAAGGTTAGAAAGGGTACCGTATCGCCAGATAACATGTATGGATAGCGTATACATTCAAAATATATGTCTCAGGAGGCAGGCTCAGACGGTGTTAGGCCCAGTATGGATTGCACGTGATTGCACAAAGGTTAGAAAGGGTACCGTATCCCTGGATAACATGTATGGATAGCGTACACATTCAAAATATATGTCTCAGGAGGCAGGCTCAGACGGTGTTAGGCCCAGTATGGATTGCACGTGATTGCACAAAGGTTAGAAAGGGTACCGTATCCCTGGATAACATGTATGGATAGCGTACACATTCAAAATATATGTCTCAGGAGGCAGGCTCAGACAGTTTTAGGCCCAGTATGGATTGCACGTGATTGCACAAAGGTTAGAAAGGGTACCGTATCCCCAGATAACATGTATGGATAACGTACACATTCAAAATATATTTCTCAGGAGGCAGGCTCAGACGGTGTTAGGCCCAGTATGGATTGCACATGATTGCACAAAGGTTAGAAAGGGTACCGTATCCCTGGATAACATGTATGGATAGCGTACAGATTCAAAATATATGTCTCAGGAGGCAGGCTCAGACGGTGTTAGGCCCAGTATGGATTGCACGTGATTGCACAAAGGTTAGAAAGGGTATCGTATCCCCGGATAACATGTATGGATAGCGTACACATTCAAAATATATGTCTCAGGAGGCAGGCTCAGACGGTGTTAGGCCCAGTATGGATTGCACGTGATTGCACAAAGGTTAGAAAGGGTACCGTATCCCTGGATAACATGTATGGATAGCGTACACATTCAAAATATATGTCTCAGGAGGCAGGCTCAGACGTGTTAGGCCCAGTATGGATTGCACGTGATTGCACAAAGGTTAGAAAGGGTACCGTATCCCCAGATAACATGTATGGATAGCGTACACATTCAAAATATATGTCTCAGGAGGCAGGCTCAGACGGTGTTAGGCCCAGTATGGATTGCACGTGATTGCACAAAGGTTAGAAAGGGTACCGTATCCCTGGAAAACATGCATGGATAGCGTACACATTCAAAATATATGTCTCAGGAGGCAGGCTCGGACGGTGTTAGGCCCAGTATGGATTGCACGTGATTGCACAAAGGTTAGAAAGGGTACCGTATCCCTGGATAACATGTATGGATAGCGTACACATTCAAAATATATGTCTCAGGAGGCAGGCTCAGACGGTGTTAGGCCCAGTATGGATTGCACGTGATTGCACAAAGGTTAGAAAGGGTACCGTATCCCCAAATAACATGTATGGATAGCGTACACATTCAAAATATATGTCTCAGGAGGCAGGCTCAGACGGTGTTAGGCCCAGTATGGATTGCACGTGATTGCACAAAGGTTAGAAAGGGTACCGTATCCCCGGATAACATGTATGGATAGCGTACACATTCAAAATATATGTCTCAGGAGGCAGGCTCAGACGGTGTTAGGCCCAGTATGGATTGCACGTGATTGCACAAAGGTTAGAAAGGGTACCGTATCCCTGGATAACATGTATGGATAGCGTACACATTCAAAATATATGTCTCATGAGGCAGGCTCAGACGGTGTTAGGCCCAGTATGGATTGCATGTGATTGCATAAAGGTTAGAAAGGGTACCGTATCCCTGGATAACATGTATGGATAGCGTACACATTCAAAATATATGTCTCAGGAGGCAGGCTCAGACGGTGTTAGGCCCAGTATAGATTGCACGTGATTGCACAAAGGTTAGAAAGGGTACCGTATCCCTGGATAACATGTATGGATAGCGTACACATTCAAAATATATGTCTCAGGAGGCAGGCTCAGACGGTGTTAGGCCCAGTATGGATTGCACGTGATTGCACAAAGGTTAGAAAGGGTACCGTATCCCCGGATAACATGTATGGATAGCGTACACATTCAAAATATATGTCTCAGGAGGCAGGCTCAGACGGTGTTAGGCCCAATATGGATTGCACGTGATTGCACAAAGGTTAGAAAGGGTACCGTATCCCTGGATAACATGTATGGATAGCGTACAGATTCAAAATATATGTCTCAGGAGGCAGGCTCAGACGGTGTTAGGCCCAGTATGGATTGCACATGATTGCACAAAGGTTAGAAAGGGTACCGTATCCCTGGATAACATGTATGGATAGCGTACAGATTCAAAATATATGTCTCAGGAGGCAGGCTCAGACGGTGTTAGGCCCAGTATGGATTGCATGTGATTGCACATAGGTTAGAAAAGGTACCGTATCCCCGGATAACATGTATGGATAGCGTACACATTCAAAATATATGTCTCAGGAGGCAGGCTCAGACGGTGTTAGGCCCAGTATGGATTGCACGTGATTGCACAAAGGTTAGAAAGGGTACCGTATCCCTGGATAACATGTATGGATAGCGTACACATTCAAAATATATGTCTCAGGAGGCAGGCTCAGACGGTGTTAGGCCCAGTATGGATTGCACGTGATTGCACAAAGGTTAGAAAGGGTACCGTATCCCCAGATAACATGTATGGATAGCGTACACATTCAAAATATATGTCTCAGGAGGCAGGCTCAGACGGTGTTAGGCCCAATATGGATTGCACGTGATTGCACAAAGGTTAGAAAGGGTACCGTATCCCCAGATAACATGTATGGATAGCGTACACATTCAAAATATATGTCTCAGGAGGCAGGCTCAGATGGTGTTAGGCCCAGTATGGATGGCACGTGATTGCACAAAGGTTAGAAAGGGTACCGTATCCCCGGAGAACATGTATGGATAGCGTACACATTCAAAATATATGTCTCAGGAGGCAGGCTCAGACGGTGTTAGGCCCAGTATGGATTGCACGTGATTGCACAAAGGTTAGAAAGGGTACCGTATCCCTGGATAACATGTATGGATAGCGTACACATTCAAAATATATGTCTCAGGAGGCAGGCTCAGACGGTGTTAGGCCCAGTATGGATTGCACGTGATTGCACAAAGGTTAGAAAGGGTACCGTATCCCCAGATAACATGTATGGATAGCGTACACATTCAAAATATATGTCTCAGGAGGCAGGCTCAGACGGTGTTAGGCCCAGTATGGATTGCACGTGATTGCACAAAGGTTAGAAAGGGTACCGTATCCCCAGATAACATGTATGGATAGCGTACACATTCAAAATATATGTCTCAGGAGGCAGACTCAGACGGTGTTAGGCCCAGTATGGATTGCACGTGATTGCACAAAGGTTAGAAAGGGTACCGTATCCCTGGATAACATGTATGGATAGCGTACACATTCAAAATATATGTCTCAGGAGGCAGGCTCAGACGGTTTTGGGCCCAGTATGGATTGCACGTGATTGCACAAAGGTTAGAAAGGGTACCGTATACCCGGATAACATGTATGGATAGCGTACACATTCAAAATATATGTCTCAGGAGGCAGGCTCAGACGGTGTTAGGCCCAGTATGGATTGCATGTGATTGCTCAAAGGTTAGAAAGGGTACCGTATCCCTGGATAACATGTGTGGATAGCGTACACATTCAAAATATATGTTTCAGGAGGCAGGCTCAGACGGTGTTAGGCCCAGAATGGATTGCATGTGATTGCTAAAAGGTTAGAAAGGGTACCGTATCCCCAGATAACATGTATGGATAGCGTACACATTCAAAATATATGTCTCAGGAGGCAGGCTCAGACGGTGTTAGGCCCAGTATGGATTGCACGTGATTGCACAAAGGTTAGAAAGGGTACCGTATCCCCGGATAACATGTATGGATAGCGTACACATTCAAAATATATGTCTCAGGAGGCAGACTCAGACGGTGTTAGGCCCAGTATGGATTGCACGTGATTGCACAAAGGTTAGAAAGGGTACCGTATCCCTGGATAACATGTATGGATAGCGTACACATTCAAAATATATGTCTCAGGAGGCAGGCTCAGACGGTGTTAGGCCCAGTATGGATTGCACGTGATTGCACAAAGGTTAGAAAGGGTACCGTATCCCCAGATAACATGTATGGATAGCGTACACATTCAAAATATATGTCTCAGGAGGCAGGCTCAGACGGTGTTAGGCCCAGTATGGATTGCACGTGATTGCACAAAGGTTAGAAAGGGTACCGTATCCCTGGATAACATGCATGGATTGCGTACACATTCAAAATATATGTCTCAGGAGGCAGGCTCAGACGGTGTTAGGCCCAGTATGGATTGCACGTGATTGCACAAAGGTTAGAAAGGGTACCGTATCCCTGGATAACATGTATGGATAGCGTACACATTCAAAATATATGTCTCAGGAGGCAGGCTCAGACGGTGTTAGGCCCAGTATGGATTGCACGTGATTGCACAAAGGTTAGAAAGGGTACCGTATCCCCAAATAACATGTATGGCTAGCGTACACATTCAAAATATATGTCTCAGGAGGCAGGCTCAGACGGTGTTAGGCCCAGTATGGATTGCACGTGATTGCACAAAGGTTAGAAATGGTACCGTATCCCCGGATAACATGTATGGATAGCGTACACATTCAAAATATATGTCTCAGGAGGCAGGCTCAGACGGTGTTAGGCCCAGTATGGATTGCACGTGATTGCACAAAGGTTAGAAAGGGTACCGTATCCCTGGATAACATGTATGGATAGCGTACACATTCAAAATATGTGTCTCATGAGGCAGGCTCAGACGGTGTTAGGCCCAGTATGGATTGCACGTGATTGCACAAAGGTTAGAAAGGGTACCGTATCCCTGGATAACATGTATGGATAGCGTACACATTCAAAATATATGTCTCAGGAGGCAGGCTCAGACGGTGTTAGGCCCAGTATAGATTGCACGTGATTGCACAAAGGTTAGAAAGGGTACCGTATCCCTGGATAACATGTATGGATAGCGTACACATTCAATATATATGTCTCAGGAGGCAGGCTCAGACGGTGTTAGGCCCAGTATGGATTGCACGTGATTGCACAAAGGTTAGAAAGGGTACCGTATCCCCGGATAACATGTATGGATAGCGTACACATTCAAAATATATGTCTCAGGAGGCAGGCTCAGACGTGTTAGGCCCAATATGGATTGCACGTGATTGCACAAAGGTTAGAAAGGGTACCGTATCCCTGGATAACATGTATGGATAGCGTACACATTCAAAATATATGTCTCAGGAGGCAGGCTCAGACAGTGTTAGGCCCAGTATGGATTGCACGTGATTGCACAAAGGTTAGAAAGGGTACCGTATCCCCAGATAACATGTATGGATAGCATACACATTCAAAATATATGTCTCAGGAGGCAGGCTCAGACGGTGTTAGGCCCAGTATGGATTGCACGTGATTGCACAAAGGTTAGAAAGGGTACCGTATCCCTGGATAACATGTATGGATAGCGTACACATTCAAAATATATGTCTCAGGAGGCAGGCTCAGACGGTGTTAGGCCCAGTATGGCTTGCACGTGATTGCACAAAGGTTAGAAAGGGTACCGTATCCCCAGATAACATGTATGGATAGCGTATACATTCAAAATATATGTCTCAGGAGGCAGGCTCAGACGGTGTTAGGCCCAGTATGGATTGCACGTGATTGCACAAAGGTTAGAAAGGGTACCGTATCCCTGGATAACATGTATGGATAGCGTACACATTCAAAATATATGTCTCAGGAGGCAGGCTCAGACGGTGTTAGGCCCAGTATGAATTGCACGTGATTGCACAAAGGTTAGAAAGGGTACCGTATCCCTGGATAACATGTATGGATAGCGTACACATTCAAAATATATGTCTCAGGAGGCAGGCTCAGACAGTTTTAGGCCCAGTATGGATTGCACGTGATTGCACAAAGGTTAGAAAGGGTACCGTATCCCCAGATAACATGTATGGATAACGTACACATTCAAAATATATTTCTCAGGAGGCAGGCTCAGACGGTGTTAGGCCCAGTATGGATTGCACATGATTGCACAAAGGTTAGAAAGGGTACCGTATCCCTGGATAACATGTATGGATAGCGTACAGAATCAAAATATATGTCTCAGGAGGCAGGCTCAGACGGTGTTAGGCCCAGTATGGAGTGCATGTGATTGCACAAAGGTTAGAAAAGGTACCGTATCCCCGGATAACATGTATGGATAGCGTACACATTCAAAATATATGTCTCAGGAGGCAGGCTCAGACGGTGTTAGGCCCAGTATGGATTGCACGTGATTGCACAAAGGTTAGAAAGGGTACCGTATCCCTGGATAACATGTATGGATAGCGTACACATTCAAAATATATGTCTCAGGAGGCAGGCTCAGACGGTGTTAGGCCCAGTATGGATTGCACGTGATTGCACAAAGGTTAGAAAGGGTACCGTATCCCCAGATAACATGTATGGATAGCGTACACATTCAAAATATATGTCTCAGGAGGCAGGCTCAGACGGTGTTAGGCCCAGTATGGATTGCACGTGATTGCACAAAGGTTAGAAAGGGTACCGTATCCCCGGATAACATGTATGGATAGCGTACACATTCAAAATATATGTCTCAGGAGGCAGGCTCAGACGGTGTTAGGCCCAGTATGGATTGCACGTGATTGCACAAAGGTTAGAAAGGGTACCGTATCCCCAGATAACATGTATGGATAGCGTACACATTCAAAATATATGTCTCAGGAGGCAGGCTCAGACGGTGTTAGGCCCAATATGGATTGCACGTGATTGCACAAAGGTTAGAAAGGGTACCGTATCCCCAGATAACATGTATGGATAGCGTACACATTCAAAATATATGTCTCAGGAGGCAGGCTCAGACGGTGTTAGGCCCAGTATGGATGGCACGTGATTGCACAAAGGTTAGAAAGGGTACCGTATCCCCGGAGAACATGTATGGATAGCGTACACATTCAAAATATATGTCTCAGGAGGCAGGCTCAGACGGTGTTAGGCCCAGTATGGATTGCACGTGATTGCACAAAGGTTAGAAAGGGTACCGTATCCCTGGATAACATGTATGTATAGCGTACACATTCAAAATATATGTCTCAGGAGGCAGGCTCAGACGGTGTTAGGCCCAGTATGGATTGCACGTGATTGCACAAAGGTTAGAAAGGGTACCGTATCCCTGGATAACATGTGTGGATAGCGTACACATTCAAAATATATGTCTCAGGAGGCAGGCTCAGACGGTGTTAGGCCCAGTATGGATTGCACGTGATTGCACAAAGGTTAGAAAGGGTACCGTATCCCCAGATAACATGTATGGATAGCGTACACATTCAAAATATATGTCTCAGGAGGCAGGCTCAGACGGTGTTAGGCCCAGTATGGATTGCACGTGATTGCACAAAGGTTAGAAAGGGTACCGTATCCCTGGATAACATGTATGGATAGAGTACACATTCAAAATATATGTCTCAGGAGGCAGGCTCAGACGGTGTTAGGCCCAGTATGCATTGCACGTGATTGCACAAAGGTTAGAAAGGGTATCGTATCCCTGGATAACATGTATGGATAGCGTACACATTCAAAATATATGTCTCAGGAGGCAGGCTCAGACGGTGTTAGGCCCAGTATAGATTGCACGTGATTGCACAAAGGTTAGAAAGGGTACCGTATCCCTGGATAACATGTATGGATAGCGTACACATTCAATATATATGTCTCAGGAGGCAGGCTCAGACGGTGTTAGGCCCAGTATGGATTGCACGTGATTGCACAAAGGTTAGAAAGGGTACCGTATCCCCGGATAACATGTATGGATAGCGTACACATTCAAAATATATGTCTCAGGAGGCAGGCTCAGACGTGTTAGGCCCAATATGGATTGCACGTGATTGCACAAAGGTTAGAAAGGGTACCGTATCCCTGGATAACATGTATGGATAGCGTACACATTCAAAATATATGTCTCAGGAGGCAGGCTCAGACAGTGTTAGGCCCAGTATGGATTGCACGTGATTGCACAAAGGTTAGAAAGGGTACCGTATCCCCAGATAACATGTATGGATAGCATACACATTCAAAATATATGTCTCAGGAGGCAGGCTCAGACGGTGTTAGGCCCAGTATGGATTGCACGTGATTGCACAAAGGTTAGAAAGGGTACCGTATCCCTGGATAACATGTATGGATAGCGTACACATTCAAAATATATGTCTCAGGAGGCAGGCTCAGACGGTGTTAGGCCCAGTATGGCTTGCACGTGATTGCACAAATTTTAGAAAGGGTACCGTATCCCCAGATAACATGTATGGATAGCGTATACATTCAAAATATATGTCTCAGGAGGCAGGCTCAGACGGTGTTAGGCCCAGTATGGATTGCACGTGATTGCACAAAGGTTAGAAAGGGTACCGTATCCCTGGATAACATGTATGGATAGCGTACACATTCAAAATATATGTCTCAGGAGGCAGGCTCAGACGGTGTTAGGCCCAGTATGAATTGCACGTGATTGCACAAAGGTTAGAAAGGGTACCGTATCCCTGGATAACATGTATGGATAGCGTACACATTCAAAATATATGTCTCAGGAGGCAGGCTCAGACAGTTTTAGGCCCAGTATGGATTGCACGTGATTGCACAAAGGTTAGAAAGGGTACCGTATCCCCAGATAACATGTATGGATAACGTACACATTCAAAATATATTTCTCAGGAGGCAGGCTCAGACGGTGTTAGGCCAAGTATGGATTGCACATGATTGCACAAAGGTTAGAAAGGGTACCGTATCCCTGGATAACATGTATGGATAGCGTACAGAATCAAAATATATGTCTCAGGAGGCAGGCTCAGACGGTGTTAGGCCCAGTATGGATTGCATGTGATTGCACAAAGGTTAGAAAAGGTACCGTATCCCCGGATAACATGTATGGATAGCGTACACATTCAAAATATATGTCTCAGGAGGCAGGCTCAGACGGTGTTAGGCCCAGTATGGATTGCACGTGATTGCACAAAGGTTAGAAAGGGTACCGTATCCCTGGATAACATGTATGGATAGCGTACACATTCAAAATATATGTCTCAGGAGGCAGGCTCAGACGGTGTTAGGCCCAGTATGGATTGCACGTGATTGCACAAAGGTTAGAAAGGGTACCGTATCCCCAGATAACATGTATGGATAGCGTACACATTCAAAATATATGTCTCAGGAGGCAGGCTCAGACGGTGTTAGGCCCAGTATGGATTGCACGTGATTGCACAAAGGTTAGAAAGGGTACCGTATCCCTGGAAAACATGTATGGATAGCGTACACATTCAAAATATATGTCTCAGGAGGCAGGCTCAGACGGTGTTAGGCCCAGTATGGATTGCACGTGATTGCACAAAGGTTAGAAAGGGTACCGTATCCCCGGATAACATGTATGGATAGCGTACACATTCAAAATATATGTCTCAGGAGGCAGGCTCAGACGGTGTTAGGCCCAGTATGGATTGCACGTGATTGCACAAAGGTTAGAAAGGGTACCGTATCCCCAGATAACATGTATGGATAGCGTACACATTCAAAATATATGTCTCAGGAGGCAGGCTCAGACGGTGTTAGGCCCAATATGGATTGCACGTGATTGCACAAAGGTTAGAAAGGGTACCGTATCCCCAGATAACATGTATGGATAGCGTACACATTCAAAATATATGTCTCAGGAGGCAGGCTCAGACGGTGTTAGGCCCAGTATGGATGGCACGTGATTGCACAAAGGTTAGAAAGGGTACCGTATCCCCGGAGAACATGTATGGATAGCGTACACATTCAAAATATATGTCTCAGGAGGCAGGCTCAGACGGTGTTAGGCCCAGTATGGATTGCACGTGATTGCACAAAGGTTAGAAAGGGTACCGTATCCCTGGATAACATGTATGGATAGCGTACACATTCAAAATATATGTCTCAGGAGGCAGGCTCAGACGGTGTTAGGCCCAGTATGGATTGCACGTGATTGCACAAAGGTTAGAAAGGGTACCGTATCCCTGGATAACATGTGTGGATAGCGTACACATTCAAAATATATGTCTCAGGAGGCAGGCTCAGACGGTGTTAGGCCCAGTATGGATTGCACGTGATTGCACAAAGGTTAGAAAGGGTACCGTATCCCCAGATAACATGTATGGATAGCGTACACATTCAAAATATATGTCTCAGGAGGCAGGCTCAGACGGTGTTAGGCCCAGTATGGATTGCACGTGATTGCACAAAGGTTAGAAAGGGTACCGTATCCCTGGATAACATGTATGGATAGAGTACACATTCAAAATATATGTCTCAGGAGGCAGGCTCAGACGGTGTTAGGCCCAGTATGCATTGCACGTGATTGCACAAAGGTTAGAAAGGGTACCGTATCCCCGGATAACATGTATGGATAGCGTACACATTCAAAATATAAGTCTCAGGAGGCAGGCTCAGACGGTGTTAGGCCCAATATGGATTGCACGTGATTGCACAAAGGTTAGAAAGGGTACCGTATCCCCAGATAACATGTATGGATAGCGTACACATTCAAAATATATGTCTCAGGAGGCAGGCTCAGACGGTGTTAGGCCCAGTATGCATTGCACGTGATTGCACAAAGGTTAGAAAGGGTACCGTATCCCCGGATAACATGTATGGATAGCGTACACATTCAAAATATAAGTCTCAGGAGGCAGGCTCAGACGGTGTTAGGTCCAGTATGGATTGCACGTGATTGCACAAAGGTTAGAAAGGGTACCGTATCCCCAGATAACATGTATGGATAGCGTACACATTCAAAATATATGTCTCAGGAGGCAGGCTCAGACGGTGTTAGGCCCAGTATGGATTGCACGTGATTGCACAAAGGTTAGAAAGGGTACCGTATCCCCAGATAACATGTATGGATAGCGTCCACATTCAAAATATATGTCTCAGGAGGCAGGCTCAGACGGTGTTAGGCCCAGTATGGATTTCACGTGATTGCACAAAGGTTAGAAAGGGTACCGTATCCCTGGATAACATGTATGGATAGCGTACACATTCAAAATATATGTCTCAGGAGGCAGGCTCAGACGGTGTTAGGCCCAATATGGATTGCACGTGATTGCACAAAGGTTAGAAAGGGTACCGTATCCCCGGATAACATGTATGGATAGCGTACACATTCAAAATATATGTCTCAGGAGGCAGGCTCAGACGGTGTTAGGCCCATTATGGATTGCACGTGATTGCACAAAGGTTAGAAAGGGTACCGTATCCCTGGATAACATGTGTGGATAGAGTACACATTCAAAATATATGTCTCAGGAGGCAGGCTCAGACGGTGTTAGGCCCAGTATGGATTGCACGTGATTGCACAAAGGTTAGAAAGGGTACCGTATCCCTGGATAACATGTATGGATAGCGTACACATTCAAAATATATGTCTCAGGAGGCAGGCTCAGACGGTGTTAGGCCCAGTATGGATTGCATGTGATTGCACAAAGGTTAGAAAGGGTACCGTATCCCCGGATAACATGTATGGATAGCGTACACATTCAAAATAAAAGTCTCAGGAGGCAGGCTCAGACGGTGTTAGGCCCAGAATGGATTGCACGTGATTGCCCAAAGGTTAGAAAGGGTACCGTATCCCCAGATAACATGTATAGATAGCGTACACATTCAAAATATATGTCTCAGGAGGCAGGCTCAGACGGTGTTAGGCCCAGTATGGATTGCACGTGATTGCACAAAGGTTAGAAAGGGTACCGTATCCCCAGATAACATGTATGGATAGCGTACACATTCAAAATATATGTCTCAGGAGGCAGGCTCAGACGGTGTTAGGCCCAATATGGATTGCACGTGATTGCACAAAGGTTAGAAAGGGTACCGTATCCCTGGATAACATGTATGGATAGCGTACAGATTCAAAATATATGTCTCAGGAGGCAGGCTCAGACGGTGTTAGGCCCAGTATGGATTGCACATGATTGCACAAAGGTTAGAAAGGGTACCGTATCCCTGGATAACATGTATGGATAGCGTACAGATTCAAAATATATGTCTCAGGAGGCAGGCTCAGACGGTGTTAGGCCCAGTATGGATTGCATGTGATTGCACATAGGTTAGAAAAGGTACCGTATCCCCGGATAACATGTATGGATAGCGTACACATTCAAAATATATGTCTCAGGAGGCAGGCTCAGACGGTGTTAGGCCCAGTATGGATTGCACGTGATTGCACAAAGGTTAGAAAGGGTACCGTATCCCTGGATAACATGTATGGATAGCGTACACATTCAAAATATATGTCTCAGGAGGCAGGCTCAGACGGTGTTAGGCCCAGTATGGATTGCACGTGATTGCACAAAGGTTAGAAAGGGTACCGTATCCCCAGATAACATGTATGGATAGCGTACACATTCAAAATATATGTCTCAGGAGGCAGGCTCAGACGGTGTTAGGCCCAATATGGATTACACGTGATTGCACAAAGGTTAGAAAGGGTACCGTATCCCCAGATAACATGTATGGATAGCGTACACATTCAAAATATATGTCTCAGGAGGCAGGCTCAGACGGTGTTAGGCCCAGTATGGATGGCACGTGATTGCACAAAGGTTAGAAAGGGTACCGTATCCCCGGAGAACATGTATGGATAGCGTACACATTCAAAATATATGTCTCAGGAGGCAGGCTCAGACGGTGTTAGGCCCAGTATGGATTGCACGTGATTGCACAAAGGTTAGAAAGGGTACCGTATCCCTGGATAACATGTATGGATAGCGTACACATTCAAAATATATGTCTCAGGAGGCAGGCTCAGACGGTGTTAGGCCCAGTATGGATTGCACGTGATTGCACAAAGGTTAGAAAGGGTACCGTATCCCTGGATAACATGTGTGGATAGCGTACACATTCAAAATATATGTCTCAGGAGGCAGGCTCAGACGGTGTTAGGCCCAGTATGGATTGCACGTGATTGCACAAAGGTTAGAAAGGGTACCGTATCCCCAGATAACATGTATGGATAGCGTACACATTCAAAATATATGTCTCAGGAGGCAGGCTCAGACGGTGTTAGGCCCAGTATGGATTGCACGTGATTTCACAAAGGTTAGAAAGGGTACCGTATCCCCAGATAACATGTATGGATAGCGTACACATTCAAAATATATGTCTCAGGAGGCAGGCTCAGACGGTGTTAGGCCCAGTATGGATTGCACGTGATTGCACAAAGGTTAGAAAGGGTACCGTATCCCTGGATAACATGTATGGATAGCATACACATTCAAAATATATGTCTCAGGAGGCAGGCTCAGACGGTTTTGGGCCCAGTATGGATTGCACGTGATTGCACAAAGGTTAGAAAGGGTACCGTATACCCGGATAACATGTATGGATAGCGTACACATTCAAAATATATGTCTCAGGAGGCAGGCTCAGACGGTGTTAGGCCCAGTATGGATTGCATGTGATTGCTCAAAGGTTAGAAAGGGTACCGTATCCCTGGATAACATGTGTGGATAGCGTACACATTCAAAATATATGTTTCAGGAGGCAGGCTCAGACGGTGTTAGGCCCAGAATGGATTGCATGTGATTGCTAAAAGGTTAGAAAGGGTACCGTATCCCCAGATAACATGTATGGATAGCGTACACATTCAAAATATATGTCTCAGGAGGCAGGCTCAGACGGTGTTAGGCCCAGTATGGATTGCACGTGATTGCACAAAGGTTAGAAAGGGTACCGTATCCCTGGATAACATGTATGGATAGCGTACACATTCAAAATATATGTCTCAGGAGGCAGGCTCAGACGGTGTTAGGCCCAGTATGGATTGCACGTGATTGCACAAAGGTTAGAAAGGGTACCGTATCCCCGGATAACATGTATGGATAGCGTACACATTCAAAATATATGTCTCAGGAGGCAGGCTCAGACGGTGTTAGGCCCAGTATGGATTGCACGTGATTGCACAAAGGTTAGAAAGGGTACCGTATCCCTGGATAACATGTATGGATAGCGTACACATTCAAAATATATGTCTCAGGAGGCAGGCTCAGACGGTGTTAGGCCCAGTATGGATTGCACGTGATTGCACAAAGGTTAGAAAGGGTACCGTATCCCCAGATAACATGTATGGATAGCGTACACATTCAAAATATATGTCTCAGGAGGCAGGCTCAGACGGTGTTAGGCCCAGTATGGATTGCACGTGATTGCACAAAGGTTAGAAAGGGTACCGTATCCCTGGATAACATGCATGGATTGCGTACACATTCAAAATATATGTCTCAGGAGGCAGGCTCAGACGGTGTTAGGCCCAGTATGGATTGCACGTGATTGCACAAAGGTTAGAAAGGGTACCGTATCCCTGGATAACATGTATGGATAGCGTACACATTCAAAATATATGTCTCAGGAGGCAGGCTCAGACGGTGTTAGGCCCAGTATGGATTGCACGTGATTGCACAAAGGTTAGAAAGGGTACCGTATCCCCAAATAACATGTATGGCTAGCGTACACATTCAAAATATATGTCTCAGGAGGCAGGCTCAGACGGTGTTAGGCCCAGTATGGATTGCACGTGATTGCACAAAGGTTAGAAAGGGTACCGTATCCCCAGATAACATGTATGGATAGCGTACACATTCAAAATATATGTCTCAGGAGGCAGGCTCAGACGGTGTTAGGCCCAGTATGGATTGCACGTGATTGCACAAAGGTTAGAAAGGGTACCGTATCCCTGGATAACATGCATGGATTGCGTACACATTCAAAATATATGTCTCAGGAGGCAGGCTCAGACGGTGTTAGGCCCAGTATGGATTGCACGTGATTGCACAAAGGTTAGAAAGGGTACCGTATCCCTGGATAACATGTATGGATAGCGTACACATTCAAAATATATGTCTCAGGAGGCAGGCTCAGACGGTGTTAGGCCCAGTATGGATTGCACGTGATTGCACAAAGGTTAGAAATGGTACCGTATCCCCGGATAACATGTATGGATAGCGTACACATTCAAAATATATGTCTCAGGAGGCAGGCTCAGACGGTGTTAGGCCCAGTATGGATTGCACGTGATTGCACAAAGGTTAGAAAGGGTACCGTATCCCTGGATAACATGTATGGATAGCGTACACATTCAAAATATGTGTCTCATGAGGCAGGCTCAGACGGTGTTAGGCCCAGTATGGATTGCACGTGATTGCACAAAGGTTAGAAAGGGTACCGTATCCCTGGATAACATGTATGGATAGCGTACACATTCAAAATATATGTCTCAGGAGGCAGGCTCAGACGGTGTTAGGCCCAGTATAGATTGCACGTGATTGCACAAAGGTTAGAAAGGGTACCGTATCCCTGGATAACATGTATGGATAGCGTACACATTCAATATATATGTCTCAGGAGGCAGGCTCAGACGGTGTTAGGCCCAGTATGGATTGCACGTGATTGCACAAAGGTTAGAAAGGGTACCGTATCCCCGGATAACATGTATGGATAGCGTACACATTCAAAATATATGTCTCAGGAGGCAGGCTCAGACGTGTTAGGCCCAATATGGATTGCACGTGATTGCACAAAGGTTAGAAAGGGTACCGTATCCCTGGATAACATGTATGGATAGCGTACACATTCAAAATATATGTCTCAGGAGGCAGGCTCAGACAGTGTTAGGCCCAGTATGGATTGCACGTGATTGCACAAAGGTTAGAAAGGGTACCGTATCCCCAGATAACATGTATGGATAGCATACACATTCAAAATATATGTCTCAGGAGGCAGGCTCAGACGGTGTTAGGCCCAGTATGGATTGCACGTGATTGCACAAAGGTTAGAAAGGGTACCGTATCCCTGGATAACATGTATGGATAGCGTACACATTCAAAATATATGTCTCAGGAGGCAGGCTCAGACGGTGTTAGGCCCAGTATGGCTTGCACGTGATTGCACAAAGGTTAGAAAGGGTACCGTATCCCCAGATAACATGTATGGATAGCGTATACATTCAAAATATATGTCTCAGGAGGCAGGCTCAGACGGTGTTAGGCCCAGTATGGATTGCACGTGATTGCACAAAGGTTAGAAAGGGTACCGTATCCCTGGATAACATGTATGGATAGCGTACACATTCAAAATATATGTCTCAGGAGGCAGGCTCAGACGGTGTTAGGCCCAGTATGAATTGCACGTGATTGCACAAAGGTTAGAAAGGGTACCGTATCCCTGGATAACATGTATGGATAGCGTACACATTCAAAATATATGTCTCAGGAGGCAGGCTCAGACAGTTTTAGGCCCAGTATGGATTGCACGTGATTGCACAAAGGTTAGAAAGGGTACCGTATCCCCAGATAACATGTATGGATAACGTACACATTCAAAATATATTTCTCAGGAGGCAGGCTCAGACGGTGTTAGGCCCAGTATGGATTGCACATGATTGCACAAAGGTTAGAAAGGGTACCGTATCCCTGGATAACATGTATGGATAGCGTACAGAATCAAAATATATGTCTCAGGAGGCAGGCTCAGACGGTGTTAGGCCCAGTATGGAGTGCATGTGATTGCACAAAGGTTAGAAAAGGTACCGTATCCCCGGATAACATGTATGGATAGCGTACACATTCAAAATATATGTCTCAGGAGGCAGGCTCAGACGGTGTTAGGCCCAGTATGGATTGCACGTGATTGCACAAAGGTTAGAAAGGGTACCGTATCCCTGGATAACATGTATGGATAGCGTACACATTCAAAATATATGTCTCAGGAGGCAGGCTCAGACGGTGTTAGGCCCAGTATGGATTGCACGTGATTGCACAAAGGTTAGAAAGGGTACCGTATCCCCAGATAACATGTATGGATAGCGTACACATTCAAAATATATGTCTCAGGAGGCAGGCTCAGACGGTGTTAGGCCCAGTATGGATTGCACGTGATTGCACAAAGGTTAGAAAGGGTACCGTATCCCTGGAAAACATGTATGGATAGCGTACACATTCAAAATATATGTCTCAGGAGGCAGGCTCAGACGGTGTTAGGCCCAGTATGGATTGCACGTGATTGCACAAAGGTTAGAAAGGGTACCGTATCCCCGGATAACATGTATGGATAGCGTACACATTCAAAATATATGTCTCAGGAGGCAGGCTCAGACGGTGTTAGGCCCAGTATGGATTGCACGTGATTGCACAAAGGTTAGAAAGGGTACCGTATCCCCAGATAACATGTATGGATAGCGTACACATTCAAAATATATGTCTCAGGAGGCAGGCTCAGATGGTGTTAGGCCCAATATGGATTGCACGTGATTGCACAAAGGTTAGAAAGGGTACCGTATCCCCAGATAACATGTATGGATAGCGTACACATTCAAAATATATGTCTCAGGAGGCAGGCTCAGACAGTGTTAGGCCCAGTATGGATGGCACGTGATTGCACAAAGGTTAGAAAGGGTACCGTATCCCCAGATAACATGTATGGATAGCATACACATTCAAAATATATGTCTCAGGAGGCAGGCTCAGACGGTGTTAGGCCCAGTATGGATTGCACGTGATTGCACAAAGGTTAGAAAGGGTACCGTATCCCTGGATAACATGTATGGATAGCGTACACATTCAAAATATATGTCTCAGGAGGCAGGCTCAGACGGTGTTAGGCCCAGTATGGCTTGCACGTGATTGCACAAAGGTTAGAAAGGGTACCGTATCCCCAGATAACATGTATGGATAGCGTATACATTCAAAATATATGTCTCAGGAGGCAGGCTCAGACGGTGTTAGGCCCAGTATGGATTGCACGTGATTGCACAAAGGTTAGAAAGGGTACCGTATCCCTGGATAACATGTATGGATAGCGTACACATTCAAAATATATGTCTCAGGAGGCAGGCTCAGACGGTGTTAGGCCCAGTATGAATTGCACGTGATTGCACAAAGGTTAGAAAGGGTACCGTATCCCTGGATAACATGTATGGATAGCGTACACATTCAAAATATATGTCTCAGGAGGCAGGCTCAGACAGTTTTAGGCCCAGTATGGATTGCACGTGATTGCACAAAGGTTAGAAAGGGTACCGTATCCCCAGATAACATGTATGGATAACGTACACATTCAAAATATATTTCTCAGGAGGCAGGCTCAGACGGTGTTAGGCCCAGTATGGATTGCACATGATTGCACAAAGGTTAGAAAGGGTACCGTATCCCTGGATAACATGTATGGATAGCGTACAGAATCAAAATATATGTCTCAGGAGGCAGGCTCAGACGGTGTTAGGCCCAGTATGGAGTGCATGTGATTGCACAAAGGTTAGAAAAGGTACCGTATCCCCGGATAACATGTATGGATAGCGTACACATTCAAAATATATGTCTCAGGAGGCAGGCTCAGACGGTGTTAGGCCCAGTATGGATTGCACGTGATTGCACAAAGGTTAGAAAGGGTACCGTATCCCTGGATAACATGTATGGATAGCGTACACATTCAAAATATATGTCTCAGGAGGCAGGCTCAGACGGTGTTAGGCCCAGTATGGATTGCACGTGATTGCACAAAGGTTAGAAAGGGTACCGTATCCCCAGATAACATGTATGGATAGCGTACACATTCAAAATATATGTCTCAGGAGGCAGGCTCAGACGGTGTTAGGCCCAGTATGGATTGCACGTGATTGCACAAAGGTTAGAAAGGGTACCGTATCCCTGGAAAACATGTATGGATAGCGTACACATTCAAAATATATGTCTCAGGAGGCAGGCTCAGACGGTGTTAGGCCCAGTATGGATTGCACGTGATTGCACAAAGGTTAGAAAGGGTACCGTATCCCCGGATAACATGTATGGATAGCGTACACATTCAAAATATATGTCTCAGGAGGCAGGCTCAGACGGTGTTAGGCCCAGTATGGATTGCACGTGATTGCACAAAGGTTAGAAAGGGTACCGTATCCCCAGATAACATGTATGGATAGCGTACACATTCAAAATATATGTCTCAGGAGGCAGGCTCAGATGGTGTTAGGCCCAATATGGATTGCACGTGATTGCACAAAGGTTAGAAAGGGTACCGTATCCCCAGATAACATGTATGGATAGCGTACACATTCAAAATATATGTCTCAGGAGGCAGGCTCAGACAGTGTTAGGCCCAGTATGGATGGCACGTGATTGCACAAAGGTTAGAAAGGGTACCGTATCCCCGGAGAACATGTATGGATAGCGTACACATTCAAAATATATGTCTCAGGAGGCAGGCTCAGACGGTGTTAGGCCCAGTATGGATTGCACGTGATTGCACAAAGGTTAGAAAGGGTACCGTATCCCTGGATAACATGTATGGATAGCGTACACATTCAAAATATATGTCTCAGGAGGCAGGCTCAGACGGTGTTAGGCCCAGTATGGATTGCACGTGATTGCACAAAGGTTAGAAAGGGTACCGTATCCCTGGATAACATGTGTGGATAGCGTACACATTCAAAATATATGTCTCAGGAGGCAGGCTCAGACGGTGTTAGGCCCAGTATGGATTGCACGTGATTGCACAAAGGTTAGAAAGGGTACCGTATCCCCAGATAACATGTATGGATAGCGTACACATTCAAAATATATGTCTCAGGAGGCAGGCTCAGACGGTGTTAGGCCCAGTATGGATTGCACGTGATTGCACAAAGGTTAGAAAGGGTACCGTATCCCTGGATAACATGTATGGATAGAGTACACATTCAAAATATATGTCTCAGGAGGCAGGCTCAGACGGTGTTAGGCCCAGTATGCATTGCACGTGATTGCACAAAGGTTAGAAAGGGTACCGTATCCCTGGATAACATGTATGGATAGCGTACACATTCAAAATATGTGTCTCATGAGGCAGGCTCAGACGGTGTTAGGCCCAGTATGGATTGCACGTGATTGCACAAAGGTTAGAAAGGGTATCGTATCCCTGGATAACATGTATGGATAGCGTACACATTCAAAATATATGTCTCAGGAGGCAGGCTCAGACGGTGTTAGGCCCAGTATAGATTGCACGTGATTGCACAAAGGTTAGAAAGGGTACCGTATCCCTGGATAACATGTATGGATAGCGTACACATTCAATATATATGTCTCAGGAGGCAGGCTCAGACGGTGTTAGGCCCAGTATGGATTGCACGTGATTGCACAAAGGTTAGAAAGGGTACCGTATCCCCGGATAACATGTATGGATAGCGTACACATTCAAAATATATGTCTCAGGAGGCAGGCTCAGACGTGTTAGGCCCAATATGGATTGCACGTGATTGCACAAAGGTTAGAAAGGGTACCGTATCCCTGGATAACATGTATGGATAGCGTACACATTCAAAATATATGTCTCAGGAGGCAGGCTCAGACAGTGTTAGGCCCAGTATGGATTGCACGTGATTGCACAAAGGTTAGAAAGGGTACCGTATCCCCAGATAACATGTATGGATAGCATACACATTCAAAATATATGTCTCAGGAGGCAGGCTCAGACGGTGTTAGGCCCAGTATGGATTGCACGTGATTGCACAAAGGTTAGAAAGGGTACCGTATCCCTGGATAACATGTATGGATAGCGTACACATTCAAAATATATGTCTCAGGAGGCAGGCTCAGACGGTGTTAGGCCCAGTATGGCTTGCACGTGATTGCACAAAGGTTAGAAAGGGTACCGTATCCCCAGATAACATGTATGGATAGCGTATACATTCAAAATATATGTCTCAGGAGGCAGGCTCAGACGGTGTTAGGCCCAGTATGGATTGCACGTGATTGCACAAAGGTTAGAAAGGGTACCGTATCCCTGGATAACATGTATGGATAGCGTACACATTCAAAATATATGTCTCAGGAGGCAGGCTCAGACGGTGTTAGGCCCAGTATGAATTGCACGTGATTGCACAAAGGTTAGAAAGGGTACCGTATCCCTGGATAACATGTATGGATAGCGTACACATTCAAAATATATGTCTCAGGAGGCAGGCTCAGACAGTTTTAGGCCCAGTATGGATTGCACGTGATTGCACAAAGGTTAGAAAGGGTACCGTATCCCCAGATAACATGTATGGATAACGTACACATTCAAAATATATTTCTCAGGAGGCAGGCTCAGACGGTGTTAGGCCCAGTATGGATTGCACATGATTGCACAAAGGTTAGAAAGGGTACCGTATCCCTGGATAACATGTATGGATAGCGTACAGAATCAAAATATATGTCTCAGGAGGCAGGCTCAGACGGTGTTAGGCCCAGTATGGATTGCATGTGATTGCACAAAGGTTAGAAAAGGTACCGTATCCCCGGATAACATGTATGGATAGCGTACACATTCAAAATATATGTCTCAGGAGGCAGGCTCAGACGGTGTTAGGCCCAGTATGGATTGCACGTGATTGCACAAAGGTTAGAAAGGGTACCGTATCCCTGGATAACATGTATGGATAGCGTACACATTCAAAATATATGTCTCAGGAGGCAGGCTCAGACGGTGTTAGGCCCAGTATGGATTGCACGTGATTGCACAAAGGTTAGAAAGGGTACCGTATCCCCAGATAACATGTATGGATAGCGTACACATTCAAAATATATGTCTCAGGAGGCAGGCTCAGACGGTGTTAGGCCCAGTATGGATTGCACGTGATTGCACAAAGGTTAGAAAGGGTACCGTATCCCTGGAAAACATGTATGGATAGCGTACACATTCAAAATATATGTCTCAGGAGGCAGGCTCAGACGGTGTTAGGCCCAGTATGGATTGCACGTGATTGCACAAAGGTTAGAAAGGGTACCGTATCCCCGGATAACATGTATGGATAGCGTACACATTCAAAATATATGTCTCAGGAGGCAGGCTCAGACGGTGTTAGGCCCAGTATGGATTGCACGTGATTGCACAAAGGTTAGAAAGGGTACCGTATCCCCAGATAACATGTATGGATAGCGTACACATTCAAAATATATGTCTCAGGAGGCAGGCTCAGACGGTGTTAGGCCCAATATGGATTGCACGTGATTGCACAAAGGTTAGAAAGGGTACCGTATCCCCAGATAACATGTATGGATAGCGTACACATTCAAAATATATGTCTCAGGAGGCAGGCTCAGACGGTGTTAGGCCCAGTATGGATGGCACGTGATTGCACAAAGGTTAGAAAGGGTACCGTATCCCCGGAGAACATGTATGGATAGCGTACACATTCAAAATATATGTCTCAGGAGGCAGGCTCAGACGGTGTTAGGCCCAGTATGGATTGCATGTGATTGCACAAAGGTTAGAAAGGGTACCGTATCCCTGGATAACATGTATGGATAGCGTACACATTCAAAATATATGTCTCAGGAGGCAGGCTCAGACGGTGTTAGGCCCAGTATGGATTGCACGTGATTGCACAAAGGTTAGAAAGGGTACCGTATCCCTGGATAACATGTGTGGATAGCGTACACATTCAAAATATATGTCTCAGGAGGCAGGCTCAGACGGTGTTAGGCCCAGTATGGATTGCACGTGATTGCACAAAGGTTAGAAAGGGTACCGTATCCCCAGATAACATGTATGGATAGCGTACACATTCAAAATATATGTCTCAGGAGGCAGGCTCAGACGGTGTTAGGCCCAGTATGGATTGCACGTGATTGCACAAAGGTTAGAAAGGGTACCGTATCCCTGGATAACATGTATGGATAGAGTACACATTCAAAATATATGTCTCAGGAGGCAGGCTCAGACGGTGTTAGGCCCAGTATGCATTGCACGTGATTGCACAAAGGTTAGAAAGGGTACCGTATCCCCGGATAACATGTATGGATAGCGTACACATTCAAAATATAAGTCTCAGGAGGCAGGCTCAGACCGTGTTAGGCCCAATATGGATTGCACGTGATTGCACAAAGGTTAGAAAGGGTACCGTATCCCCAGATAACATGTATGGATAGCGTACACATTCAAAATATATGTCTCAGGAGGCAGGCTCAGACGGTGTTAGGCCCAGTATGCATTGCACGTGATTGCACAAAGGTTAGAAAGGGTACCGTATCCCCGGATAACATGTATGGATAGCGTACACATTCAAAATATAAGTCTCAGGAGGCAGGCTCAGACGGTGTTAGGCCCAGTATGGATTGCACGTGATTGCACAAAGGTTAGAAAGGGTACCGTATCCCCAGATAACATGTATGGATAGCGTACACATTCAAAATATATGTCTCAGGAGGCAGGCTCAGACGGTGTTAGGCCCAGTATGGATTGCACGTGATTGCACAAAGGTTAGAAAGGGTACCGTATCCCCAGATAACATGTATGGATAGCGTCCACATTCAAAATATATGTCTCAGGAGGCTGGCTCAGACGGTGTTAGGCCCAGTATGGATTTCACGTGATTGCACAAAGGTTAGAAAGGGTACCGTATCCCTGGATAACATGTATGGATAGCGTACACATTCAAAATATATGTCTCAGGAGGCAGGCTCAGACGGTGTTAGGCCCAATATGGATTGCACGTGATTGCACAAAGGTTAGAAAGGGTACCGTATCCCCGGATAACATGTATGGATAGCGTACACATTCAAAATATATGTCTCAGGAGGCAGGCTCAGACGGTGTTAGGCCCATTATGGATTGCACGTGATTGCACAAAGGTTAGAAAGGGTACCGTATCCCTGGATAACATGTGTGGATAGAGTACACATTCAAAATATATGTCTCAGGAGGCAGGCTCAGACGGTGTTAGGCCCAGTATGGATTGCACGTGATTGCACAAAGGTTAGAAAGGGTACCGTATCCCTGGATAACATGTATGGATAGCGTACACATTCAAAATATATGTCTCAGGAGGCAGGCTCAGACGGTGTTAGGCCCAGTATGGATTGCATGTGATTGCACAAAGGTTAGAAAGGGTACCGTATCCCCGGATAACATGTATGGATAGCGTACACATTCAAAATAAAAGTCTCAGGAGGCAGGCTCAGACGGTGTTAGGCCCAGAATGGATTGCACGTGATTGCCCAAAGGTTAGAAAGGGTACCGTATCCCCAGATAACATGTATAGATAGCGTAAACATTCAAAATATATGTCTCAGGAGGCAGGCTCAGACGGTGTTAGGCCCAGTATGGATTGCACGTGATTGCACAAAGGTTAGAAAGGGTACCGTATCCCCAGATAACATGTATGGATAGCGTACACATTCAAAATATATGTCTCAGGAGGCAGGCTCAGACGGTGTTAGGCCCAGTGTGGATTGCACGTGATTGCACAAAGGTTAGAAAGGGTACCGTATCCCTGGATAACATGTATGGATAGCGTACACATTCAAAATATATGTCTCAGGAGGCAGGCTCAGATGGTGTTAGGCCCAGTATGGATTGCACGTGATTTCACAAAGGTTAGAAAGGGTACCGTATCCCCGGATAACATGTATGGATAGCGTACACATTCAAAATATATGTCTCAGGAGGCAGGCTCAGACGGTGTTAGGCCCAGTATGGATTGCACGTGATTGCACAAAGGTTAGAAAGGGTACCGTATCCCCGGATAACATGTATGGATAGCGTACACATTCAAAATATATGTCTCAGGAGGCAGGCTCAGACGGTGTTAGGCTCAGTATGGATTGCACGTGATTGCACAAAGGTTAGAAAGGGTACCGTATCCCCGGATAACATGTATGGATAGCGTACACATTCAAAATATAAGTCTCAGGAGGCAGGCTCAGACGGTGTTAGGCCCAGTATGGATTGCACGTGATTGCACAAAGGTTAGAAAGGGTACCGTATCCCTGGATAACATGTGTGGATAGCGTACACATTCAAAATATATGTTTCAGGAGGCAGGCTCAGACGGTGTTAGGCCCAGTATGGATTGCATGTGATTTCTCAAAGGTTAGAAAGGGTACCGTATCCCCAGATAACATGTATGGATAGCGTACACATTCAAAATATATGTCTCAGGAGGCAGGCTCAGACGGTGTTAGGCCCAGTATGGATTGCACGTGATTGCACAAAGGTTAGAAAGGGTACCGTATCCCTGGATAACATGTATGGATAGCGTACAGATTCAAAATATATGTCTCAGGAGGCAGGCTCAGACGGTGTTAGGCCCAGTATGGATTGCACATGATTGCACAAAGGTTAGAAAGGGTACCGTATCCCTGGATAACATGTATGGATAGCGTACAGATTCAAAATATATGTCTCAGGAGGCAGGCTCAGACGGTGTTAGGCCCAGTATGGATTGCATGTGAATGCACATAGGTTAGAAAAGGTACCGTATCCCCGGATAACATGTATGGATAGCGTACACATTCAAAATATATGTCTCATGAGGCAGGCTCAGACGGTGTTAGGCCCAGTATGGATTGCACGTGATTGCACAAAGGTTAGAAAGGGTACCGTATCCCCGGATAACATGTATGGATAGCGTACACATTCAAAATATATGTCTCAGGAGGCAGGCTCAGACGGTGTTAGGCCCAGTATGGATTGCACGTGATTGCACAAAGGTTAGAAAGGGTACCGTATCCCTGGATAACATGTATGGATAGCGTACACATTCAAAATATATGTCTCAGGAGGCAGGCTCAGACGTGTTAGGCCCAGTATGGATTGCACGTGATTGCACAAAGGTTAGAAAGGGTACCGTATCCCCAGATAACATGTATGGATAGCGTACACATTCAAAATATATGTCGCAGGAGGCAGGCTCAGACGGTGTTAGGCCCAGTATGGATTGCACGTGATTGCACAAAGGTTAGAAAGGGTACCGTATCCCTGGAAAACATGCATGGATAGCGTACACATTCAAAATATATGTCTCAGGAGGCAGGCTCAGACGGTGTTAGGCCCAGTATGGATTGCACGTGATTGCACAAAGGTTAGAAAGGGTACCGTATCCCCAAATAACATGTATGGATAGCGTACACATTCAAAATATATGTCTCAGGAGGCAGGCTCAGACGGTGTTAGGCCCAGTATGGATTGCACGTGATTGCACAAAGGTTAGAAAGGGTACCGTATCCCCGGATAACATGTATGGATAGCGTACACATTCAAAATATATGTCTCAGGAGGCAGGCTCAGACGGTGTTAGGCCCAGTATGGATTGCACGTGATTGCACAAAGGTTAGAAAGGGTACCGTATCCCTGGATAACATGTATGGATAGCGTACACATTCAAAATATATGTCTCATGAGGCAGGCTCAGACGGTGTTAGGCCCAGTATGGATTGCACGTGATTGCATAAAGGTTAGAAAGGGTACCGTATCCCTGGATAACATGTATGGATAGCGTACACATTCAAAATATATGTCTCAGGAGGCAGGCTCAGACGGTGTTAGGCCCAGTATAGATTGCACGTGATTGCACAAAGGTTAGAAAGGGTACCGTATCCCTGGATAACATGTATGGATAGCGTACACATTCAAAATATATGTCTCAGGAGGCAGGCTCAGACGGTGTTAGGCCCAGTATGGATTGCACGTGATTGCACAAAGGTTAGAAAGGGTACCGTATCCCCGGATAACATGTATGGATAGCGTACACATTCAAAATATATGTCTCAGGAGGCAGGCTCAGACGGTGTTAGGCCCAATATGGATTGCACGTGATTGCACAAAGGTTAGAAAGGGTACCGTATCCCTGGATAACATGTATGGATAGCGTACAGATTCAAAATATATGTCTCAGGAGGCAGGCTCAGACGGTGTTAGGCCCAGTATGGATTGCACATGATTGCACAAAGGTTAGAAAGGGTACCGTATCCCTGGATAACATGTATGGATAGCGTACAGATTCAAAATATATGTCTCAGGAGGCAGGCTCAGACGGTGTTAGGCCCAGTATGGATTGCATGTGATTGCACATAGGTTAGAAAAGGTACCGTATCCCCGGATAACATGTATGGATAGCGTACACATTCAAAATATATGTCTCAGGAGGCAGGCTCAGACGGTGTTAGGCCCAGTATGGATTGCACGTGATTGCACAAAGGTTAGAAAGGGTACCGTATCCCTGGATAACATGTATGGATAGCGTACACATTCAAAATATATGTCTCAGGAGGCAGGCTCAGACAGTGTTATGCCCAGTATGGATTGCACGTGATTGCACAAAGGTTAGAAAGAGTACCGTATCCCCAGATAACATGTATGGATAGCGTACACATTCAAAATATATGTCTCAGGAGGCAGGCTCAGACGGTGTTAGGCCCAATATGGATTGCACGTGATTGCACAAAGGTTAGAAAGGGTACCGTATCCCCAGATAACATGTATGGATAGCGTACACATTCAAAATATATGTCTCAGGAGGCAGGCTCAGACGGTGTTAGGCCCAGTATGGATGGCACGTGATTGCACAAAGGTTAGAAAGGGTACCGTATCCCCGGAGAACATGTATGGATAGCGTACACATTCAAAATATATGTCTCAGGAGGCAGGCTCAGACGGTGTTAGGCCCAGTATGGATTGCACGTGATTGCACAAAGGTTAGAAAGGGTACCGTATCCCTGGATAACATGTATGGATAGCGTACACATTCAAAATATATGTCTCAGGAGGCAGGCTCAGACGGTGTTAGGCCCAGTATGGATTGCACGTGATTGCACAAAGGTTAGAAAGGGTACCGTATCCCTGGATAACATGTGTGGATAGCGTACACATTCAAAATATATGTCTCAGGAGGCAGGCTCAGACGGTGTTAGGCCCAGTATGGATTGCACGTGATTGCACAAAGGTTAGAAAGGGTACCGTATCCCCAGATAACATGTATGGATAGCATACACATTCAAAATATATGTCTCAGGAGGCAGGCTCAGACGGTGTTAGGCCCAGTATGGATTGCACGTGATTGCACAAAGGTTAGAAAGGGTACCGTATCCCTGGATAACATGTATGGATAGAGTACACATTCAAAATATATGTCTCAGGAGGCAGGCTCAGACGGTGTTAGGCCCAGTATGGATTGCACGTGATTGCACAAAGGTTAGAAAGGGTACCGTATCCCCGGATAACATGTATGGATAGCGTACACATTCAAAATATAAGTCTCAGGAGGCAGGCTCAGACGATGTTAGGCCCAGTATGAATTGCACGTGATTGCACAAAGGTTAGAAAAGGTACCGTATCCCTGGATAACATGTATGGATAGCGTACACATTCAAAATATATGTCTCAGGAGGCAGGCTCAGACGGTGTTAGGCCCAGTATGGATTGCACGTGATTGCACAAAGGTTAGAAAGGGTACCGTATCCCCAGATAACATGTATGGATAGCGTACACATTCAAAATATATGTCTCAGGAGGCAGGCTCAGATGGTGTTAGGCCCAGTATGGATTGCACGTGATTGCACAAAGGTTAGAAAGGGTACCGTATCCCCATATAACATGTATGGATAGCGTACACATTCAAAATATATGTCTCAGGAGGCAGGCTCAGACGGTGTTAGGCCCAGTATGGATTGCACGTGATTGCACAAAGGTTAGAAAGGGTACCGTATCCCTGGATAACATGTATGGATAGCGTACACATTCAAAATATATGTCTCAGGAGGCAGGCTCAGACGGTTTTGGGCCCAGTATGGATTGCACGTGATTGCACAAAGGTTAGAAAGGGTACCGTATACCCGGATAACATGTATGGATAGCGTACACATTCAAAATATATGTCTCAGGAGGCAGGCTCAGACGGTGTTAGGCCCAGTATGGATTGCATGTGATTGCTCAAAGGTTAGAAAGGGTACCGTATCCCTGGATAACATGTGTGGATAGCGTACACATTCAAAATATATGTTTCAGGAGGCAGGCTCAGACGGTGTTAGGCCCAGAATGGATTGCATGTGATTGCTAAAAGGTTAGAAAGGGTACCGTATCCCCAGATAACATGTATGGATAGCGTACACATTCAAAATATATGTCTCAGGAGGCAGGCTCAGACGGTGTTAGGCCCAGTATGGATTGCACGTGATTGCACAAAGGTTAGAAAGGGTACCGTATCCCTGGATAACATGTATGGATAGCGTACACATTCAAAATATATGTCTCAGGAGGCAGGCTCAGACGGTATTAGGCCCAGTATGGATTGCACGTGATTGCACAAAGGTTAGAAAGGGTACCGTATCCCCGGATAACATGTATGGATAGCGTACACATTCAAAATATATGTCTCAGGAGGCAGGCTCAGACGGTGTTAGGCCCAGTATGGATTGCACGTGATTGCACAAAGGTTAGAAAGGGTACCGTATCCCTGGATAACATGTATGGATAGCGTACACATTCAAAATATATGTCTCAGGAGGCAGGCTCAGACGGTGTTAGGCCCAGTATGGATTGCACGTGATTGCACAAAGGTTAGAAAGGGTACCGTATCCCCAGATAACATGTATGGATAGCGTACACATTCAAAATATATGTCTCAGGAGGCAGGCTCAGACGGTGTTAGGCCCAGTATGGATTGCACGTGATTGCACAAAGGTTAGAAAGGGTACCGTATCCCTGGATAACATGCATGGATAGCGTACACATTCAAAATATATGTCTCAGGAGGCAGGCTCAGACGGTGTTAGGCCCAGTATGGATTGCACGTGATTGCACAAAGGTTAGAAAGGGTACCGTATCCCTGGATAACATGTATGGATAGCGTACACATTCAAAATATATGTCTCAGGAGGCAGGCTCAGACGGTGTTAGGCCCAGTATGGATTGCACGTGATTGCACAAAGGTTAGAAAGGGTACCGTATCCCCAAATAACATGTATGGATAGCGTACACATTCAAAATATATGTCTCAGGAGGCAGGCTCAGACGGTGTTAGGCCCAGTATGGATTGCACGTGATTGCACAAAGGTTAGAAATGGTACCGTATCCCCGGATAACATGTATGGATAGCGTACACATTCAAAATATATGTCTCAGGAGGCAGGCTCAGACGGTGTTAGGCCCAGTATGGATTGCACGTGATTGCACAAAGGTTAGAAAGGGTACCGTATTCCTGGATAACATGTATGGATAGCGTACACATTCAAAATATGTGTCTCATGAGGCAGGCTCAGACGGTGTTAGGCCCAGTATGGATTGCACGTGATTGCACAAAGGTTAGAAAGGGTACCGTATCCCTGGATAACATGTATGGATAGCGTACACATTCAAAATATATGTCTCAGGAGGCAGGCTCAGACGGTGTTAGGCCCAGTATAGATTGCACGTGATTGCACAAAGGTTAGAAAGGGTACCGTATCCCTGGATAACATGTATGGATAGCGTACACATTCAATATATATGTCTCAGGAAGCAGGCTCAGACGGTGTTAGGCCCAGTATGGATTGCACGTGATTGCACAAAGGTTAGAAAGGGTACCGTATCCCCGGATAACATGTATGGATAGCGTACACATTCAAAATATATGTCTCAGGAGGCAGGCTCAGACGTGTTAGGCCCAATATGGATTGCACGTGATTGCACAAAGGTTAGAAAGGGTACCGTATCCCTGGATAACATGTATGGATAGCGTACACATTCAAAATATATGTCTCAGGAGGCAGGCTCAGACAGTGTTAGGCCCAGTATGGATTGCACGTGATTGCACAAAGGTTAGAAAGGGTACCGTATCCCCAGATAACATGTAAGAATAGCGTACACATTCAAAATATATGTCTCAGGAGGCAGGCTCAGACGGTGTTAGGCCCAGTATGGATTGCACGTGATTGCACAAAGGTTAGAAAGGGTACCGTATCCCTGGATAACATGTATGGATAGCGTACACATTCAAAATATATGTCTCAGGAGGCAGGCTCAGACGGTGTTAGGCCCAGTATGGCTTGCACGTGATTGCACAAAGGTTAGAAAGGGTACCGTATCGCCAGATAACATGTATGGATAGCGTATACATTCAAAATATATGTCTCAGGAGGCAGGCTCAGACGGTGTTAGGCCCAGTATGGATTGCACGTGATTGCACAAAGGTTAGAAAGGGTACCGTATCCCTGGATAACATGTATGGATAGCGTACACATTCAAAATATATGTCTCAGGAGGCAGGCTCAGACGGTGTTAGGCCCAGTATGGATTGCACGTGATTGCACAAAGGTTAGAAAGGGTACCGTATCCCTGGATAACATGTATGGATAGCGTACACATTCAAAATATATGTCTCAGGAGGCAGGCTCAGACAGTTTTAGGCCCAGTATGGATTGCACGTGATTGCACAAAGGTTAGAAAGGGTACCGTATCCCCAGATAACATGTATGGATAACGTACACATTCAAAATATATTTCTCAGGAGGCAGGCTCAGACGGTGTTAGGCCCAGTATGGATTGCACATGATTGCACAAAGGTTAGAAAGGGTACCGTATCCCTGGATAACATGTATGGATAGCGTACAGATTCAAAATATATGTCTCAGGAGGCAGGCTCAGACGGTGTTAGGCCCAGTATGTATTGCACGTGATTGCACAAAGGTTAGAAAGGGTATCGTATCTCCGGATAACATGTATGGATAGCGTACACATTCAAAATATATGTCTCAGGAGGCAGGCTCAGACGGTGTTAGGCCCAGTATGGATTGCACGTGATTGCACAAAGGTTAGAAAGGGTACCGTATCCCCAGATAACATGTATGGATAGCGTACACATTCAAAATATATGTCTCAGGAGGCAGGCTCAGACGTGTTAGGCCCAGTATGGATTGCACGTGATTGCACAAAGGTTAGAAAGGGTACCGTATCCCCAGATAACATGTATGGATAGCGTACACATTCAAAATATATGTCTCAGGAGGCAGGCTCAGACGGTGTTAGGCCCAGTATGGATTGCACGTGATTGCACAAAGGTTAGAAAGGGTACCGTATCCCTGGAAAACATGCATGGATAGCGTATACATTCAAAATATATGTCTCAGGAGGCAGGCTCAGACGGTGTTAGGCCCAGTATGGATTGCACGTGATTGCACAAAGGTTAGAAAGGGTACCGTATCCCTGGATAACATGTATGGATAGCGTACACATTCAAAATATATGTCTCAGGAGGCAGGCTCAGACGGTGTTAGGCCCAGTATGGATTGCACGTGATTGCACAAAGGTTAGAAAGGGTACCGTATCCCCAAACAACATGTATGGATAGCGTACACATTCAAAATATATGTCTCAGGAGGCAGGCTCAGACGGTGTTAGGCCCAGTATGGATTGCACGTGATTGCACAAAGGTTAGAAAGGGTACCGTATCCCCGGATAACATGTATGGATAGCGTACACATTCAAAATATATGTCTCAAGAGGCAGGCTCAGACGGTGTTAGGCCCAGTATGGATTGCACGTGATTGCACAAAGGTTAGAAAGGGTACCGTATCCCTGGATAACATGTATGGATAGCGTACACATTCAAAATATATGTCTCATGAGGCAGGCTCAGACGGTGTTAGGCCCAGTATGGATTGCATGTGATTGCATAAAGGTTAGAAAGGGTACCGTATCCCTGGATAACATGTATGGATAGCGTACACATTCAAAATATATGTCTCAGGAGGCAGGCTCAGACGGTGTTAGGCCCAGTATAGATTGCACGTGATTGCACAAAGGTTAGAAAGGGTACCGTATCCCTGGATAACATGTATGGATAGCGTACACATTCAAAATATATGTCTCAGGAGGCAGGCTCAGACGGTGTTAGGCCCAGTATGGATTGCACGTGATTGCACAAAGGTTAGAAAGGGTACCGTATCCCCGGATAACATGTATGGATAGCGTACACATTCAAAATATATGTCTCAGGAGGCAGGCTCAGACGGTGTTAGGCCCAATATGGATTGCACGTGATTGCACAAAGGTTAGAAAGGGTACCGTATCCCTGGATAACATGTATGGATAGCGTACAGATTCAAAATATATGTCTCAGGAGGCAGGCTCAGACGGTGTTAGGCCCAGTATGGATTGCACATGATTGCACAAAGGTTAGAAAGGGTACCGTATCCCTGGATAACATGTATGGATAGCGTACAGATTCAAAATATATGTCTCAGGAGGCAGGCTCAGACGGTGTTAGGCCCAGTATGGATTGCATGTGAATGCACATAGGTTAGAAAAGGTACCGTATCCCCGGATAACATGTATGGATAGCGTACACATTCAAAATATATGTCTCAGGAGGCAGGCTCAGACGGTGTTAGGCCCAGTATGGATTGCACGTGATTGCACAAAGGTTAGAAAGGGTACCGTATCCCTGGATAACATGTACGGATAGCGTACACATTCAAAATATATGTCTCAGGAGGCAGGCTCAGACGGTGTTAGGCCCAATATGGATTGCACGTGATTGCACAAAGGTTAGAAAGGGTACCGTATCCCCAGATAACATGTATGGATAGCGTACACATTCAAAATATATGTCTCAGGAGGCAGGCTCAGACGGTGTTAGGCCCAGTATGGATGGCACGTGATTGCACAAAGGTTAGAAAGGGTACCGTATCCCCGGAGAACATGTAGGGATAGCGTACACATTCAAAATATATGTCTCAGGAGGCAGGCTCAGACGGTGTTAGGCCCAGTATGGATTGCACGTGATTGCACAAAGGTTAGAAAGGGTACCGTATCCCTGGATAACATGTATGGATAGCGTACACATTCAAAATATATGTCTCAGGAGGCAGGCTCAGACGGTGTTAGGCCCAGTATGGATTGCACGTGATTGCACAAAGGTTAGAAAGGGTACCGTATCCCTGGATAACATGTGTGGATAGCGTACACATTCAAAATATATGTCTCAGGAGGCAGGCTCAGACGGTGTTAGGCCCAGTATGGATTGCACGTGATTGCACAAAGGTTAGAAAGGGTACCGTATCCCCAGATAACATGTATGGATAGCGTACACATTCAAAATATATGTCTCAGGAGGCAGGCTCAGACGGTGTTAGGCCCAGTATGGATTGCACGTGATTGCACAAAGGTTAGAAAGGGTACCGTATCCCCAGATAACATGTATGGATAGCGTACACATTCAAAATATATGTCTCAGGAGGCAGGCTCAGACGGTGTTAGGCCCAGTATGGATTGCACGTGATTGCACAAAGGTTAGAAAGGGTACCGTATCCCTGGATAACATGTATGGATAGCGTACACATTCAAAATATATGTCTCAGGAAGCAGGCTCAGACGGTTTTGGGCCCAGTATGGATTGCACGTGATTGCACAAAGGTTAGAAAGGGTACAGTATACCCGGAAAACATGTATGGATAGCGTACACATTCAAAATATATGTCTCAGGAGGCAGGCTCAGACGGTGTTAGGCCCAGTATGGATTGCATGTGATTGCTCAAAGGTTAGAAAGGGTACCGTATCCCTGGATAACATGTGTGGATAGCGTACACATTCAAAATATATGTTTCAGGAGGCAGGCTCAGACGGTGTTAGGCCCAGAATGGATTGCATGTGATTGCTAAAAGGTTAGAAAGGGTACCGTATCCCCAGATAACATGTATGGATAGCGTACACATTCAAAATATATGTCTCAGGAGGCAGGCTCAGACGGTGTTAGGCCCAGTATGGATTGCACGTGATTGCACAAAGGTTAGAAAGGGTACCGTATCCCTGGATAACATGTATGGATAGCGTACACATTCAAAATATATGTCTCAGGAGGCAGGCTCAGACGGTGTTAGGCCCAGTATGGATTGCACGTGATTGCACAAAGGTTAGAAAGGGTACCGTATCCCCGGATAACATGTATGGATAGCGTACACATTCAAAATATATGTCTCAGGAGGCAGGCTCAGACGGTGTTAGGCCCAGTATGGATTGCACGTGATTGCACAAAGGTTAGAAAGGGTACCGTATCCCTGGATAACATGTATGGATAGCGTACACATTCAAAATATATGTCTCAGGAGGCAGGCTCAGACGGTGTTAGGCCCAGTATGGATTGCACGTGATTGCACAAAGGTTAGAAAGGGTACCGTATCCCCAGATAACATGTATGGATAGCGTACACATTCAAAATATATGTCTCAGGAGGCAGGCTCAGACGGTGTTAGGCCCAGTATGGATTGCACGTGATTGCACAAAGGTTAGAAAGGGTACCGTATCCCTGGATAACATGCATGGATTGCGTACACATTCAAAATATATGTCTCAGGAGGCAGGCTCAGACGGTGTTAGGCCCAGTATGGATTGCACGTGATTGCACAAAGGTTAGAAAGGGTACCGTATCCCTGGATAACATGTATGGATAGCGTACACATTCAAAATATATGTCTCAGGAGGCAGGCTCAGACGGTGTTAGGCCCAGTATGGATTGCACGTGATTGCACAAAGGTTAGAAAGGGTACCGTATCCCCAAATAACATGTATGGCTAGCGTACACATTCAAAATATATGTCTCAGGAGGCAGGCTCAGACGGTGTTAGGCCCAGTATGGATTGCACGTGATTGCACAAAGGTTAGAAATGGTACCGTATCCCCGGATAACATGTATGGATAGCGTACACATTCAAAATATATGTCTCAGGAGGCAGGCTCAGACGGTGTTAGGCCCAGTATGGATTGCACGTGATTGCACAAAGGTTAGAAAGGGTACCGTATCCCTGGATAACATGTATGGATAGCGTACACATTCAAAATATGTGTCTCATGAGGCAGGCTCAGACGGTGTTAGGCCCAGTATGGATTGCACGTGATTGCACAAAGGTTAGAAAGGGTACCGTATCCCTGGATAACATGTATGGATAGCGTACACATTCAAAATATATGTCTCAGGAGGCAGGCTCAGACGGTGTTAGGCCCAGTATAGATTGCACGTGATTGCACAAAGGTTAGAAAGGGTACCGTATCCCTGGATAACATGTATGGATAGCGTACACATTCAATATATATGTCTCAGGAGGCAGGCTCAGACGGTGTTAGGCCCAGTATGGATTGCACGTGATTGCACAAAGGTTAGAAAGGGTACCGTATCCCCGGATAACATGTATGGATAGCGTACACATTCAAAATATATGTCTCAGGAGGCAGGCTCAGACGTGTTAGGCCCAATATGGATTGCACGTGATTGCACAAAGGTTAGAAAGGGTACCGTATCCCTGGATAACATGTATGGATAGCGTACACATTCAAAATATATGTCTCAGGAGGCAGGCTCAGACAGTGTTAGGCCCAGTATGGATTGCACGTGATTGCACAAAGGTTAGAAAGGGTACCGTATCCCCAGATAACATGTATGGATAGCATACACATTCAAAATATATGTCTCAGGAGGCAGGCTCAGACGGTGTTAGGCCCAGTATGGATTGCACGTGATTGCACAAAGGTTAGAAAGGGTACCGTATCCCCAGATAACATGTATGGATAGCGTACACATTCAAAATATATGTCTCAGGAGGCAGGCTCAGACGGTGTTAGGCCCAGTATGGATTGCACGTGATTGCACAAAGGTTAGAAAGGGTACCGTATCCCTGGATAACATGTATGGATAGAGTACACATTCAAAATATATGTCTCAGGAGGCAGGCTCAGACGGTGTTAGGCCCAGTATGCATTGCACGTGATTGCACAAAGGTTAGAAAGGGTACCGTATCCCTGGATAACATGTATGGATAGCGTACACATTCAAAATATGTCTCATGAGGCAGGCTCAGACGGTGTTAGGCCCAGTATGGATTGCACGTGATTGCACAAAGGTTAGAAAGGGTACCGTATCCCTGGATAACATGTATGGATAGCGTACACATTCAAAATATATGTCTCAGGAGGCAGGCTCAGACGGTGTTAGGCCCAGTATAGATTGCACGTGATTGCACAAAGGTTAGAAAGGGTACCGTATCCCTGGATAACATGTATGGATAGCGTACACATTCAATATATATGTCTCAGGAGGCAGGCTCAGACGGTGTTAGGCCCAGTATGGATTGCACGTGATTGCACAAAGGTTAGAAAGGGTACCGTATCCCCGGATAACATGTATGGATAGCATACACATTCAAAATATATGTCTCAGGAGGCAGGCTCAGACGGTGTTAGGCCCAGTATGGATTGCACGTGATTGCACAAAGGTTAGAAAGGGTACCGTATCCCTGGATAACATGTATGGATAGCGTACACATTCAAAATATATGTCTCAGGAGGCAGGCTCAGACGGTGTTAGGCCCAGTATGGCTTGCACGTGATTGCACAAAGGTTATAAAGGGTACCGTATCCCCAGATAACATGTATGGATAGCGTATACATTCAAAATATATGTCTCAGGAGGCAGGCTCAGACGGTGTTAGGCCCAGTATGGATTGCACGTGATTGCACAAAGGTTAGAAAGGGTACCGTATCCCTGGATAACATGTATGGATAGCGTACACATTCAAAATATATGTCTCAGGAGGCAGGCTCAGACGGTGTTAGGCCCAGTATGAATTGCACGTGATTGCACAAAGGTTAGAAAGGGTACCGTATCCCTGGATAACATGTATGGATAGCGTACACATTCAAAATATATGTCTCAGGAGGCAGGCTCAGACAGTTTTAGGCCCAGTATGGATTGCACGTGATTGCACAAAGGTTAGAAAGGGTACCGTATCCCCAGATAACATGTATGGATAACGTACACATTCAAAATATATTTCTCAGGAGGCAGGCTCAGACGGTGTTAGGCCCAGTATGGATTGCACATGATTGCACAAAGGTTAGAAAGGGTACCGTATCCCTGGATAACATGTATGGATAGCGTACAGAATCAAAATATATGTCTCAGGAGGCAGGCTCAGACGGTGTTAGGCCCAGTATGGATTGCATGTGATTGCACAAAGGTTAGAAAAGGTACCGTATCCCCGGATAACATGTATGGATAGCGTACACATTCAAAATATATGTCTCAGGAGGCAAGCTCAGACGGTGTTAGGCCCAGTATGGATTGCACGTGATTGCACAAAGGTTATAAAGGGTACCGTATCCCTGGATAACATGTATGGATAGCGTACACATTCAAAATATATGTCTCAGGAGGCAGGCTCAGACGGTGTTAGGCCCAGTATGGATTGCACGTGATTGCACAAAGGTTAGAAAGGGTACCGTATCCCCAGATAACATGTATGGATAGCGTACACATTCAAAATATATGTCTCAGGAGGCAGGCTCAGACGGTGTTAGGCCCAGTATGGATTGCACGTGATTGCACAAAGGTTAGAAAGGGTACCGTATCCCTGGAAAACATGTATGGATAGCGTACACATTCAAAATATATGTCTCAGGAGGCAGGCTCAGACGGTGTTAGGCCCAGTATGGATTGCACGTGATTGCACAAAGGTTAGAAAGGGTACCGTATCCCCGGATAACATGTATGGATAGCGTACACATTCAAAATATATGTCTCAGGAGGCAGGCTCAGACGGTGTTAGGCCCAGTATGGATTGCACGTGATTGCACAAAGGTTAGAAAGGGTACCGTATCCCCAGATAACATGTATGGATAGCGTACACATTCAAAATATATGTCTCAGGAGGCAGGCTCAGACGGTGTTAGGCCCAATATGGATTGCACGTGATTGCACAAAGGTTAGAAAGGGTACCGTATCCCCAGATAACATGTATGGATAGCGTACACATTCAAAATATATGTCTCAGGAGGCAGGCTCAGACGGTGTTAGGCCCAGTATGGATGGCACGTGATTGCACAAAGGTTAGAAAGGGTACCGTATCCCCGGAGAACATGTATGGATAGCGTACACATTCAAAATATATGTCTCAGGAGGCAGGCTCAGACGGTGTTAGGCCCAGTATGGATTGCACGTGATTGCACAAAGGTTAGAAAGGGTACCGTATCCCTGGATAACATGTATGGATAGCGTACACATTCAAAATATATGTCTCAGGAGGCAGGCTCAGACGGTGTTAGGCCCAGTATGGATTGCACGTGCTTGCACAAAGGTTAGAAAGGGTACCGTATCCCTGGATAACATGTGTGGATAGCGTACACATTCAAAATATATGTCTCAGGAGGCAGGCTCAGACGGTGTTAGGCCCAGTATGGATTGCACGTGATTGCACAAAGGTTAGAAAGGGTACCGTATCCCCAGATAACATGTATGGATAGCGTACACATTCAAAATATATGTCTCAGGAGGCAGGCTCAGATGGTGTTAGGCCCAGTATGGATTGCACGTGATTGCACAAAGGTTAGAAAGGGTACCGTATCCCTGGATAACATGTATGGATAGAGTACACATTCAAAATATATGTCTCAGGAGGCAGGCTCAGACGGTGTTAGGCCCAGTATGCATTGCACGTGATTGCACAAAGGTTAGAAAGGGTACCGTATCCCCGGATAACATGTATGGATAGCGTACACATTCAAAATATAAGTCTCAGGAGGCAGGCTCAGACGGTGTTAGGCCCAATATGGATTGCACGTGATTGCACAAAGGTTAGAAAGGGTACCGTATCCCCAGATAACATGTATGGATAGCGTACACATTCAAAATATATGTCTCAGGAGGCAGGCTCAGACGGTGTTAGGCCCAGTATGCATTGCACGTGATTGCACAAAGGTTAGAAAGGGTACCGTATCCCCGGATAACATGTATGGATAGCGTACACATTCAAAATATAAGTCTCAGGAGGCAGGCTCAGACGGTGTTAGGCCCAGTATGGATTGCACGTGATTGCACAAAGGTTAGAAAGGGTACCGTATCCCCAGATAACATGTATGGATAGCGTACACATTCAAAATATATGTCTCAGGAGGCAGGCTCAGACGGTGTTAGGCCCAGTATGGATTGCACGTGATTGCACAAAGGTTAGAAAGGGTACCGTATCCCCAGATAACATGTATGGATAGCGTCCACATTCAAAATATATGTCTCAGGAGGCAGGCTCAGACGGTGTTAGGCCCAGTATGGATTTCACGTGATTGCACAAAGGTTAGAAAGGGTACCGTATCCCTGGATAACATGTATGGATAGCGTACACATTCAAAATATATGTCTCAGGAGGCAGGCTCAGACGGTGTTAGGCCCAGTATGGATTGCACGTGATTGCACAAAGGTTAGAAAGGGTACCGTATCCCCGGATAACATGTATGGATAGCGTACACATTCAAAATATATGTCTCAGGAGGCAGGCTCAGACGGTGTTAGGCCCATTATGGATTGCACGTGATTGCACAAAGGTTAGAAAGGGTACCGTATCCCTGGATAACATGTGTGGATAGAGTACACATTCAAAATATATGTCTCAGGAGGCAGGCTCAGACGGTGTTAGGCCCAGTATGGATTGCACGTGATTGCACAAAGGTTAGAAAGGGTACCGTATCCCTGGATAACATGTATGGATAGCGTACACATTCAAAATATATGTCTCAGGAGGCAGGCTCAGACGGTGTTAGGCCCAGTATGGATTGCATGTGATTGCACAAAGGTTAGAAAGGGTACCGTATCCCCGGATAACATGTATGGATAGCGTACACATTCAAAATAAAAGTCTCAGGAGGCAGGCTCAGACGGTGTTAGGCCCAGTATGGATTGCACGTGATTGCACAAAGGTTAGAAAGGGTACCGTATCCACAGATAACATGTATAGATAGCGTACACATTCAAAATATATGTCTCAGGAGGCAGGCTCAGACGGTGTTAGGCCCAGTATGGATTGCACGTGATTGCACAAAGGTTAGAAAGGGTACCGTATCCCCAGATAACATGTATGGATAGCGTACACATTCAAAATATATGTCTCAGGAGGCAGGCTCAGACGGTGTTAGGCCCAGTGTGGATTGCACGTGATTGCACAAAGGTTAGAAAGGGTACCGTATCCCTGGATAACATGTATGGATAGCGTACACATTCAAAATATATGTCTCAGGAGGCAGGCTCAGATGGTGTTAGGCCCAGTATGGATTGCACGTGATTTCACAAAGGTTAGAAAGGGTACCGTATCCCCGGATAACATGTATGGATAGCGTACACATTCAAAATATATGTCTCAGGAGGCAGGCTCAGACGGTGTTAGGCCCAGTATGGATTGCACGTGATTGCACAAAGGTTAGAAAGGGTACCGTATCCCCGGATAACATGTATGGATAGCGTACACATTCAAAATATATGTCTCAGGAGGCAGGCTCAGACGGTGTTAGGCCCAGTATGGATTGCACGTGATTGCACAAAGGTTAGAAAGGGTACCGTATCCCTGGATAACATGTATGGATAGCGTACACATTCAAAATAAATGTCTCAGGAGGCAGGCTCAGACGGTGTTAGGCCCAGTATGGATTGCACGTGATTGCACAAAGGTTAGAAAGGGTACCGTATCCCCGAATAACATGTATGGATAGCGTACACATTCAAAATATATGTCTCAGGAGGCAGGCTCAGACGGTGTTAGGCCCAGTATGGATTGCACGTGATTGCACAAAGGTTAGAAAGGGTACCGTATCCCTGGATAACATGTATGGATAGCGTACACATTCAAAATAAATGTCTCAGGAGGCAGGCTCAGACGGTGTTAGGCCCAGTATGGATTGCACGTGATTGCACAAAGGTTAGAAAGGGTACCGTATCCCCGGATAACATGTATGGATAGCGTACACATTCAAAATATAAGTCTCAGGAGGCAGGCTCAGACGTTGTTAGGCCCAGTATGAATTGCACGTGATTGCACAAAGGTTAGAAAGGGTACCGTATCCCCAGATAACATGTATGGATAGCGTACACATTCAAAATATATGTCTCAGGAGGCAGGCTCAGACGGTGTTAGGCCCAGTATGAATTGCACGTGATTGAACAAAGGTTAGAAAGGGTACCGTATCCCTGGATAACATGTATGGATAGCGTACACATTCAAAATATATGTCTCAGGAGGCAGGCTCAGACGGTGTTAGGCCCAGTATGGATTGCACGTGATTGCACAAAGGTTAGAAAGGGTACCGTATCCCCAGATAACATGTATGGATAGCGTATACATTCAAAATATGTCTCAGGAGGCAGGCTCAGACGGTGTTAGGCCCAGTATGGATTGCACGTGATTGCACAAAGGTTAGAAAGGGTACCGTATCCCTGGATAACATGTATGGATAGCGTACACATTCAAAATATATGTCTCAGGAGGCAGGCTCAGACGGTGTTAGGCCCAGTATGAATTGCACGTGATTGCACAAAGGTTAGAAAGGGTACCGTATCCCTGGATAACATGTATGGATAGAGTACACATTCAAAATATATGTCTCAGGGGGCAGGTTCAGACAGTTTTAGGCCCAGTATGGATTGCACGTGATTGCACAAAGGTTAGAAAGTGTACCGTATCCCCAGATAACATGTATGGATAACGTACACATTCAAAATATATGTCTCAGGAGGCAGGCTCAGACGGTGTTAGGCCCAGTATGGATTGCACATGATTGCACAAAGGTTAGAAAGGGTACCGTATCCCTGGATAACATGTATGGATAGCGTACAGATTCAAAATATATGTCTCAGGAGGCAGGCTCAGACGGTGTTAGGCCCAGTATGGATTGCATGTGATTGCACATAGGTTAGAAAAGGTACCGTATCCCCGGATAACATGTATGGATAGCGTACACATTCAAAATATATGTCTCAGGAGGCAGGCTCAGATGGTGTTAGGCCCAGTATGGATTGCACGTGATTGCACAAAGGTTAGAAAGGGTACCGTATCCCTGGATAACATGTATGGATAGCGTACACATTCAAAATATATGTCTCAGGAGGCAGGCTCAGACGGTGTTAGGCCCAGTATGGATTGCACGTGATTGCACAAAGGTTAGAAAGGGTACCATATCCCCAGATAACATGTATGGATAGCGTACACATTCAAAATTTATGTCTCAGGAGGCAGGCTCAGACGGTGTTAGGCCCAGTATGGATTGCACGTGATTGCACAAAGGTTAGAAAGGGTACCGTATCCCTGGAGAACATGTATGGATAGCGTACACATTCAAAATATATGTCTCAGGAGGCAGGCTCAGACGGTGTTAGGCCCAGTATGGATTGCACGTGATTGCACAAAGGTTAGAAAGGGTACCGTATCCCTGGATAACATGTGTGGATAGCGTACACATTCAAAATATATGTCTCAGGAGGCAGGCTCAGACGTTGTTAGGCCCAGTATGGATTGCACGTGATTGCACAAAGGTTAGAAAGGGTACCGTATCCCCAGATAACATGTATGGATAGCGTACACATTCAAAATATATGTCTCAGGAGGCAGGCTCAGACGGTGTTAGGCCCAGTATGGATTGCACGTGATTGCACAAAGGTTAGAAAGGGTGCCGTATCCCTGGATAACATGTATGGATAGCGTACACATTCAAAATATATGTCTCAGGAGGCAGGCTCAGACGGTGTTAGGCTCAGTATGGATTGCACGTGATTGCACAAAGGTTAGAAAGGGTACCGTATCCCCGGATAACATGTATGGATAGCGTACACATTCAAAATATAAGTCTCAGGAGGCAGGCTCAGACGGTGTTAGGCCCAGTATGGATTGCACGTGATTGCACAAAGGTTAGAAAGGGTACCGTATCCCTGGATAACATGTGTGGATAGCGTACACATTCAAAATATATGTTTCAGGAGGCAGGCTCAGACGGTGTTAGGCCCAGTATGGATTGCATGTGATTGCTCAAAGGTTAGAAAGGGTACCGTATCCCCAGATAACATGTATGGATAGCGTACACATTCAAAATATATGTCTCAGGAGGCAGGCTCAGATGGTGTTAGGCCCAGTATGGATTGCACGTGATTGCACAAAGGTTAGAAAGGGTACCGTATCCCTGGATAACATGTATGGATAGCGTACACATTCAAAATATATGTCTCAGGAGGCAGGCTCAGACGGTGTTAGGCCCAGTATGGATTGCACGTGATTGCACAAAGGTTAGAAAGGGTACCATATCCCCAGATAACATGTATGGATAGCGTACACATTCAAAATTTATGTCTCAGGAGGCAGGCTCAGACGGTGTTAGGCCCAGTATGGATTGCACGTGATTGCACAAAGGTTAGAAAGGGTACCGTATCCCTGGAGAACATGTATGGATAGCGTACACATTCAAAATATATGTCTCAGGAGGCAGGCTCAGACGGTGTTAGGCCCAGTATGGATTGCACGTGATTGCACAAAGGTTAGAAAGGGTACCGTATCCCTGGATAACATGTGTGGATAGCGTACACATTCAAAATATATGTCTCAGGAGGCAGGCTCAGACGGTGTTAGGCCCAGTATGGATTGCACGTGATTGCACAAAGGTTAGAAAGGGTACCGTATCCCCAGATAACATGTATGGATAGCGTACACATTCAAAATATATGTCTCAGGAGGCAGGCTCAGACGGTGTTAGGCCCAGTATGGATTGCACGTGATTGCACAAAGGTTAGAAAGGGTGCCGTATCCCTGGATAACATGTATGGATAGCGTACACATTCAAAATATATGTCTCAGGAGGCAGGCTCAGACGGTGTTAGGCTCAGTATGGATTGCACGTGATTGCACAAAGGTTAGAAAGGGTACCGTATCCCCGGATAACATGTATGGATAGCGTACACATTCAAAATATAAGTCTCAGGAGGCAGGCTCAGACGGTGTTAGGCCCAGTATGGATTGCACGTGATTGCACAAAGGTTAGAAAGGGTACCGTATCCCTGGATAACATGTGTGGATAGCGTACACATTCAAAATATATGTTTCAGGAGGCAGGCTCAGACGGTGTTAGGCCCAGTATGGATTGCATGTGATTGCTCAAAGGTTAGAAAGGGTACCGTATCCCCAGATAACATGTATGGATAGCGTACACATTCAAAATATATGTCTCAGGAGGCAGGCTCAGACGGTGTTAGGCCCAGTATGGATTGCACGTGATTGCACAAAGGTTAGAAAGGGTACCGTATCCCTGGATAACATGTATGGATAGCGTACATATTCAAAATATATGTCTCAGGAGGCAGGCTCAGACGGTGTTAGGCCCAGTATGGATTGCACGTGATTGCACAAAGGTTAGAAAGGGTACCGTATCCCCGGATAACATGTATGGATAGCGTACACATTCAAAATATATGTCTCAGGAGGCAGGCTCAGACGGTGTTAGGCCCAGTATGGATTGCACGTGATTGCACAAAGGTTAGAAAGGGTACCGTATCCCTGGATAACATGTATGGATAGCGTACACATTCAAAATATATGTCTCAGGAGGCAGGCTCAGACGTGTTAGGCCCAGTATGGATTGCACGTGATTGCACAAAGGTTAGAAAGGGTACTGTATCCCCAGATAACATGTATGGATAGCGTACACATTCAAAATATATGTCTCAGGAGGCAGGCTCAGATGGTGTTAGGCCCAGTATTGATTGCACGTGATTGCACAAAGGTTAGAAAGGGTACCGTATCCCTGGAAAACATGCATGGATAGCGTACACATTCAAAATATATGTCTCAGGAGGCAGGCTCAGACGGTGTTAGGCCCAGTATGGATTGCACGTGATTGCACAAAGGTTAGAAAGGGTACCGTATCCCTGGATAACATGTATGGATAGCGTACACATTCAAAATATATGTCTCAGGAGGCAGGCTCAGACGGTGTTATGCCCAGTATGGATTGCACGTGATTGCACAAAGGTTAGAAAGGGTACCGTATCCCCAAATAACATGTATGGATAGCGTACACATTCAAAATATATGTCTCAGGAGGCAGGCTCAGACGGTGTTAGGCCCAGTATGGATTGCACGTGATTGCACAAAGGTTAGAAAGGGTACCGTATCCCCGGATAACATGTATGGATAGCGTACACATTCAAAATATATGTCTCAGGAGGCAGGCTCAGACGGTGTTAGGCCCAGTATGGATTGCACGTGATTGCACAAAGGTTAGAAAGGGTACCGTATCCCTGGATAACATGTATGGATAGCGTACACATTCAAAATATATGTCTCATGAGGCAGGCTCAGACGGTGTTAGGCCCAGTATGGATTGCACGTGATTGCATAAAGGTTAGAAAGGGTACCGTATCCCTGGATAACATGTATGGATAGCGTACACATTCAAAATATATGTCTCAGGAGGCAGGCTCAGACGGTGTTAGGCCCAGTATAGATTGCACGTGATTGCACAAAGGTTAGAAAGGGTACCGTATCCCTGGATAACATGTATGGATAGCGTACACATTCAAAATATATGTCTCAGGAGGCAGGCTCAGACTGTGTTAGGCCCAGTATGGATTGCACGTGATTGCACAAAGGTTAGAAAGGGTACCGTATCCCCGGATAACATGTATGGATAGCGTACACATTCAAAATATATGTCTCAGGAGGCAGGCTCAGACGGTGTTAGGCCCAATATGGATTGCACGTGATTGCACAAAGGTTAGAAAGGGTACCGTATCCCTGGATAACATGTATGGATAGCGTACACATTCAAAATATATGTCTCAGGAGGCAGGCTCAGACAGTGTTAGGCCCAGTATGGATTGCACGTGATTGCACAAAGGTTAGAAAGGGTACCGTATCCCCAGATAACATGTATGGATAGCGTACACATTCAAAATATATGTCTCAGGAGGCAGGCTCAGACGGTGTTAGGCCCAGTATGGATTGCACGTGATTGCACAAAGGTTAGAAAGGGTACCGTATCCCTGGATAACATGTATGGATAGCGTACACATTCAAAATATACGTCTCAGGAGGCAGGCTCAGACGATGTTAGGCCCAGTATGGCTTGCACGTGATTGCACAAAGGTTAGAAAGGGTACCGTATCCCCAGATAACATGTATGGATAGCGTATACATTCAAAATATATGTCTCAGGAGGCAGGCTCAGACGGTGTTAGGCCCAGTATGGATTGCACGTGATTGCACAAAGGTTAGAAAGGGTACCGTATCCCTGGATAACATGTATGGATAGCGTACACATTCAAAATATATGTCTCAGGAGGCAGGCTCAGACGGTGTTAGGCCCAGTATGAATTGCACGTGATTGCACAAAGGTTAGAAAGGGTACCGTATCCCTGGATAACATGTATGGATAGAGTACACATTCAAAATATATGTCTCAGGAGGCTGGCTCAGACAGTTTTAGGCCCAGTATGGATTGCACGTGATTGCACAAAGGTTAGAAAGGGTACCGTATCCCCAGATAACATGTATGGATAACGTACACATTCAAAATATATGTCTCAGGAGGCAGGCTCAGACGGTGTTAGGCCCAGTATGGATTGCACATGATTGCACAAAGGTTAGAAAGGGTACCGTATCCCTGGATAACATTTATGGATAGCGTACAGATTCAAAATATATGTCTCAGGAGGCAGGCTCAGACGGTGTTAGGCCCAGTATGGATTGCATGTGATTGCACAAAGGTTAGAAAAGGTACCGTATCCCCGGATAACATGTATGGATAGCGTACACATTCAAAATATATGTCTCAGGAGGCAGGCTCAGACGGTGTTATGCCCAGTATGGATTGCACGTGATTGCCCAAAGGTTAGAAAGGGTACCGTATCCCTGGATAACATGTATGGATAGCGTACACATTCAAAATATATGTCTCAGGAGGCAGGCTCAGACGGTGTTAGGCCCAGTATGGATTGCACGTGATTGCACAAAGGTTAGAAAGGGTACCGTATCCCCAGATAACATGTATGGATAGCGTACACATTCAAAATATATGTCTCAGGAGGCAGGCTCAGACCGTGTTAGGCCCAGTATGGATTGCACGTGATTGCACAAAGGTTAGAAAGGGTACCGTATCCCTGGATAACATGTATGGATAGCGTACACATTCAAAATATATGTCTCAGGAGGCAGGCTCAGACGGTGTTAGGCCCAGTATGGATTGCACGTGATTGCACAAAGGTTAGAAAGGGTACCGTATCCCCGGATAACATGTATGGATAGCGTACACATTCAAAATATATGTCTCAGGAGGCAGGCTCAGACGGTGTTAGGCCCAGTATGGATTGCACGTGATTGCACAAAGGTTAGAAAGGGTACCGTATCCCCAGATAACATGTATGGATAGCGTACACATTCAAAATATATGTCTCAGGAGGCAGGCTCAGACGGTGTTAGGCCCAGTATGGATTGCACGTGATTGCACAAAGGTAAGAAAGGGTACCGTATCCCTGGATAACATGTATGGATAGCGTACACATTCAAAATATATGTCTCAGGAGGCAGGCTCAGACGGTGTTAGGCCCAGTATGGATTGCACGTGATTGCACAAAGGTTAGAAAGGGTACCGTATCCCTGGATAACATGTGTGGATAGCGTACACATTCAAAATATATGTCTCAGGAGGCAGGCTCAGACGGTGTTAGGCCCAGTATGGATTGCACGTGATTGCACAAAGGTTAGAAACGGTACCGTATCCCCGGATAACATGTATGGATAGCGTACACATTCAAAATATATGTCTCAGGAGGCAGGCTCAGACGGTGTTAGGCCCAGTATGGATTGCACGTGATTGCACAAAGGTTAGAAAGGGTACCGTATCCCCGGATAACATGTATGGATAGCGTACACATTCAAAATATATGTCTCAGGAGGCAGGCTCGGACGGTGTTAGGCCCAGTATGGATTGCACGTGATTGCACAAAGGTTAGAAAGGGTACCGTATCCCCAGATAACATGTATGGATAGCGTACACATTCAAAATATATGTCTCAGGAGGCAGGCTCAGACGGTGTTAGGCCCAGTATGGATTGCACGTGATTGAACAAAGGTTAGAAAGGGTACCGTATCCCTGGATAACATGTATGGATAGCGTACACATTCAAAATATATGTCTCAGGAGGCAGGCTCAGACGGTGTTAGGCCCAGTATGGATTGCACGTGATTTCATAAAGGTTAGAAAGGGGACCGTATCCCCGGATAACATGTATGGATAGCGTACACATTCAAAATATATGTCTCAGGAGGCAGGCTCAGACGGCGTTAGGCCCAGTATGGATTGCACGTGATTGCACAAAGGTTAGAAAGGGTACCGTATCCCCGGATAACATGTATGGATAGCGTACACATTCAAAATATATGTCTCAGGAGGCAGGCTCAGACGGTGTTAGGCCCAGTATGGATTGCACGTGATTGCACAAAGGTTAGAAAGGGTACCGTATCCCTGGATAACATGTGTGGATAGCGTACACATTCAAAATATATGTCTCAGGAGGCAGGCTCAGACGGTGTTAGGCCCAGTATGGATTGCACGTGATTGCACAAAGGTTAGAAAGGGTACCGTATCCCCAGATAACATGTATGGATAGCGTACACATTCAAAATATATGTCTCAGGAGGCAGGCTCAGACGGTGTTATGCCCAGTATGGATTGCACGTGATTGCACAAAGGTTAGAAAGGGTACCGTATCCCTGGATAACATGTATGGATAGCGTACACATTCAAAATATATGTCTCAGGAGGCAGGCTCAGACGGTGTTAGGCCCAGTATGGATTGCACGTGATTGCACAAAGGTTAGAAAGGGTACCGTATCCCCGGATAACATGTATGGATCGCGTACACATTCAAAATATAAGTCTCAGGAGGCAGGCTCAGACGGTGTTAGTCCCAGTATGGATTGCACGTGATTGCACAAAGGTTAGAAAGGGTACCGTATCCCCAGATAACATGTATGGATAGCGTACACATTCAAAATATATGTCTCAGGAGGCAGGCTCAGACGGTGTTAGGCCCAGTATGGATTGCACGTGATTGCACAAAGGTTAGAAAGGGTACCGTATCCCCAGATAACATGTATGGATAGCGTACACATTCAAAATATATGTCTCAGGAGGCAGGCTCAGACGGTGTTAGGCCCAGTATGGATTGCACGTGATTGCACAAAGGTTAGAAAGGGTACCGTATCCCTGGATAACATGTATGGATAGCGTACACATTCAAAATATATGTCTCAGGAGGCAGGCTCAGACGGTGTTAGGCCCAGTATGGATTGCACGTGATTGCACAAAGGTTAGAAAGGGTACCGTATCTCCGGATAACATGTATGGATAGCGTACACATTCAAAATATATGTCTCAGGAGGCAGGCTCAGACGGTGTTAGGCCCAGTATGGATTGCACGTGATTGCACAAAGGTTAGAAAGGGTACCGTATCCCTGGATAACATGTGTGGATAGCATACACATTCAAAATATATGTCTCAGGAGGCAGGCTCAGACGGTGTTAGGCCCAGTATGGATTGCACGTGATTGCACAAAGGTTAGAAAGGGTACGGTATCACTGGATAACATGTATGGATAGCGTACACATTCAAAATATATGTCTCAGGAGGCAGGCTCAGACGGTGTTAGGCCCAGTATGGATTGCACGTGATTGCACAAAGGTTAGAAAGGGTACCGTATCCCCGGATAACATGTATGGATAGCGTACACATTCAAAATATAAGTCTCAGGAGGCAGGCTCAGACGGTGTTAGGCCCAGTATGGATTGCACGTGATTGCACAAAGGTTAGAAAGGGTACCGTATCCCTGGATAACATGTATGGATAGCGTACACATTCAAAATATATGTCTCAGGAGGCAGGCTCAGACGGTGTTAGGCCCAGTATGGATTGCACGTGATTGCACAAAGGTTAGAAAGGGTACCGTATCCCCAGATAACATATATGGATAGAGTACACATTCAAAATATATGTCTCAGGAGGCAGGCTCAGACGGTGTTAGGCCCAGTATGGATTGCATGTGATTGCACAAAGGTTAGAAAGGGTACCGTATCCCTGGATAACATGTATGGATAGCGTACACATTCAAAATATATATCTCAGGAGGCAGGCTCAGACGGTGTTAGGCCCAGTATGGATTGCACGTGATTGCATAAAGGTTAGAAAGTGTACCGTATACCCGGATAACATGTATGGATAGCGTACACATTCAAAATATATGTCTCAGGAGGCAGGCTCAGACGGTGTTAGGCCCAGTATGGATTGCACGTGATTGCACAAAGGTTAGAAAGGGTACCGTATCCCCAGATAACATATATGGATAGCGTACACATTCAAAATATATGTCTCAGGAGGCAGGCTCAGACGGTGTTAGGCCCAGTATGGATTGCACGTGATTGCACAAAGGTTAGAAAGGGTACCGTATCCCTGGATAACATGTATGGATAGCGTACACATTCAAAATATATGTCTCAGGAGGTAGGCTCAGACGGTCTTAGGCCCAGTATGGATTGCACGTGATTGCACAAAGGTTAGAAAGGGTACCGTATCCCCGGATAACATGTATGGATAGCGTACACATTCAAAATATATGTCTCAGGAGGCAGGCTCAGACGGTGTTAAGCCCAGTATGGATTGCACGTGATTGCACAAAGGTTAGAAAGGGTACTGTATCCCTGGATAACATGTATGGATAGCGTACACTTTCAAAATATATGTCTCAGGAGGCAGGCTCAGACGGTGTTAGGCCCAGTATGGATTGCACGTGATTGCACAAAGGTTAGAAAGGGTACCGTATCCCCGGATAACATGTATGGATAGCGTACACATTCAAAATATATGTCTCAGGAGGCAGGCTCAGACGGTGTTAGGCCCAGTATGGATTGCACGTGATTGCACAAAGGTTAGAAAGGGTACCGTATCCCTGGATAACATGTGTGGATAGCGTACACATTCAAAATATATGTCTCAGGAGGCAGGCTCAGACGGTGTTAGGCCCAGTATGGATTGCACAAAGGTTAGAAAGGGTACCGTATCCCCGGATAACATGTATGGATAGCGTACACATTCAAAATATATGTCTCAGGAGGCAGGCTCAGACGGTGTTAGGCCCAGTATGGATTGCACGTGATTGCACAAAGGTTAGAAAGGGTACCGTATCCCTGGATAACATGTGTGGATAGCGTACACATTCAAAATATATGTCTCAGGAGGCAGGCTCAGACGGTGTTAGGCCTAGTATGGATTGCACGTGATTGCACAAAGGTTAGAAAGGGTACCGTATCCCCAGATAACATGTATGGATAGCGTACACATTCAAAATATATGTCTCAGGAGGCAGGCTCAGACGGTGTTAGGCCCAGTATGGATTGCACGTGATTGCACAAAGGTTAGAAAGGGTACCGTATCCCTGGATAACATGTATGGATAGCGTACACATTCAAAATATATGTCTCAGGAGGCAGGCTCAGACGGTGTTAGGCCCAGTATGGATTGCACGTGATTGCACAAAGGTTAGAAAGGGTACCGTATCCCCGGATAACATGTATGGATAGCGTACACATTCAAAATATAAGTCTCAGGAGGCAGGCTCAGACGGTGTTAGGCCCAGTATGGATTGCACGTGATTGCACAAAGGTTAGAAAGGGTACCGTATCCCCAGATAACATGTATGGATAGCGTACACATTCAAAATATATGTCTCAGGAGGCAGGCTCAGACGGTGTTAGGCCCAGTATGGATTGCACGTGATTGAACAAAGGTTAGAAAGGGTACCGTATCCCTGGATAACATGTATGGATAGCGTACACATTCAAAATATATGTCTCAGAAGGCAGGCTCAGACGGTGTTAGGCCCAGTATGGATTGCACGTGATTGCACAAAGGTTAGAAAGGGTACCGTATCCCCAGATAACATGTATGGATAGCGTATACATTCAAAATATATGTCTCAGGAGGCAGGCTCAGACGGTGTTAGGCCCAGTATGGATTGCACGTGATTGCACAAAGGTTAGAAAGGGTACCGTATCCCTGGATAACATGTATGGATAGCGTACACATTCAAAATATATGTCTCAGGAGGCAGGCTCAGATGGTGTTAGGTCCAGTATGAATTGCACGTGATTGCACAAAGGTTAGAAAGGGTACCGTATCCCTGGATAACATGTATGGATAGCGTACACATTCAAAATATATGTCTCAGGAGGCAGGCTCAGACAGTTTTAGGCCCAGTATGGATTGCACGTGATTGCACAAAGGTTAGAAAGGGTACCGTATCCCCAGATAACATGTATGGATAACGTACACATTCAAAATATATGTCTCAGGAGGCAGGCTCAGACGGTGTTAGGCCCAGTATGGATTGCACATGATTGCACAAAGGTTAGAAAGGGTACCGTATCCCTGGATAACATGTATGGATAGCGTACAGATTCAAAATATATGTCACAGGAGGCAGGCTCAGACGGTGTTAGGCCCAGTATGGATTGCATGTGATTGCACATAGGTTAGAAAAGGTACCGTATCCCCGGATAACATGTATGGATAGCATACACATTCAAAATATATGTCTCAGGAGGCAGGCTCAGACGGTGTTAGGCCCAGTATGGATTGCACGTGATTGCACAAAGGTTAGAAAGGGTACCGTATCCCCAGATAACATGTATGGATAGCGTACACATTCAAAATATATGTCTCAGGAGGCAGGCTCAGACGGTGTTAGGCCCAGTATGGATTGCACGTGATTGCACAAAGGTTAGAAAGGGTACCGTATCCCCAGATAACATGTATGGATAGCGTACACATTCAAAATATATTTCTCAGGAGGCAGGCTCAGACGGTGTTAGGCCCAGTATGGATTGCACGTGATTGCACAAAGGTTAGAAAGGGTACCGTATCCCTGGAGAACATGTATGGATAGCGTACACATTCAAAATATATGTCTCAGGAGGCAGGCTCAGACGGTGTTAGGCCCAATATGGATTGCACGTGATTGCACAAAGGTTAGAAAGGGTACCGTATCCCTGGATAACATGTGTGGATAGCGTACACATTCAAAATATATGTCTCAGGAGGCAGGCTCAGACGGTGTTAGGCCCAGTATGGATTGCACGTGATTGCACAAAGGTTAGAAAGGGTACCGTATCCCCAGATAACATGTATGGATAGCGTACACATTCAAAATATATGTCTCAGGAGGCAGGCTCAGACGGTGTTAGGCCCAGTATGGATTGCACGTGATTGCACAAAGGTTAGAAAGGGTACCGTATCCCTGGATAACATGTATGGATAGCGTACACATTCAAAATATATGTCTCAGGAGGCAGGCTCAGACGGTGTTAGGCCCAGTATGGATTGTACGTGATTGCACAAAGGTTAGAAAGGGTACCGTATCCCCGGATAACATGTATGGATAGCGTACACATTCAAAATATATGTCTCAGGAGGCAGGCTCAGACGGTGTTAGGCCCAGTATGGATTGCACGTGATTGCACAAAGGTTAGAAAGGGTACCGTATCCATGGATAACATGTGTGGATAGCGTACACATTCAAAATATATGTTTCAGGAGGCAGGCTCAGACGGTGTTAGGCCCAGTATGGATTGCATGTGATTGCTCAAAGGTTAGAAAGGGTACCGTATCCCCAGATAACATGTATGGATAGCGTACACATTCAAAATATATGTCTCAGGAGGCAGGCTCAGACGGTGTTAGGCCCAGTATGGATTGCACGTGATTGCACAAAGGTTAGAAAGGGTACCGTATCCCTGGATAACATGTATGGATAGCGTACACATTCAAAATATATGTCTCAGGAGGCAGGCTCAGACGGTGTTAGGCCCAGTATGGATTGCACGTGATTGCACAAAGGTTAGAAAGGGTACCGTATCCCCGGATAACATGTATGGATAGCGTACACATTCAAAATATATGTCTCAGGAGGCAGGCTCAGACGGTGTTAGGCCCAGTATGGATTGCACGTGATTGCACAAAGGTTAGAAAGGGTACCGTATCCCTGGATAACATGTATGGATAGCGTACACATTCAAAAAAAAAGTCTCAGGAGGCAGGCTCAGACGGTGTTAGGCCCAGTATGGATTGCACGTGATTGCACAAAGGTTAGAAAGGGTACCGTATCCCCGGATAACATGTATGGATAGCGTACACATTCAAAATATATGTCTCAGGAGGCAGGCTCAGAAGGTGTTAGGCCCAATATGGATTGCACGTGATTGCACAAAGGTTAGAAAGGGTACCGTATCCCTGGATAACATGTATGGATAGCGTACACATTCAAAATATATGTCTCAGGAGGCAGGCTCAGACAGTGTTAGGCCCAGTATGGATTGCACGTGATTGCACAAAGGTTAGAAAGGGTACCGTATCCCCAGATAACATGTATGGATAGCGTACACATTCAAAATATTTGTCTCAGGAGGCAGGCTCAGACGGTGTTAGGCCCAGTATGGATTGCACGTGATTGCACAAAGGTTAGAAAGGGTACCGTATCCCTGGATAACATGTATGGATAGCGTACACATTCAAAATATATGTCTCAGGAGGCAGGCTCAGACGGTGTTAGGCCCAGTATGGCTTGCACGTGATTGCACAAAGGTTAGAAAGGGTACCGTATCCCCAGATAACATGTATGGATAGCGTATACATTCAAAATATATGTCTCAGGAGGCAGGCTCAGACGGTGTTAGGCCCAGTGTGGATTGCACGTGATTGCACAAAGGTTAGAAAGGGTACTGTATCCCTGGATAACATGTATGGATAGCGTACACATTCAAAATATATGTCTCAGGAGGAAGGCTCAGACGGTGTTAGGCCCAGTATGAATTGCACGTGATTGCACAAAGGTTAGAAAGGGTACCGTATCCCTGGATAACATGTATGGATAGCGTACACATTCAAAATATATGTCTCAGGAGGCAGGCTCAGACAGTTTTAGGCCCAGTATGGATTGCACGTGATTGCACAAAGGTTAGAAAGGGTACCGTATCCCCAGATAACATGTATGGATAACGTACACATTCAAAATATATGTCTCATGAGGCAGGCTCAGACGGTGTTAGGCCCAGTATGGATTGCACATGATTGCACAAAGGTTAGAAAGGGTACCGTATCCCTGGATAACATGTATGGATAGCATACACATTCAAAATATATGTCTCAGGAGGCAGGCTCAGACGGTGTTAGGCCCAGTATGGATTGCAGGTGATTGCACAAAGGTTAGAAAAGGTACCGTATCCCCGGATAACATGTATGGATAGCGTACACATTCAAAATATATGTCTCAGGAGGCAGGCTCAGACGGTGTTAGGCCCAGTATGGATTGCACGTGATTGCACAAAGGTTAGAAAGGGTACCGTATCCCTGGATAACATGTATGGATAGCGTACACATTCAAAATATATGTCTCAGGAGGCAGGCTCAGACGGTGTTAGGCCCAGTATGGATTGCACGTGATTGCACAAAGGTTAGAAAGGGTACCGTATCCCCAGATAACATGTATGGATAGCGTACACATTCAAAATATATGTCTCAGGAGGCAGGCTCAGACGGTGTTAGGCCCAGTATGGATTGCACGTGATTGCACAAAGGTTAGAAAGGGTACCGTATCCCTGGATAACATGTATGGATAGCGTACACATTCAAAATATATGTCTCAGGAGGCAGGCTCAGACGGTGTTAGGCCCAGTATGGATTGCACGTGATTGCACAAAGGTTAGAAAGGGTACCGTATCCCCGGATAACAAGTATGGATAGCGTACACATTCAAAATATATGTCTCAGGAGGCAGGCTCAGACGGTGTTAGGGCCAGTATGGATTGCATGTGATTGCACAAAGGTTAGAAAGGGTACCGTATCCCTGGATAACACGTGTGGATAGCGTACACATTCAAAATATATGTCTCAGGTGGCAGGCTCAGACGGTGTTAGGCCCAGTATGGATTGCACATGATTGCACAAAGGTTAGAAAGGGTACCGTATCCCCAGATAACATGTATGGATAGCGTACACATTCAAAATATATGTCTCAGGAGGCAGGCTCAGACGGTGTTAGGCCCAGTATGGATTGCACGTGATTGCACAAAGGTTAGAAAGGATACCGTATCCCTGGATAACATGTATGAATAGCGTACACATTCAAAATATATGTCTCAGGAGGCAGGCTCAGACGGTGTTAGTCCCAGTATGGATTGCACGTGATTGCACAAAGGTTAGAAAGGGTACCGTATCCCCGGATAACATGTATGGATAGCATACACATTCAAAATATAATTCTCAGGAGGCAGGCTCAGACGGTGATAGGCCCAGTATGGATTGCACGTGATTGCACAAAGGTTAGAAAGGGTACCGTATCCCCAGATAACATGTATGGATAGCGTACACATTCAAAATATATGTCTCAGGAGGCAGGCTCAGACGGTGTTAGGCCCAGTATGGATTGCACGTGATTGCACAAAGGTTAGAAAGGGTACCGTATCCCCAGATAACATGTATGGATAGCGTCCACATTCAAAATATATGTCTCAGGAGGCAGGCTCAGACGGTGTTAGGCCCAGTATGGATTGCACGTGATTGCACAAAGGTTAGAAAGGGTACCGTATCCCTGGATAACATGTATGGATAGCGTACACATTCAAAATATATGTCTCAGGAGGCAGGCTCAGACGGTGTTAGGCCCAGTATGGATTGCACGTGATTGCACAAAGGTTAGAAAGGGTACCGTATCCCCGGATAACATGTATGGATAGCGTACACATTCAAAATGTATGTCTCAGGAGGCAGGCTCAGACGGTGTTAGGCCCAGTATGGATTGCACGTGATTGCACAAAGGTTAGAAAGGGTACCGTATCCCAGGATAACATGTATGGATAGCGTACACATTCAAAATATATGTCTCAGGAGGCAGGCTCAGACGGTGTTAGGCCCAGTATGAATTGCACGTGATTGCACAAAGGTTAGAAAGGGTACCGTATCCCTGGATAACATGTATGGATAGCGTACACATTCAAAATATATGTCTCAGGAGGCAGGCTCAGACAGTTTTAGGCCCAGTATGGATTGCACGTGATTGCACAAAGGTTAGAAAGGGTACCGTATCCCCAGATAACATGTATGGATAACGTACACATTCAAAATATATTTCTCAGGAGGCAGGCTCAGACGGTGTTAGGCCCAGTATGGATTGCACGTGATTGCACAAAGGTTAGAAAGGGTACCGTATCCCTGGATAACATGTATGGATAGCGTACAGATTCAAAATATATGTCTCAGGAGGCAGGCTCAGACGGTGTTAGGCCCAGTATGGATTGCACGTGATTGCACAAAGGTTAGAAAGGGTACCGTATCCCTGGATAACATGTGTGGATAGAGTACACATTCAAAATATATGTCTCAGGAGGCAGGCTCAGACGGTGTTAGGCCCAGTATGGATTGCACGTGATTGCACTAGGGTTAGAAAGGGTACCGTATCCCTGGATAACATGTATGGATAGCGTACACATTCAACATATATGTCTCAGGAGGCAGGCTCAGACGGTGTTAGGCCCAGTATGGATTGCACGTGATTGCACAAAGGTTAGAAAGGGTACCGTATCCCCGGATAACATGTATGGATAGCGTACACATTCAAAATATAAGTCTCAGGAGGCAGGCTCAGACGGTGTTAGGCCCAGTATGGATTGCACGTGATTGCACAAAGGTTAGAAAGGGTACCGTATCCCCAGATAACATGTATGGATAGCGTACACATTCAAAATATATGTCTCAGGAGGCAGGCTCGGACGGTGTTAGGCCCAGTATGGATTGCACGTGATTGCACAAAGGTTAGAAAGGGTACCGTATCCCCAGATAACATGTATGGATAGCGTACACATTCAAAATATATGTCTCAGGAGGCAGGCTCAGACGGTGTTAGGCCCAGTATGGATTGCACGTGATTGAACAAAGGTTAGAAAGGGTACCGTATCCCTGGATAACATGTATGGATAGCGTACACATTCAAAATATATGTCTCAGGAGGCAGGCTCAGACGGTGTTAGGCCCAGTATGGATTGCACGTGATTTCATAAAGGTTAGAAAGGGGACCGTATCCCCGGATAACATGTATGGATAGCGTACACATTCAAAATATATGTCTCAGGAGGCAGGCTCAGACGGCGTTAGGCCCAGTATGGATTGCACGTGATTGCACAAAGGTTAGAAAGGGTACCGTATCCCCGGATAACATGTATGGATAGCGTACACATTCAAAATATATGTCTCAGGAGGCAGGCTCAGACGGTGTTAGGCCCAGTATGGATTGCACGTGATTGCACAAAGGTTAGAAAGGGTACCGTATCCCTGGATAACATGTGTGGATAGCGTACACATTCAAAATATATGTCTCAGGAGGCAGGCTCAGACGGTGTTAGGCCCAGTATGGATTGCACGTGATTGCACAAAGGTTAGAAAGGGTACCGTATCCCCAGATAACATGTATGGATAGCGTACACATTCAAAATATATGTCTCAGGAGGCAGGCTCAGACGGTGTTATGCCCAGTATGGATTGCACGTGATTGCACAAAGGTTAGAAAGGGTACCGTATCCCTGGATAACATGTATGGATAGCGTACACATTCAAAATATATGTCTCAGGAGGCAGGCTCAGACGGTGTTAGGCCCAGTATGGATTGCACGTGATTGCACAAAGGTTAGAAAGGGTACCGTATCCCCGGATAACATGTATGGATCGCGTACACATTCAAACTATAAGTCTCAGGAGGCAGGCTCAGACGGTGTTAGTCCCAGTATGGATTGCACGTGATTGCACAAAGGTTAGAAAGGGTACCGTATCCCCAGATAACATGTATGGATAGCGTACACATTCAAAATATATGTCTCAGGAGGCAGGCTCAGACGGTGTTAGGCCCAGTATGGATTGCACGTGATTGCACAAAGGTTAGAAAGGGTACCGTATCCCCAGATAACATGTATGGATAGCGTACACATTCAAAATATATGTCTCAGGAGGCAGGCTCAGACGGTGTTAGGCCCAGTATGGATTGCACGTGATTGCACAAAGGTTAGAAAGGGTACCGTATCCCTGGATAACATGTATGGATAGCGTACACATTCAAAATATATGTCTCAGGAGGCAGGCTCAGACGGTGTTAGGCCCAGTATGGATTGCACGTGATTGCACAAAGGTTAGAAAGGGTACCGTATCTCCGGATAACATGTATGGATAGCGTACACATTCAAAATATATGTCTCAGGAGGCAGGCTCAGACGGTGTTAGGCCCAGTATGGATTGCACGTGATTGCACAAAGGTTAGAAAGGGTACCGTATCCCTGAATAACATGTGTGGATAGCATACACATTCAAAATATATGTCTCAGGAGGCAGGCTCAGACGGTGTTAGGCCCAGTATGGATTGCACGTGATTGCACAAAGGTTAGTAAGGGTACCGTATCACTGGATAACATGTATGGATAGCGTACACATTCAAAATATATGTCTCAGGAGGCAGGCTCAGACGGTGTTAGGCCCAGTATGGATTGCACGTGATTGCACAAAGGTTAGAAAGGGTACCGTATCCCCGGATAACATGTATGGATAGCGTACACATTCAAAATATAAGTCTCAGGAGGCAGGCTCAGACGGTGTTAGGCCCAGTATGGATTGCACGTGATTGCACAAAGGTTAGAAAGGGTACCGTATCCCTGGATAACATGTATGGATAGCGTACACATTCAAAATATATGTCTCAGGAGGCAGGCTCAGACGGTGTTAGGCCCAGTATGGATTGCACGTGATTGCACAAAGGTTAGAAAGGGTACCGTATCCCCAGATAACATATATGGATAGAGTACACATTCAAAATATATGTCTCAGGAGGCAGGCTCAGACGGTGTTAGGCCCAGTATGGATTGCATGTGATGGCACAAAGGTTAGAAAGGGTACCGTATCCCTGGATAACATGTATGGATAGCGTACACATTCAAAATATATGTCTCAGGAGGCAGGCTCAGACGGTGTTAAGCCCAGTATGGATTGCACGTGATTGCACAAAGGTTAGAAAGGGTACTGTATCCCTGGATAACATGTATGGATAGCGTACACTTTCAAAATATATGTCTCAGGAGGCAGGCTCAGACGGTGTTAGGCCCAGTATGGATTGCACGTGATTGCACAAAGGTTAGAAAGGGTACCGTATCCCCGGATAACATGTATGGATAGCGTACACATTCAAAATATATGTCTCAGGAGGCAGGCTCAGACGGTGTTAGGCCCAGTATGGATTGCACGTGATTGCACAAAGGTTAGAAAGGGTACCGTATCCCTGGATAACATGTGTGGATAGCGTACACATTCAAAATATATGTCTCAGGAGGCAGGCTCAGACGGTGTTAGGCCCAGTATGGATTGCACAAAGGTTAGAAAGGGTACCGTATCCCCGGATAACATGTATGGATAGCGTACACATTCAAAATATATGTCTCAGGAGGCAGGCTCAGACGGTGTTAGGCCCAGTATGGATTGCACGTGATTGCACAAAGGTTAGAAAGGGTACCGTATCCCTGGATAACATGTGTGGATAGCGTACACATTCAAAATATATGTCTCAGGAGGCAGGCTCAGACGGTGTTAGGCCTAGTATGGATTGCACGTGATTGCACAAAGGTTAGAAAGGGTACCGTATCCCCAGATAACATGTATGGATAGCGTACACATTCAAAATATATGTCTCAGGAGGCAGGCTCAGACGGTGTTAGGCCCAGTATGGATTGCACGTGATTGCACAAAGGTTAGAAAGGGTACCGTATCCCTGGATAACATGTATGGATAGCGTACACATTCAAAATATATGTCTCAGGAGGCAGGCTCAGACGGTGTTAGGCCCAGTATGGATTGCACGTGATTGCACAAAGGTTAGAAAGGGTACCGTATCCCCGGATAACATGTATGGATAGCGTACACATTCAAAATATAAGTCTCAGGAGGCAGGCTCAGACGGTGTTAGGCCCAGTATGGATTGCACGTGATTGCACAAAGGTTAGAAAGGGTACCGTATCCCCAGATAACATGTATGGATAGCGTACACATTCAAAATATATGTCTCAGGAGGCAGGCTCAGACGGTGTTAGGCCCAGTATGGATTGCACGTGATTGAACAAAGGTTAGAAAGGGTACCGTATCCCTGGATAACATGTATGGATAGCGTACACATTCAAAATATATGTCTCAGAAGGCAGGCTCAGACGGTGTTAGGCCCAGTATGGATTGCACGTGATTGCACAAAGGTTAGAAAGGGTACCGTATCCCCAGATAACATGTATGGATAGCGTATACATTCAAAATATATGTCTCAGGAGGCAGGCTCAGACGGTGTTAGGCCCAGTATGGATTGCACGTGATTGCACAAAGGTTAGAAAGGGTACCGTATCCCTGGATAACATGTATGGATAGCGTACACATTCAAAATATATGTCTCAGGAGGCAGGCTCAGATGGTGTTAGGTCCAGTATGAATTGCACGTGATTGCACAAAGGTTAGAAAGGGTACCGTATCCCTGGATAACATGTATGGATAGCGTACACATTCAAAATATATGTCTCAGGAGGCAGGCTCAGACAGTTTTAGGCCCAGTATGGATTGCACGTGATTGCACAAAGGTTAGAAAGGGTACCGTATCCCCAGATAACATGTATGGATAACGTACACATTCAAAATATATGTCTCAGGAGGCAGGCTCAGACGGTGTTAGGCCCAGTATGGATTGCACATGATTGCACAAAGGTTAGAAAGGGTACCGTATCCCTGGATAACATGTATGGATAGCGTACAGATTCAAAATATATGTCACAGGAGGCAGGCTCAGACGGTGTTAGGCCCAGTATGGATTGCATGTGATTGCACATAGGTTAGAAAAGGTACCGTATCCCCGGATAACATGTATGGATAGCATACACATTCAAAATATATGTCTCAGGAGGCAGGCTCAGACGGAGTTAGGCCCAGTATGGATTGCACGTGATTGCACAAAGGTTAGAAAGGGTACCGTATCCCCAGATAACATGTATGGATAGCGTACACATTCAAAATATATGTCTCAGGAGGCAGGCTCAGACGGTGTTAGGCCCAGTATGGATTGCACGTGATTGCACAAAGGTTAGAAAGGGTACCGTATCCCCAGATAACATGTATGGATAGCGTACACATTCAAAATATATTTCTCAGGAGGCAGGCTCAGACGGTGTTAGGCCCAGTATGGATTGCACGTGATTGCACAAAGGTTAGAAAGGGTACCGTATCCCTGGAGAACATGTATGGATAGCGTACACATTCAAAATATATGTCTCAGGAGGCAGGCTCAGACGGTGTTAGGCCCAATATGGATTGCACGTGATTGCACAAAGGTTAGAAAGGGTACCGTATCCCTGGATAACATGTGTGGATAGCGTACACATTCAAAATATATGTCTCAGGAGGCAGGCTCAGACGGTGTTAGGCCCAGTATGGATTGCACGTGATTGCACAAAGGTTAGAAAGGGTACCGTATCCCCAGATAACATGTATGGATAGCGTACACATTCAAAATATATGTCTCAGGAGGCAGGCTCAGACGGTGTTAGGCCCAGTATGGATTGCACGTGATTGCACAAAGGTTAGAAAGGGTACCGTATCCCTGGATAACATGTATGGATAGCGTACACATTCAAAATATATGTCTCAGGAGGCAGGCTCAGACGGTGTTAGGCCCAGTATGGATTGTACGTGATTGCACAAAGGTTAGAAAGGGTACCGTATCCCCGGATAACATGTATGGATAGCGTACACATTCAAAATATATGTCTCAGGAGGCAGGCTCAGACGGTGTTAGGCCCAGTATGGATTGCACGTGATTGCACAAAGGTTAGAAAGGGTACCGTATCCCTGGATAACATGTGTGGATAGCGTACACATTCAAAATATATGTTTCAGGAGGCAGGCTCAGACGGTGTTAGGCCCAGTATGGATTGCATGTGATTGCTCAAAGGTTAGAAAGGGTACCGCATCCCCAGATAACATGTATGGATAGCGTACACATTCAAAATATATGTCTCAGGAGGCAGGCTCAGACGGTGTTAGGCCCAGTATGGATTGCACGTGATTGCACAAAGGTTAGAAAGGGTACCGTATCCCTGGATAACATGTATGGATAGCGTACACATTCAAAATATATGTCTCAGGAGGCAGGCTCAGACGGTGTTAGGCCCAGTATGGATTGCACGTGATTGCACAAAGGTTAGAAAGGGTACCGTATCCCCGGATAACATGTATGGATAGCGTACACATTCAAAATATATGTCTCAGGAGGCAGGCTCAGACGGTGTTAGGCCCAGTATGGATTGCACGTGATTGCACAAAGGTTAGAAAGGGTACCGTATCCCTGGATAACATGTATGGATAGCGTACACATTCAAAATATATGTCTCAGGAGGTAGGCTCAGACGGTCTTAGGCCCAGTATGGATTGCACGTGATTGCACAAAGGTTAGAAAGGGTACCGTATCCCCGGATAACATGTATGGATAGCGTACACATTCAAAATATATGTCTCAGGAGGCAGGCTCAGACGGTGTTAAGCCCAGTATGGATTGCACGTGATTGCACAAAGGTTAGAAAGGGTACTGTATCCCTGGATAACATGTATGGATAGCGTACACTTTCAAAATATATGTCTCAGGAGGCAGGCTCAGACGGTGTTAGGCCCAGTATGGATTGCACGTGATTGCACAAAGGTTAGAAAGGGTACCGTATCCCCGGATAACATGTATGGATAGCGTACACATTCAAAATATATGTCTCAGGAGGCAGGCTCAGACGGTGTTAGGCCCAGTATGGATTGCACGTGATTGCACAAAGGTTAGAAAGGGTACCGTATCCCTGGATAACATGTGTGGATAGCGTACACATTCAAAATATATGTCTCAGGAGGCAGGCTCAGACGGTGTTAGGCCCAGTATGGATTGCACAAAGGTTAGAAAGGGTACCGTATCCCCGGATAACATGTATGGATAGCGTACACATTCAAAATATATGTCTCAGGAGGCAGGCTCAGACGGTGTTAGGCCCAGTATGGATTGCACGTGATTGCACAAAGGTTAGAAAGGGTACCGTATCCCTGGATAACATGTGTGGATAGCGTACACATTCAAAATATATGTCTCAGGAGGCAGGCTCAGACGGTGTTAGGCCTAGTATGGATTGCACGTGATTGCACAAAGGTTAGAAAGGGTACCGTATCCCCAGATAACATGTATGGATAGCGTACACATTCAAAATATATGTCTCAGGAGGCAGGCTCAGACGGTGTTAGGCCCAGTATGGATTGCACGTGATTGCACAAAGGTTAGAAAGGGTACCGTATCCCTGGATAACATGTATGGATAGCGTACACATTCAAAATATATGTCTCAGGAGGCAGGCTCAGACGGTGTTAGGCCCAGTATGGATTGCACGTGATTGCACAAAGGTTAGAAAGGGTACCGTATCCCCGGATAACATGTATGGATAGCGTACACATTCAAAATATAAGTCTCAGGAGGCAGGCTCAGACGGTGTTAGGCCCAGTATGGATTGCACGTGATTGCACAAAGGTTAGAAAGGGTACCGTATCCCCAGATAACATGTATGGATAGCGTACACATTCAAAATATATGTCTCAGGAGGCAGGCTCAGACGGTGTTAGGCCCAGTATGGATTGCACGTGATTGAACAAAGGTTAGAAAGGGTACCGTATCCCTGGATAACATGTATGGATAGCGTACACATTCAAAATATATGTCTCAGAAGGCAGGCTCAGACGGTGTTAGGCCCAGTATGGATTGCACGTGATTGCACAAAGGTTAGAAAGGGTACCGTATCCCCAGATAACATGTATGGATAGCGTATACATTCAAAATATATGTCTCAGGAGGCAGGCTCAGACGGTGTTAGGCCCAGTATGGATTGCACGTGATTGCACAAAGGTTAGAAAGGGTACCGTATCCCTGGATAACATGTATGGATAGCGTACACATTCAAAATATATGTCTCAGGAGGCAGGCTCAGATGGTGTTAGGTCCAGTATGAATTGCACGTGATTGCACAAAGGTTAGAAAGGGTACCGTATCCCTGGATAACATGTATGGATAGCGTACACATTCAAAATATATGTCTCAGGAGGCAGGCTCAGACAGTTTTAGGCCCAGTATGGATTGCACGTGATTGCACAAAGGTTAGAAAGGGTACCGTATCCCCAGATAACATGTATGGATAACGTACACATTCAAAATATATGTCTCAGGAGGCAGGCTCAGACGGTGTTAGGCCCAGTATGGATTGCACATGATTGCACAAAGGTTAGAAAGGGTACCGTATCCCTGGATAACATGTATGGATAGCGTACAGATTCAAAATATATGTCACAGGAGGCAGGCTCAGACGGTGTTAGGCCCAGTATGGATTGCATGTGATTGCACATAGGTTAGAAAAGGTACCGTATCCCCGGATAACATGTATGGATAGCATACACATTCAAAATATATGTCTCAGGAGGCAGGCTCAGACGGAGTTAGGCCCAGTATGGATTGCACGTGATTGCACAAAGGTTAGAAAGGGTACCGTATCCCCAGATAACATGTATGGATAGCGTACACATTCAAAATATATGTCTCAGGAGGCAGGCTCAGACGGTGTTAGGCCCAGTATGGATTGCACGTGATTGCACAAAGGTTAGAAAGGGTACCGTATCCCCAGATAACATGTATGGATAGCGTACACATTCAAAATATATTTCTCAGGAGGCAGGCTCAGACGGTGTTAGGCCCAGTATGGATTGCACGTGATTGCACAAAGGTTAGAAAGGGTACCGTATCCCTGGAGAACATGTATGGATAGCGTACACATTCAAAATATATGTCTCAGGAGGCAGGCTCAGACGGTGTTAGGCCCAATATGGATTGCACGTGATTGCACAAAGGTTAGAAAGGGTACCGTATCCCTGGATAACATGTGTGGATAGCGTACACATTCAAAATATATGTCTCAGGAGGCAGGCTCAGACGGTGTTAGGCCCAGTATGGATTGCACGTGATTGCACAAAGGTTAGAAAGGGTACCGTATCCCCAGATAACATGTATGGATAGCGTACACATTCAAAATATATGTCTCAGGAGGCAGGCTCAGACGGTGTTAGGCCCAGTATGGATTGCACGTGATTGCACAAAGGTTAGAAAGGGTACCGTATCCCTGGATAACATGTATGGATAGCGTACACATTCAAAATATATGTCTCAGGAGGCAGGCTCAGACGGTGTTAGGCCCAGTATGGATTGTACGTGATTGCACAAAGGTTAGAAAGGGTACCGTATCCCCGGATAACATGTATGGATAGCGTACACATTCAAAATATATGTCTCAGGAGGCAGGCTCAGACGGTGTTAGGCCCAGTATGGATTGCACGTGATTGCACAAAGGTTAGAAAGGGTACCGTATCCCTGGATAACATGTGTGGATAGCGTACACATTCAAAATATATGTTTCAGGAGGCAGGCTCAGACGGTGTTAGGCCCAGTATGGATTGCATGTGATTGCTCAAAGGTTAGAAAGGGTACCGCATCCCCAGATAACATGTATGGATAGCGTACACATTCAAAATATATGTCTCAGGAGGCAGGCTCAGACGGTGTTAGGCCCAGTATGGATTGCACGTGATTGCACAAAGGTTAGAAAGGGTACCGTATCCCTGGATAACATGTATGGATAGCGTACACATTCAAAATATATGTCTCAGGAGGCAGGCTCAGACGGTGTTAGGCCCAGTATGGATTGCACGTGATTGCACAAAGGTTAGAAAGGGTACCGTATCCCCGGATAACATGTATGGATAGCGTACACATTCAAAATATATGTCTCAGGAGGCAGGCTCAGACGGTGTTAGGCCCAGTATGGATTGCACGTGATTGCACAAAGGTTAGAAAGGGTACCGTATCCCTGGATAACATGTATGGATAGCGTACACATTCAAAATATATGTCTCAGGAGGCAGGCTCAGACGGTGTTAGGCCCAGTATGGATTGCACGTGATTGCACAAAGGTTAGAAAGGGTACCGTATCCCCGGATAACATGTATGGATAGCGTACACATTCAAAATATATGTCTCAGGAGGCAGGCTCAGAAGGTGTTAGGCCCAATATGGATTGCACGTGATTGCACAAAGGTTAGAAAGGGTACCGTATCCCTGGATAACATGTATGGATAGCGTACACATTCAAAATATATGTCTCAGGAGGCAGGCTCAGACAGTGTTAGGCCCAGTATGGATTGCACGTGATTGCACAAAGGTTAGAAAGGGTACCGTATCCCCAGATAACATGTATGGATAGCGTACACATTCAAAATATTTGTCTCAGGAGGCAGGCTCAGACGGTGTTAGGCCCAGTATGGATTGCACGTGATTGCACAAAGGTTAGAAAGGGTACCGTATCCCTGGATAACATGTATGGATAGCGTACACATTCAAAATATATGTCTCAGGAGGCAGGCTCAGATGGTGTTAGGCCCAGTATGGCTTGCACGTGATTGCACAAAGGTTAGAAAGGGTACCGTATCCCCAGATAACATGTATGGATAGCGTATACATTCAAAATATATGTCTCAGGAGGCAGGCTCAGACGGTGTTAGGCCCAGTGTGGATTGCACGTGATTGCACAAAGGTTAGAAAGGGTACCGTATCCCTGGATAACATGTATGGATAGCGTACACATTCAAAATATATGTCTCAGGAGGAAGGCTCAGACGGTGTTAGGCCCAGTATGAATTGCACGTGATTGCACAAAGGTTAGAAAGGGTACCGTATCCCTGGATAACATGTATGGATAGCGTACACATTCAAAATATATGTCTCAGGAGGCAGGCTCAGACAGTTTTAGGCCCAGTATGGATTGCACGTGATTGCACAAAGGTTAGAAAGGGTACCGTATCCCCAGATAACATGTATGGATAACGTACACATTCAAAATATATGTCTCATGAGGCAGGCTCAGACGGTGTTAGGCCCAGTATGGATTGCACATGATTGCACAAAGGTTAGAAAGGGTACCGTATCCCTGGATAACATGTATGGATAGCATACACATTCAAAATATATGTCTCAGGAGGCAGGCTCAGACGGTGTTAGGCCCAGTATGGATTGCAGGTGATTGCACAAAGGTTAGAAAAGGTACCGTATCCCCGGATAACATGTATGGATAGCGTACACATTCAAAATATATGTCTCAGGAGTCAGGCTCAGACGGTGTTAGGCCCAGTATGGATTGCACGTGATTGCACAAAGGTTAGAAAGGGTACCGTATCCCTGGATAACATGTATGGATAGCGTACACATTCAAAATATATGTCTCAGGAGGCAGGCTCAGACGGTGTTAGGCCCAGTATGGATTGCACGTGATTGCACAAAGGTTAGAAAGGGTACCGTATCCCCAGATAACATGTATGGATAGCGTACACATTCAAAATATATGTCTCAGGAGGCAGGCTCAGACGGTGTTAGGCCCAGTATGGATTGCACGTGATTGCACAAAGGTTAGAAAGGGTACCGTATCCCTGGATAACATGTATGGATAGCGTACACATTCAAAATATATGTCTCAGGAGGCAGGCTCAGACGGTGTTAGGCCCAGTATGGATTGCACGTGATTGCACAAAGGTTAGAAAGGGTACCGTATCCCCGGATAACAAGTATGGATAGCGTACACATTCAAAATATATGTCTCAGGAGGCAGGCTCAGACGGTGTTAGGGCCAGTATGGATTGCATGTGATTGCACAAAGGTTAGAAAGGGTACCGTATCCCTGGATAACACGTGTGGATAGCGTACACATTCAAAATATATGTCTCAGGAGGCAGGCTCAGACGGTGTTAGGCCCAGTATGGATTGCACATGATTGCACAAAGGTTAGAAAGGGTACCGTATCCCCAGATAACATGTATGGATAGCGTACGCATTCAAAATATATGTCTCAGGAGGCAGGCTCAGACGGTGTTAGGCCCAGTATGGATTGCACGTGATTGCACAAAGGTTAGAAAGGATACCGTATCCCTGGATAACATGTATGAATAGCGTACACATTCAAAATATATGTCTCAGGAGGCAGGCTCAGACGGTGTTAGTCCCAGTATGGATTGCACGTGATTGCACAAAGGTTAGAAAGGGTACCGTATCCCCGGATAACATGTATGGATAGCATACACATTCAAAATATAATTCTCAGGAGGCAGGCTCAGACGGTGTTAGGCCCAGTATGGATTGCACGTGATTGCACAAAGGTTAGAAAGGGTACCGTATCCCCAGATAACATGTATGGATAGCGTACACATTCAAAATATATGTCTCAGGAGGCAGGCTCAGACGGTGTTAGGCCCAGTATGGATTGCACGTGATTGCACAAAGGTTAGAAAGGGTACCGTATCCCCAGATAACATGTATGGATAGCGTCCACATTCAAAATATATGTCTCAGGAGGCAGGCTCAGACGGTGTTAGGCCCAGTATGGATTGCACGTGATTGCACAAAGGTTAGAAAGGGTACCGTATCCCTGGATAACATGTATGGATAGCGTACACATTCAAAATATATGTCTCAGGAGGCAGGCTCAGACGGTGTTAGGCCCAGTATGGATTGCACGTGATTGCACAAAGGTTAGAAAGGGTACCGTATCCCCGGATAACATGTATGGATAGCGTACACATTCAAAATATATGTCTCAGGAGGCAGGCTCAGACGGTGTTAGGCCCAGTATGGATTGCACGTGATTGCACAAAGGTTAGAAAGGGTACCGTATCCCAGGATAACATGTATGGATAGCGTACACATTCAAAATATATGTCTCAGGAGGCAGGCTCAAACGGTGTTAGGCCCAGTATGAATTGCACGTGATTGCACAAAGGTTAGAAAGGGTACCGTATCCCTGGATAACATGTATGGATAGCGTACACATTCAAAATATATGTCTCAGGAGGCAGGCTCAGACAGTTTTAGGCCCAGTATGGATTGCACGTGATTGCACAAAGGTTAGAAAGGGTACCGTATCCCCAGATAACATGTATGGATAACGTACACATTCAAAATATATTTCTCAGGAGGCAGGCTCAGACGGTGTTAGGCCCAGTATGGATTGCACATGATTGCACAAAAGTTAGAAAGGGTACCGTATCCCTGGATAACATGTATGGATAGCGTACAGATTCAAAATATATGTCTCAGGAGGCAGGCTCAGACGGTGTTAGGCCCAGTATGGATTGCATGTGATTGCACAAAGGTTAGAAAAGGTACCGTATCCCCGGATAACATGTATGGATAGCGTACACATTCAAAATATATGTCTCAGGAGGCAGGCTCAGACGGTGTTAGGCCCAGTATGGATTGCACGTGATTGCACAAAGGTTAGAAAGGGTACCGTATCCCTGGATAACATGTATGGATAGCGTACACATTCAAAATATATGTCTCAGGAGGCAGGCTCAGACGGTGTTAGGCCCAGTATGGATTGCACGTGATTGCACAAAGGTTAGAAAGGGTACCGTATCCCCAGATAACATGTATGGATAGCGTACACATTCAAAATATATGTCTCAGGAGGCAGGCTCAGACGGTGTTAGGCCCAGTATGGATTGCACGTGATTGCACAAAGGTTAGAAAGGGTACCGTATCCCTGGATAACATGTATGGATAGCGTACACATTCAAAATATATGTCTCAGGAGGCAGGCTCAGACGGTGTTAGGCCCAGTATGGATTGCACGTGATTGCACAAAGGTTAGAAAGGGTACCGTATCCCCGGATAACATGTATGGATAGCGTACACATTCAAAATATATGTCTCAGGAGGCAGGCTCAGACGGTGTTAGGGCCAGTATGGATTGCACGTGATTGCACAAAGGTTAGAAAGGGTACCGTATCCCTGGATAACATGTGTGGATAGCGTACACATTCAAAATATATGTCTCAGGAGGCAGGCTCAGACGGTGTTAGGCACAGTATGGATTGCACGTGATTGCACAAAGGTTAGAAAGGGTACCGTATCCCCAGATAACATGTATGGATAGCGTACACATTCAAAATATATGTCTCAGGAGGCAGGCTCAGACGGTGTTAGGCCCAGTATGGATTGCACGTGATTGCACAAAGGTTAGAAAGGGTACCGTTTCCCTGGATAACATGTATGGATAGCGTACACATTCAAAATATATGTCTCAGGAGGCAGGCTCAGACGGTGTTAGGCCCAGTATGGATTGCACGTGATTGCACAAAGGTTAGAAAGGGTACCGTATCCCCGGATAACATGTATGGATAGCGTACACATTCAAAATATAAGTCTCAGGAGGCAGGCTCAGACGGTGTTAGGCCCAGTATGGATTGCACGTGATTGCACAAAGGTTAGAAAGGGTACCGTATCCCCAGATAACATGTATGGATAGCGTACACATTCAAAATATATGTCTCAGGAGGCAGGCTCAGACGGTGTTAGGCCCAGTATGGATTGCACGTGATTGCACAAAGGTTAGAAAGCGTACCGTATCCCCAGATAACATGTATGGATAGCGTCCACATTCAAAATATATGTCTCAGGAGGCAGGCTCAGACGGTGTTAGGCCCAGTATGGATTGCACGTGATTGCACAAAGGTTAGAAAGGGTACCGTATCCCTGGATAACATGTATGGATAGCGTACACATTCAAAATATATGTCTCAGGAGGCAGGCTCAGACGGTGTTAGGCCCAGTATGGATTGCACGTGATTGCACAAAGGTTAGAAAGGGTACCGTATCCCCGGATAACATGTATGGATAGCGTACACATTCAAAATATATGTCTCAGGAGGCAGGCTCAGACGGTGTTAGGCCCATTATGGATTGCACGTGATTGCACAAAGGTTAGAAAGGGTACCGTATCCCTGGATAACATGTGTGGATAGAGTACACATTCAAAATATATGTCTCAGGAGGCAGGCTCAGACGGTGTTAGGCCCAGTATGGATTGCACGTGATTGCACAAAGGTTAGAAAGGGTACCGTATCCCTGGATAACATGTATGGATAGCGTACACATTCAAAATATATGTCTCAGGAGGCAGGCTCAGACGGTGTTAGGCCCAGTATGGATTGCATGTGATTGCACAAAGGTTAGAAAGGGTACCGTATCCCCGGATAACATGTATGGATAGCGTACACATTCAAAATAAAAGTCTCAGGAGGCAGGCTCAGACGGTGTTAGGCCCAGTATGGATTGCACGTGATTGCACAAAGGTTAGAAAGGGTACCGTATCCCCAGATAACATGTATAGATAGCGTACACATTCAAAATATATGTCTCAGGAGGCAGGCTCAGACGGTGTTAGGCCCAGTATGGATTGCACGTGATTGCACAAAGGTTAGAAAGGGTACCGTATCCCCAGATAACATGTATGGATAGCGTACACATTCAAAATATATGTCTCAGGAGGCAGGCTCAGACGGTGTTAGGCCCAGTGTGGATTGCACGTGATTGCACAAAGGTTAGAAAGGGTACCGTATCCCTGGATAACATGTATGGATAGCGTACACATTCAAAATATATGTCTCAGGAGGCAGGCTCAGATGGTGTTAGGCCCAGTATGGATTGCACGTGATTTCACAAAGGTTAGAAAGGGTACCGTATCCCCGGATAACATGTATGGATAGCGTACACATTCAAAATATATGTCTCAGGAGGCAGGCTCAGACGGTGTTAGGCCCAGTATGGATTGCACGTGATTGCACAAAGGTTAGAAAGGGTACCGTATCCCCGGATAACATGTATGGATAGCGTACACATTCAAAATATATGTCTCAGGAGGCAGGCTCAGACGGTGTTAGGCCCAGTATGGATTGCACGTGATTGCACAAAGGTTAGAAAGGGTACCGTATCCCTGGATAACATGTATGGATAGCGTACACATTCAAAATAAATGTCTCAGGAGGCAGGCTCAGACGGTGTTAGGCCCAGTATGGATTGCACGTGATTGCACAAAGGTTAGAAAGGGTACCGTATCCCCGAATAACATGTATGGATAGCGTACACATTCAAAATATATGTCTCAGGAGGCAGGCTCAGACGGTGTTAGGCCCAGTATGGATTGCACGTGATTGCACAAAGGTTAGAAAGGGTACCGTATCCCTGGATAACATGTATGGATAGCGTACACATTCAAAATAAATGTCTCAGGAGGCAGGCTCAGACGGTGTTAGGCCCAGTATGGATTGCACGTGATTGCACAAAGGTTAGAAAGGGTACCGTATCCCTGGATAACATGTATGGATAGCGTACACATTCAAAATATATGTCTCAGGAGGCAGGCTCAGACGGTGTTAGGCCCAGTATGGATTGCATGTGATTGCACAAAGGTTAGAAAGGGTACCGTATCCCCGGATAACATGTATGGATAGCGTACACATTCAAAATAAAAGTCTCAGGAGGCAGGCTCAGACGGTGTTAGGCCCATTATGGATTGCACGTGATTGCACAAAGGTTAGAAAGGGTACCGTATCCCCAGATAACATGTATAGATAGCGTACACATTCAAAATATATGTCTCAGGAGGCAGGCTCAGACGGTGTTAGGCCCAGTATGGATTGCACGTGATTGCACAAAGGTTAGAAAGGGTACCGTATCCCCAGATAACATGTATGGATAGCGTACACATTCAAAATATATGTCTCAGGAGGCAGGCTCAGACGGTGTTAGGCCCAGTGTGGATTGCACGTGATTGCACAAAGGTTAGAAAGGGTACCGTATCCCTGGATAACATGTATGGATAGCGTACACATTCAAAATATATGTCTCAGGAGGCAGGCTCAGACGGTGTTAGGCCCAGTATGGATTGCATGTGATTGCACAAAGGTTAGAAAGGGTACCGTATCCCCGGATAACATGTATGGATAGCGTACACATTCAAAATAAAAGTCTCAGGAGGCAGGCTCAGACGGTGTTAGGCCCAGTATGGATTGCACGTGATTGCACAAAGGTTAGAAAGGGTACCGTATCCCCAGATAACATGTATAGATAGCGTACACATTCAAAATATATGTCTCAGGAGGCAGGCTCAGACGGTGTTAGGCCCAGTATAGATTGCACGTGATTGCACAAAGGTTAGAAAGGGTACCGTATCCCCAGATAACATGTATGGATAGCGTACACATTCAAAATATATGTCTCAGGAGGCAGGCTCAGACGGTGTTAGGCCCAGTGTGGATTGCACGTGATTGCACAAAGGTTAGAAAGGGTACCGTATCCCTGGATAACATGTATGGATAGCGTACACATTCAAAATATATGTCTCAGGAGGCAGGCTCAGATGGTGTTAGGCCCAGTATGGATTGCACGTGATTTCACAAAGGTTAGAAAGGGTACCGTATCCCCGGATAACATGTATGGATAGCGTACACATTCAAAATATATGTCTCAGGAGGCAGGCTCAGACGGTGTTAGGCCCAGTATGGATTGCACGTGATTGCACAAAGGTTAGAAAGGGTACCGTATCCCCGGATAACATGTATGGATAGCGTACACATTCAAAATATATGTCTCAGGAGGCAGGCTCAGACGGTGTTAGGCCCAGTATGGATTGCACGTGATTGCACAAAGGTTAGAAAGGGTACCGTATCCCTGGATAACATGTATGGATAGCGTACACATTCAAAATAAATGTCTCAGGAGGCAGGCTCAGACGGTGTTAGGCCCAGTATGGATTGCACGTGATTGCACAAAGGTTAGAAAGGGTACCGTATCCCCGAATAACATGTATGGATAGCGTACACATTCAAAATATATGTCTCAGGAGGCAGGCTCAGACGGTGTTAGGCCCAGTATGGATTGCACGTGATTGCACAAAGGTTAGAAAGGGTACCGTATCCCTGGATAACATGTATGGATAGCGTACACATTCAAAATAAATGTCTCAGGAGGCAGGCTCAGACGGTGTTAGGCCCAGTATGGATTGCACGTGATTGCACAAAGGTTAGAAAGGGTACCGTATCCCCGGATAACATGTATGGATAGCGTACACATTCAAAATATAAGTCTCAGGAGGCAGGCTCAGACGTTGTTAGGCCCAGTATGAATTGCACGTGATTGCACAAAGGTTAGAAAGGGTACCGTATCCCCAGATAACATGTATGGATAGCGTACACATTCAAAATATATGTCTCAGGAGGCAGGCTCAGACGGTGTTAGGCCCAGTATGGATTGCACGTGATTGCACAAAGGTTAGAAAGGGTACCGTATCCCCGGATAACATGTATGGATAGCGTACACATTCAAAATATAAGTCTCAGGAGGCAGGCTCAGACGTTGTTAGGCCCAGTATGAATTGCACGTGATTGCACAAAGGTTAGAAAGGGTACCGTATCCCTGGATAACATGTATGGATAGCGTACACATTCAAAATATATGTCTCAGGAGGCAGGCTCAGATGGTGTTAGGCCCAGTATGGATTGCACGTGATTGCACAAAGGTTAGAAAGGGTACCGTATCCCCAGATAACATGTATGGATAGCGTATACATTCAAAATATGTCTCAGGAGGCAGGCTCAGACGGTGTTAGGCCCAGTATGGATTGCACGTGATTGCACAAAGGTTAGAAAGGGTACCGTATCCCTGGATAACATGTATGGATAGCGTACACATTCAAAATATATGTCTCAGGAGGCAGGCTCAGACGGTGTTAGGCCCAGTATGAATTGCACGTGATTGCACAAAGGTTAGAAAGGGTACCGTATCCCTGGATAACATGTATGGATAGCGTACACATTCAAAATATATGTCTCAGGGGGCAGGCTCAGACAGTTTTAGGCCCAGTATGGATTGCACGTGATTGCACAAAGGTTAGAAAGGGTACCGTATCCCCAGATAACATGTATGGATAATGTACACATTCAAAATATATGTCTCAGGAGGCAGGCTCAGACGGTGTTAGGCCCAGTATGGATTGCACATGATTTCACAAAGGTTAGAAAGGGTACCGTATCCCTGGATAACATGTATGGATAGCGTACACATTCAAAATATATGTCTCAGGAGGCAGGCTCAGACGGTGTTAGGCCCAGTATGGATTGCACGTGATTGCACAAAGGTTAGAAAGGGTACCGTATCCCCAGATAACATGTATGGATAGCGTACACATTCAAAATATATGTCTCAGGAGGCAGGCTCAGACGGTGTTAGGCCCAGTATGGATTGCACGTGATTGCACAAAGGTTAGAAAGGGTACCGTATCCCTGGATAACATGTATGGATAGCGTACACATTCAAAATATATGTCTCAGGAGGCAGGCTCAGACGGTGTTAGGCCCAGTATGGATTGCACGTGATTGCACAAAGGTTAGAAAGGGTACCGTATCCCCGGATAACATGTATGGATAGCGTACACATTCAAAATATATGTCTCAGGAGGCAGGCTCAGACGGTGTTAGGGCCAGTATGGATTGCACGTGATTGCACAAAGGTTAGAAAGGGTACCGTATCCCTGGATAACATGTGTGGATAGCGTACACATTCAAAATATATGTCTCAGGAGGCAGGCTCAGACGGTGTTAGGCACAGTATGGATTGCACGTGATTGCACAAAGGTTAGAAAGGGTACCGTATCCCCAGATAACATGTATGGATAGCGTACACATTCAAAATATATGTCTCAGGAGGCAGGCTCAGACGGTGTTAGGCCCAGTATGGATTGCACGTGATTGCACAAAGGTTAGAAAGGGTACCGTATCCCTGGATAACATGTATGGATAGCGTACACATTCAAAATATATGTCTCAGGAGGCAGGCTCAGACGGTGTTAGGCCCAGTATGGATTGCACGTGATTGCACAAAGGTTAGAAAGGGTACCGTATCCCCGGATAACATGTATGGATAGCGTACACATTCAAAATATAAGTCTCAGGAGGCAGGCTCAGACGGTGTTAGGCCCAGTATGGATTGCACGTGATTGCACAAAGGTTAGAAAGGGTACCGTATCCCCAGATAACATGTATGGATAGCGTACACATTCAAAATATATGTCTCAGGAGGCAGGCTCAGACGGTGTTAGGCCCAGTATGGATTGCACGTGATTGCACAAAGGTTAGAAAGGGTACCGTATCCCCAGATAACATGTATGGATAGCGTCCACATTCAAAATATATGTCTCAGGAGGCAGGCTCAGACGGTGTTAGGCCCAGTATGGATTGCACGTGATTGCACAAAGGTTAGAAAGGGTACCGTATCCCTGGATAACATGTATGGATAGCGTACACATTCAAAATATATGTCTCAGGAGGCAGGCTCAGACGGTGTTAGGCCCAGTATGGATTGCACGTGATTGCACAAAGGTTAGAAAGGGTACCGTATCCCCGGATAACATGTATGGATAGCGTACACATTCAAAATATATGTCTCAGGAGGCAGGCTCAGACGGTGTTAGGCCCATTATGGATTGCACGTGATTGCACAAAGGTTAGAAAGGGTACCGTATCCCTGGATAACATGTGTGGATAGAGTACACATTCAAAATATATGTCTCAGGAGGCAGGCTCAGACGGTGTTAGGCCCAGTATGGATTGCACGTGATTGCACAAAGGTTAGAAAGGGTACCGTATCCCTGGATAACATGTATGGATAGCGTACACATTCAAAATATATGTCTCAGGAGGCAGGCTCAGACGGTGTTAGGCCCAGTATGGATTGCATGTGATTGCACAAAGGTTAGAAAGGGTACCGTATCCCCGGATAACATGTATGGATAGCGTACACATTCAAAATAAAAGTCTCAGGAGGCAGGCTCAGACGTTGTTAGGCCCAGTATGGATTGCACGTGATTGCACAAAGGTTAGAAAGGGTACCGTATCCCCAGATAACATGTATAGATAGCGTACACATTCAAAATATATGTCTCAGGAGGCAGGCTCAGACGGTGTTAGGCCCAGTATGGATTGCACGTGATTGCACAAAGGTTAGAAAGGGTACCGTATCCCCAGATAACATGTATGGATAGCGTACACATTCAAAATATATGTCTCAGGAGGCAGGCTCAGACGGTGTTAGGCCCAGTGTGGATTGCACGTGATTGCACAAAGGTTAGAAAGGGTACCGTATCCCTGGATAACATGTATGGATAGCGTACACATTCAAAATATATGTCTCAGGAGGCAGGCTCAGATGGTGTTAGGCCCAGTATGGATTGCACGTGATTTCACAAAGGTTAGAAAGGGTACCGTATCCCCGGATAACATGTATGGATAGCGTACACATTCAAAATATATGTCTCAGGAGGCAGGCTCAGACGGTGTTAGGCCCAGTATGGATTGCACGTGATTGCACAAAGGTTAGAAAGGGTACCGTATCCCCGGATAACATGTATGGATAGCGTACACATTCAAAATATATGTCTCAGGAGGCAGGCTCAGACGGTGTTAGGCCCAGTATGGATTGCACGTGATTGCACAAAGGTTAGAAAGGGTACCGTATCCCTGGATAACATGTATGGATAGCGTACACATTCAAAATAAATGTCTCAGGAGGCAGGCTCAGACGGTGTTAGGCCCAGTATGGATTGCACGTGATTGCACAAAGGTTAGAAAGGGTACCGTATCCCCGAATAACATGTATGGATAGCGTACACATTCAAAATATATGTCTCAGGAGGCAGGCTCAGACGGTGTTAGGCCCAGTATGGATTGCACGTGATTGCACAAAGGTTAGAAAGGGTACCGTATCCCTGGATAACATGTATGGATAGCGTACACATTCAAAATAAATGTCTCAGGAGGCAGGCTCAGACGGTGTTAGGCCCAGTATGGATTGCACGCGATTGCACAAAGGTTAGAAAGGGTACCGTATCCCCGGATAACATGTATGGATAGCGTACACATTCAAAATATAAGTCTCAGGAGGCAGGCTCAGACGTTGTTAGGCCCAGTATGAATTGCACGTGATTGCACAAAGGTTAGAAAGGGTACCGTATCCCCAGATAACATGTATGGATAGCGTACACATTCAAAATATATGTCTCAGGAGGCAGGCTCAGACGGTGTTAGGCCCAGTATGGATTGCACGTGATTGAACAAAGGTTAGAAAGGGTACCGTATCCCTGGATAACATGTATGGATAGCGTACACATTCAAAATATATGTCTCAGGAGGCAGGCTCAGACGGTGTTAGGCCCAGTATGGATTGCACGTGATTGCACAAAGGTAAGAAAGGGTACCGTATCCCCAGATAACATGTATGGATAGCGTATACATTCAAAATATGTCTCAGGAGGCAGGCTCAGACGGTGTTAGGCCCAGTATGGATTGCACGTGATTGCACAAAGGTTAGAAAGGGTACCGTATCCCTGGATAACATGTATGGATAGCGTACACATTCAAAATATATGTCTCAGGAGGCAGGCTCAGACGGTGTTAGGCCCAGTATGAATTGCACGTGATTGCACAAAGGTTAGAAAGGGTACCGTATCCCTGGATAACATGTATGGATAGCGTACACATTCAAAATATATGTCTCAGGGGGCAGGCTCAGACAGTTTTAGGCCCAGTATGGATTGCACGTGATTGCACAAAGGTTAGAAAGGGTACCGTATCCCCAGATAACATGTATGGATAACGTACACTTTCAAAATATATGTCTCAGGAGGCAGGCTCAGACGGTGTTAGGCCCAGTATGGATTGCACATGATTGCACAAAGGTTAGAAAGGGTACCGTATCCCTGGATAACATGTATGGATAGCGGACAGATTCAAAATATATGTCTCAGGAGGCAGGCTCAGACGGTGTTAGGCCCAGTATGGATTGCATGTGATTGCACATAGGTTAGAAAAGGTACCGTATCCCCGGATAACATGTATGGATAGCGTACACATTCAAAATATATGTCTCAGGAGGCAGGCTCAGACGGTGTTAGGCCCAGTATGGATTGCACGTGATTGCACAAAGGTTAGAAAGGGTACCGTATCCCTGGATAACATGTATGGATAGCGTACACATTCAAAATATATGTCTCAGGAGGCAGGCTCAGACGGTGTTAGGCCCAGTATGGATTGCACGTGATTGCACAAAGGTTAGAAAGGGTACCGTATCCCCAGATAACATGTATGGATAGCGTACACATTCAAAATTTATGTCTCAGGAGGCAGGCTCAGACGGTGTTAGGCCCAGTATGGATTGCACGTGATTGCACAAAGGTTAGAAAGGGTACCGTATCCCTGGAGAACATGTATGGATAGCGTACACATTCAAAATATATGTCTCAGGAGGCAGGCTCAGACGGTGTTAGGCCCAGTATGGATTGCACGTGATTGCACAAAGGTTAGAAAGGGTACCGTATCCCTGGATAACATGTGTGGATAGCGTACACATTCAAAATATATGTCTCAGGAGGCAGGCTCAGACGGTGTTAGGCCCAGTATGGATTGCACGTGATTGCACAAAGGTTAGAAAGGGTACCGTATCCCCAGATAACATGTATGGATAGCGTACACATTCAAAATATATGTCTCAGGAGGCAGGCTCAGACGGTGTTAGGCCCAGTATGGATTGCACGTGATTGCACAAAGGTTAGAAAGGGTACCGTATCCCTGGACAACATGTGTGGATAGCATACACATTCAAAATATATGTTTCAGGAGGCAGGCTCAGACGGTGTTAGGCCCAGTATGGATTGCATGTGATTGCTCAAAGGTTAGAAAGGGTACCGTATCCTCAGATAACATGTATGGATAGCGTACACATTCAAAATATATGTCTCAGGAGGCAGGCTCAGACGGTGTTAGGCCCAGTATGGATTGCACATGATTGCACAAAGGTTAGAAAGGGTACCGTATCCCTGGATAACATGTATGGATAGCGTACAGATTCAAAATATATGTCTCAGGAGGCAGGCTCAGACGGTGTTAGGCCCAGTATGGATTGCATGTGATTGCACATAGGTTAGAAAAGGTACCGTATCCCCGGATAACATGTATGGATAGCGTACACATTCAAAATATATGTCTCAGGAGGCAGGCTCAGACGGTGTTAGGCCCAGTATGGATTGCACGTGATTGCACAAAGGTTAGAAAGGGTACCGTATCCCTGGATAACATGTATGGATAGCGTACACATTCAAAATATATGTCTCAGGAGGCAGGCTCAGACGGTGTTAGGCCCAGTATGGATTGCACGTGATTGCACAAAGGTTAGAAAGGGTACCGTATCCCCAGATAACATGTATGGATAGCGTACACATTCAAAATTTATGTCTCAGGAGGCAGGCTCAGACGGTGTTAGGCCCAGTATGGATTGCACGTGATTGCACAAAGGTTAGAAAGGGTACCGTATCCCTGGAGAACATGTATGGATAGCGTACACATTCAAAATATATGTCTCAGGAGGCAGGCTCAGACGGTGTTAGGCCCAGTATGGATTGCACGTGATTGCACAAAGGTTAGAAAGGGTACCGTATCCCTGGATAACATGTGTGGATAGCGTACACATTCAAAATATATGTCTCAGGAGGCAGGCTCAGACGGTGTTAGGCCCAGTATGGATTGCACGTGATTGCACAAAGGTTAGAAAGGGTACCGTATCCCCAGATAACATGTATGGATAGCGTACACATTCAAAATATATGTCTCAGGAGGCAGGCTCAGACGGTGTTAGGCCCAGTATGGATTGCACGTGATTGCACAAAGGTTAGAAAGGGTGCCGTATCCCTGGATAACATGTATGGATAGCGTACACATTCAAAATATATGTCTCAGGAGGCAGGCTCAGACGGTGTTAGGCTCAGTATGGATTGCACGTGATTGCACAAAGGTTAGAAAGGGTACCGTATCCCCGGATAACATGTATGGATAGCGTACACATTCAAAATATAAGTCTCAGGAGGCAGGCTCAGACGGTGTTAGGCCCAGTATGGATTGCACGTGATTGCACAAAGGTTAGAAAGGGTACCGTATCCCTGGATAACATGTGTGGATAGCATACACATTCAAAATATATGTTTCAGGAGGCAGGCTCAGACGGTGTTAGGCCCAGTATGGATTGCATGTGATTGCTCAAAGGTTAGAAAGGGTACCGTATCCCCAGATAACATGTATGGATAGCGTACACATTCAAAATATATGTCTCAGGAGGCAGGCTCAGACGGTGTTAGGCCCAGTATGGATTGCACGTGATTGCACAAAGGTTAGAAAGGGTACCGTATCCCTGGATAACATGTATGGATAGCGTACACATTCAAAATATATGTCTCAGGAGGCAGGCTCAGACGGTGTTAGGCCCAGTATGGATTGCACGTGATTGCACAAAGGTTAGAAATGGTACCGTATCCCCGGATAACATGTATGGATAGCGTACACATTCAAAATATATGTCTCAGGAGGCAGGCTCAGACGGTGTTAGGCCCAGTATGGATTGCACGTGATTGCACAAAGGTTAGAAAGGGTACCGTATCCCTGGATAACATGTATGGATAGCGTACACATTCAAAATATATGTCTCAGGAGGCAGGCTCAGACGTGTTAGGCCCAGTATGGATTGCACGTGATTGCACAAAGGTTAGAAAGGATACCGTATCCCCAGATAACATGTATGGATAGCGTACACATTCAAAATATATGTCTCAGGAGGCAGGCTCAGACGGTGTTAGGCCCAGTATTGATTGCACGTGATTGCACAAAGGTTAGAAAGGGTACCGTATCCCTGGAAAACATGCATGGATAGCGTACACATTCAAAATATATGTCTCAGGAGGCAGGCTCAGACGGTGTTAGGCCCAGTATGGATTGCACGTGATTGCACAAAGGTTAGAAAGGGTACCGTATCCCTGGATAACATGTATGGATAGCGTACACATTCAAAATATATGTCTCAGGAGGCAGGCTCAGACGGTGTTATGCCCAGTATGGATTGCACGTGATTGCACAAAGGTTAGAAAGGGTACCGTATCCCCAAATAACATGTATGGATAGCGTACACATTCAAAATATATGTCTCAGGAGGCAGGCTCAGACGGTGTTAGGCCCAGTATGGATTGCACGTGATTGCACAAAGGTTAGAAAGGGTACCGTATCCCCGGATAACATGTATGGATAGCGTACACATTCAAAATATATGTCTCAGGAGGCAGGCTCAGACGGTGTTAGGCCCAGTATGGATTGCACGTGATTGCACAAAGGTTAGAAAGGGTACCGTATCCCTGGATAACATGTATGGATAGCGTACACATTCAAAATATATGTCTCATGAGGCAGGCTCAGACGGTGTTAGGCCCAGTATGGATTGCACGTGATTGCATAAAGGTTAGAAAGGGTACCGTATCCCTGGATAACATGTATGGATAGCGTACACATTCAAAATATATGTCTCAGGAGGCAGGCTCAGACGGTGTTAGGCCCAGTATAGATTGCACGTGATTGCACAAAGGTTAGAAAGGGTACCGTATCCCTGGATAACATGTATGGATAGCGTACACATTCAAAATATATGTCTCAGGAGGCAGGCTCAGACGGTGTTAGGCCCAGTATGGATTGCACGTGATTGCACAAAGGTTAGAAAGGGTACCGTATACCCGGATAACATGTATGGATAGCGTACACATTCAAAATATATGTCTCAGGAGGCAGGCTCAGACGGTGTTAGGCCCAATATGGATTGCACGTGATTGCACAAAGGTTAGAAAGGGTACCGTATCCCTGGATAACATGTATGGATAGCGTACACATTCAAAATATATGTCTCAGGAGGCAGGCTCAGACAGTGTTAGGCCCAGTATGGATTGCACGTGATTGCACAAAGGTTAGAAAGGGTACCGTATCCCCAGATAACATGTATGGATAGCGTACACATTCAAAATATATGTCTCAGGAGGCAGGCTCAGACGGTGTTAGGCCCAGTATGGATTGCACGTGATTGCACAAAGGTTAGAAAGGGTACCGTATCCCTGGATAACATGTATGGATAGCGTACACATTCAAAATATACGTCTCAGGAGGCAGGCTCAGACGTTGTTAGGCCCAGTATGGCTTGCACGTGATTGCACAAAGGTTAGAAAGGGTACCGTATCCCCAGATAACATGTATGGATAGCGTATACATTCAAAATATATGTCTCAGGAGGCAGGCTCAGACGGTGTTAGGCCCAGTATGGATTGCACGTGATTGCACAAAGGTTAGAAAGGGTACCGTATCCCTGGATAACATGTATGGATAGCGTACAGATTCAAAATATATGTCTCAGGAGGCAGGCTCAGACGGTGTTAGGCCCAGTATGAATTGCACGTGATTGCACAAAGGTTAGAAAGGGTACCGTATCCCTGGATAACATGTATGGATAGAGTACACATTCAAAATATATGTCTCAGGAGGCAGGCTCAGACGGTGTTAGGCCCAGTATGGATTGCACGTGATTGCACAAAGGTTAGAAAGGGTACCGTATCCCCGGATAACATGTATGGATAGCGTACACATTCAAAATATATGTCTCAGGAGGCAGGCTCAGACGGTGTTAGGCCCAGTATGGATTGCACGTGATTGCACAAAGGTTAGAAAGGGTACCGTATCCCCAGATAACATGTATGGATAGCGTACACATTCAAAATATATGTCTCAGGATGCAGGCTCAGACCGTGTTAGGCCCAGTATGGATTGCACGTGATTGCACAAAGGTTAGAAAGGGTACCGTATCCCTGGATAACATGTATGGATAGCGTACACATTCAAAATATATGTCTCAGGAGGCAGGCTCAGACGGTGTTAGGCCCAGTATGGATTGCACGTGATTGCACAAAGGTTAGAAAGGGTACCGTATCCCCGGATAACATGTATGGATAGCGTACACATTCAAAATATATGTCTCAGGAGGCAGGCTCAGACGGTGTTAGGCCCAGTATGGATTGCACGTGATTGCACAAAGGTTAGAAAGGGTACCGTATCCCCAGATAACATGTATGGATAGCGTACACATTCAAAATATATGTCTCAGGAGGCAGGCTCAGACGGTGTTAGGCCCAGTATGGATTGCACGTGATTGCACAAAGGTTAGAAAGGGTACCGTATCCCTGGATAACATGTATGGATAGCGTACACATTCAAAATATATGTCTCAGGAGGCAGGCTCAGACGGTGTTAGGCCCAGTATGGATTGCACGTGATTGCACAAAGGTTAGAAAGGGTACCGTATCCCTGGATAACATGTATGGATAGCGTACACATTCAAAATATATGTCTCAGGAGGCAGGCTAAGACGGTGTTAGGCCCAGTATGGATTGCACGTGATTGCACAAAGGTTAGAAACGGTACCGTATCCCCGGATAACATGTATGGATAGCGTACACATTCAAAATATATGTCTCAGGAGGCAGGCTCAGACGGTGTTAGGCCCAGTATGGATTGCACGTGATTGCACAAAGGTTAGAAAGGGTACCGTATCCCCAGATAACATGTATGGATAGCGTCCACATTCAAAATATATGTCTCAGGAGGCAGGCTCAGACGGTGTTAGGCCCAGTATGGATTGCACGTGATTGCACAAAGGTTAGAAAGGGTACCGTATCCCTGGATAACATGTATGGATAGCGTACACATTCAAAATATATGTCTCAGGAGGCAGGCTCAGACGGTGTTAGGCCCAGTATGGATTGCACGTGATTGCACAAAGGTTAGAAAGGGTACCGTATCCCTGGATAACATGTGTGGATAGAGTACACATTCAAAATATATGTCTCAGGAGGCAGGCTCAGACGGTGTTAGGCCCAGTATGGATTGCACGTGATTGCACTAGGGTTAGAAAGGGTACCGTATCCCTGGATAACATGTATGGATAGCGTACACATTCAAAATATATGTCTCAGGAGGCAGGCTCAGACGGTGTTAGGCCCAGTATGGATTGCACGTGATTGCACAAAGGTTAGAAAGGGTACCGTATCCCCGGATAACATGTATGGATAGCGTACACATTCAAAATATAAGTCTCAGGAGGCAGGCTCAGACGGTGTTAGGCCCAGTATGGATTGCACGTGATTGCACAAAGGTTAGAAAGGGTACCGTATCCCCAGATAACATGTATGGATAGCGTACACATTCAAAATATATGTCTCAGGAGGCAGGCTCAGACGGTGTTAGGCCCAGTATGGATTGCACGTGATTGCACAAAGGTTAGAAAGGGTACCGTATCCCCAGATAACATGTATGGATAGCGTACACATTCAAAATATATGTCTCAGGAGGCAGGTTCAGACGGTGTTAGGCCCAGTATGGATTGCACGTGATTGAACAAAGGTTAGAAAGGGTACCGTATCCCTGGATAACATGTGTGGATAGAGTACACATTCAAAATATATGTCTCAGGAGGCAGGCTCAGACGGTGTTAGGCCCAGTATGGATTGCACGTGATTGCACAAAGGTTAGAAAGGGTACCGTATCCCTGGATAACATGTATGGATAGCGTACACATTCAAAATATATGTCTCAGGAGGCAGGCTCAGACGGTGTTAGGCCCAGTATGGATTGCATGTGATTGCACAAAGGTTAGAAAGGGTACCGTATCCCCGGATAACATGTATGGATAGCGTACACATTCAAAATAAAAGTCTCAGGAGGCAGGCTCAGACGTTGTTAGGCCCAGTATGGATTGCACGTGATTGCACAAAGGTTAGAAAGGGTACCGTATCCCCAGATAACATGTATAGAGAGCGTACACATTCAAAATATATGTCTCAGGAGGCAGGCTCAGACGGTGTTAGGCCCAGTATGGATTGCACGTGATTGCACAAAGGTTAGAAAGGGTACCGTATCCCCAGATAACATGTATGGATAGCGTACACATTCAAAATATATGTCTCAGGAGGCAGGCTCAGACGGTGTTAGGCCCAGTGTGGATTGCACGTGATTGCACAAAGGTTAGAAAGGGTACCGTATCCCTGGATAACATGTATGGATAGCGTACACATTCAAAATATATGTCTCAGGAGGCAGGCTCAGATGGTGTTAGGCCCAGTATGGATTGCACGTGATTTCACAAAGGTTAGAAAGGGTACCGTATCCCCGGATAACATGTATGGATAGCGTACACATTCAAAATATATGTCTCAGGAGGCAGGCTCAGACGGTGTTAGGCCCAGTATGGATTGCACGTGATTGCACAAAGGTTAGAAAGGGTACCGTATCCCCGGATAACATGTATGGATAGCGTACACATTCAAAATATATGTCTCAGGAGGCAGGCTCAGACGGTGTTAGGCCCAGTATGGATTGCACGTGATTGCACAAAGGTTAGAAAGGGTACCGTATCCCTGGATAACATGTATGGATAGCGTACACATTCAAAATAAATGTCTCAGGAGGCAGGCTCAGACGGTGTTAGGCCCAGTATGGATTGCACGTGATTGCACAAAGGTTAGAAAGGGTACCGTATCCCCGAATAACATGTATGGATAGCGTACACATTCAAAATATATGTCTCAGGAGGCAGGCTCAGACGGTGTTAGGCCCAGTATGGATTGCACGTGATTGCACAAAGGTTAGAAAGGGTACCGTATCCCTGGATAACATGTATGGATAGCGTACACATTCAAAATAAATGTCTCAGGAGGCAGGCTCAGACGGTGTTAGGCCCAGTATGGATTGCACGTGATTGCACAAAGGTTAGAAAGGGTACCGTATCCCCGGATAACATGTATGGATAGCGTACACATTCAAAATATAAGTCTCAGGAGGCAGGCTCAGACGTTGTTAGGCCCAGTATGAATTGCACGTGATTGCACAAAGGTTAGAAAGGGTACCGTATCCCCAGATAACATGTATGGATAGCGTACACATTCAAAATATATGTCTCAGGAGGCAGGCTCAGACGGTGTTAGGCCCAGTATGGATTGCACGTGATTGAACAAAGGTTAGAAAGGGTACCGTATCCCTGGATAACATGTATGGATAGCGTACACATTCAAAATATATGTCTCAGGAGGCAGGCTCAGACGGTGTTAGGCCCAGTATGGATTGCACGTGATTGCACAAAGGTAAGAAAGGGTACCGTATCCCCAGATAACATGTATGGATAGCGTATACATTCAAAATATGTCTCAGGAGGCAGGCTCAGACGGTGTTAGGCCCAGTATGGATTGCACGTGATTGCACAAAGGTTAGAAAGGGTACCGTATCCCTGGATAACATGTATGGATAGCGTACACATTCAAAATATATGTCTCAGGAGGCAGGCTCAGACGGTGTTAGGCCCAGTATGAATTGCACGTGATTGCACAAAGGTTAGAAAGGGTACCGTATCCCTGGATAACATGTATGGATAGCGTACACATTCAAAATATATGTCTCAGGGGGCAGGCTCAGACAGTTTTAGGCCCAGTATGGATTGCACGTGATTGCACAAAGGTTAGAAAGGGTACCGTATCCCCAGATAACATGTATGGATAACGTACACTTTCAAAATATATGTCTCAGGAGGCAGGCTCAGACGGTGTTAGGCCCAGTATGGATTGCACATGATTGCACAAAGGTTAGAAAGGGTACCGTATCCCTGGATAACATGTATGGATAGCGGACAGATTCAAAATATATGTCTCAGGAGGCAGGCTCAGACGGTGTTAGGCCCAGTATGGATTGCATGTGATTGCACATAGGTTAGAAAAGGTACCGTATCCCCGGATAACATGTATGGATAGCGTACACATTCAAAATATATGTCTCAGGAGGCAGGCTCAGACGGTGTTAGGCCCAGTATGGATTGCACGTGATTGCACAAAGGTTAGAAAGGGTACCGTATCCCTGGATAACATGTATGGATAGCGTACACATTCAAAATATATGTCTCAGGAGGCAGGCTCAGACGGTGTTAGGCCCAGTATGGATTGCACGTGATTGCACAAAGGTTAGAAAGGGTACCGTATCCCCAGATAACATGTATGGATAGCGTACACATTCAAAATTTATGTCTCAGGAGGCAGGCTCAGACGGTGTTAGGCCCAGTATGGATTGCACGTGATTGCACAAAGGTTAGAAAGGGTACCGTATCCCTGGAGAACATGTATGGATAGCGTACACATTCAAAATATATGTCTCAGGAGGCAGGCTCAGACGGTGTTAGGCCCAGTATGGATTGCACGTGATTGCACAAAGGTTAGAAAGGGTACCGTATCCCTGGATAACATGTGTGGATAGCGTACACATTCAAAATATATGTCTCAGGAGGCAGGCTCAGACGGTGTTAGGCCCAGTATGGATTGCACGTGATTGCACAAAGGTTAGAAAGGGTACCGTATCCCCAGATAACATGTATGGATAGCGTACACATTCAAAATATATGTCTCAGGAGGCAGGCTCAGACGGTGTTAGGCCCAGTATGGATTGCACGTGATTGCACAAAGGTTAGAAAGGGTACCGTATCCCTGGACAACATGTGTGGATAGCATACACATTCAAAATATATGTTTCAGGAGGCAGGCTCAGACGGTGTTAGGCCCAGTATGGATTGCATGTGATTGCTCAAAGGTTAGAAAGGGTACCGTATCCTCAGATAACATGTATGGATAGCGTACACATTCAAAATATATGTCTCAGGAGGCAGGCTCAGACGGTGTTAGGCCCAGTATGGATTGCACATGATTGCACAAAGGTTAGAAAGGGTACCGTATCCCTGGATAACATGTATGGATAGCGTACAGATTCAAAATATATGTCTCAGGAGGCAGGCTCAGACGGTGTTAGGCCCAGTATGGATTGCATGTGATTGCACATAGGTTAGAAAAGGTACCGTATCCCCGGATAACATGTATGGATAGCGTACACATTCAAAATATATGTCTCAGGAGGCAGGCTCAGACGGTGTTAGGCCCAGTATGGATTGCACGTGATTGCACAAAGGTTAGAAAGGGTACCGTATCCCTGGATAACATGTATGGATAGCGTACACATTCAAAATATATGTCTCAGGAGGCAGGCTCAGACGGTGTTAGGCCCAGTATGGATTGCACGTGATTGCACAAAGGTTAGAAAGGGTACCGTATCCCCAGATAACATGTATGGATAGCGTACACATTCAAAATTTATGTCTCAGGAGGCAGGCTCAGACGGTGTTAGGCCCAGTATGGATTGCACGTGATTGCACAAAGGTTAGAAAGGGTACCGTATCCCTGGAGAACATGTATGGATAGCGTACACATTCAAAATATATGTCTCAGGAGGCAGGCTCAGACGGTGTTAGGCCCAGTATGGATTGCACGTGATTGCACAAAGGTTAGAAAGGGTACCGTATCCCTGGATAACATGTGTGGATAGCGTACACATTCAAAATATATGTCTCAGGAGGCAGGCTCAGACGGTGTTAGGCCCAGTATGGATTGCACGTGATTGCACAAAGGTTAGAAAGGGTACCGTATCCCCAGATAACATGTATGGATAGCGTACACATTCAAAATATATGTCTCAGGAGGCAGGCTCAGACGGTGTTAGGCCCAGTATGGATTGCACGTGATTGCACAAAGGTTAGAAAGGGTGCCGTATCCCTGGATAACATGTATGGATAGCGTACACATTCAAAATATATGTCTCAGGAGGCAGGCTCAGACGGTGTTAGGCTCAGTATGGATTGCACGTGATTGCACAAAGGTTAGAAAGGGTACCGTATCCCCGGATAACATGTATGGATAGCGTACACATTCAAAATATAAGTCTCAGGAGGCAGGCTCAGACGGTGTTAGGCCCAGTATGGATTGCACGTGATTGCACAAAGGTTAGAAAGGGTACCGTATCCCTGGATAACATGTGTGGATAGCATACACATTCAAAATATATGTTTCAGGAGGCAGGCTCAGACGGTGTTAGGCCCAGTATGGATTGCATGTGATTGCTCAAAGGTTAGAAAGGGTACCGTATCCCCAGATAACATGTATGGATAGCGTACACATTCAAAATATATGTCTCAGGAGGCAGGCTCAGACGGTGTTAGGCCCAGTATGGATTGCACGTGATTGCACAAAGGTTAGAAAGGGTACCGTATCCCTGGATAACATGTATGGATAGCGTACACATTCAAAATATATGTCTCAGGAGGCAGGCTCAGACGGTGTTAGGCCCAGTATGGATTGCACGTGATTGCACAAAGGTTAGAAAGGGTACCGTATCCCCGGATAACATGTATGGATAGCGTACACATTCAAAATATATGTCTCAGGAGGCAGGCTCAGACGGTGTTAGGCCCAGTATGGATTGCACGTGATTGCACAAAGGTTAGAAAGGGTACCGTATCCCTGGATAACATGTATGGATAGCGTACACATTCAAAATATATGTCTCAGGAGGCAGGCTCAGACGTGTTAGGCCCAGTATGGATTGCACGTGATTGCACAAAGGTTAGAAAGGATACCGTATCCCCAGATAACATGTATGGATAGCGTACACATTCAAAATATATGTCTCAGGAGGCAGGCTCAGACGGTGTTAGGCCCAGTATTGATTGCACGTGATTGCACAAAGGTTAGAAAGGGTACCGTATCCCTGGAAAACATGCATGGATAGCGTACACATTCAAAATATATGTCTCAGGAGGCAGGCTCAGACGGTGTTAGGCCCAGTATGGATTGCACGTGATTGCACAAAGGTTAGAAAGGGTACCGTATCCCTGGATAACATGTATGGATAGCGTACACATTCAAAATATATGTCTCAGGAGGCAGGCTCAGACGGTGTTATGCCCAGTATGGATTGCACGTGATTGCACAAAGGTTAGAAAGGGTACCGTATCCCCAAATAACATGTATGGATAGCGTACACATTCAAAATATATGTCTCAGGAGGCAGGCTCAGACGGTGTTAGGCCCAGTATGGATTGCACGTGATTGCACAAAGGTTAGAAAGGGTACCGTATCCCCGGATAACATGTATGGATAGCGTACACATTCAAAATATATGTCTCAGGAGGCAGGCTCAGACGGTGTTAGGCCCAGTATGGATTGCACGTGATTGCACAAAGGTTAGAAAGGGTACCGTATCCCTGGATAACATGTATGGATAGCGTACACATTCAAAATATATGTCTCATGAGGCAGGCTCAGACGGTGTTAGGCCCAGTATGGATTGCACGTGATTGCATAAAGGTTAGAAAGGGTACCGTATCCCTGGATAACATGTATGGATAGCGTACACATTCAAAATATATGTCTCAGGAGGCAGGCTCAGACGGTGTTAGGCCCAGTATAGATTGCACGTGATTGCACAAAGGTTAGAAAGGGTACCGTATCCCTGGATAACATGTATGGATAGCGTACACATTCAAAATATATGTCTCAGGAGGCAGGCTCAGACGGTGTTAGGCCCAGTATGGATTGCACGTGATTGCACAAAGGTTAGAAAGGGTACCGTATACCCGGATAACATGTATGGATAGCGTACACATTCAAAATATATGTCTCAGGAGGCAGGCTCAGACGGTGTTAGGCCCAATATGGATTGCACGTGATTGCACAAAGGTTAGAAAGGGTACCGTATCCCTGGATAACATGTATGGATAGCGTACACATTCAAAATATATGTCTCAGGAGGCAGGCTCAGACAGTGTTAGGCCCAGTATGGATTGCACGTGATTGCACAAAGGTTAGAAAGGGTACCGTATCCCCAGATAACATGTATGGATAGCGTACACATTCAAAATATATGTCTCAGGAGGCAGGCTCAGACGGTGTTAGGCCCAGTATGGATTGCACGTGATTGCACAAAGGTTAGAAAGGGTACCGTATCCCTGGATAACATGTATGGATAGCGTACACATTCAAAATATACGTCTCAGGAGGCAGGCTCAGACGTTGTTAGGCCCAGTATGGCTTGCACGTGATTGCACAAAGGTTAGAAAGGGTACCGTATCCCCAGATAACATGTATGGATAGCGTATACATTCAAAATATATGTCTCAGGAGGCAGGCTCAGACGGTGTTAGGCCCAGTATGGATTGCACGTGATTGCACAAAGGTTAGAAAGGGTACCGTATCCCTGGATAACATGTATGGATAGCGTACAGATTCAAAATATATGTCTCAGGAGGCAGGCTCAGACGGTGTTAGGCCCAGTATGAATTGCACGTGATTGCACAAAGGTTAGAAAGGGTACCGTATCCCTGGATAACATGTATGGATAGAGTACACATTCAAAATATATGTCTCAGGAGGCAGGCTCAGACGGTGTTAGGCCCAGTATGGATTGCACGTGATTGCACAAAGGTTAGAAAGGGTACCGTATCCCCGGATAACATGTATGGATAGCGTACACATTCAAAATATATGTCTCAGGAGGCAGGCTCAGACGGTGTTAGGCCCAGTATGGATTGCACGTGATTGCACAAAGGTTAGAAAGGGTACCGTATCCCCAGATAACATGTATGGATAGCGTACACATTCAAAATATATGTCTCAGGATACAGGCTCAGACCGTGTTAGGCCCAGTATGGATTGCACGTGATTGCACAAAGGTTAGAAAGGGTACCGTATCCCTGGATAACATGTATGGATAGCGTACACATTCAAAATATATGTCTCAGGAGGCAGGCTCAGACGGTGTTAGGCCCAGTATGGATTGCACGTGATTGCACAAAGGTTAGAAAGGGTACCGTATCCCCGGATAACATGTATGGATAGCGTACACATTCAAAATATATGTCTCAGGAGGCAGGCTCAGACGGTGTTAGGCCCAGTATGGATTGCACGTGATTGCACAAAGGTTAGAAAGGGTACCGTATCCCCAGATAACATGTATGGATAGCGTACACATTCAAAATATATGTCTCAGGAGGCAGGCTCAGACGGTGTTAGGCCCAGTATGGATTGCACGTGATTGCACAAAGGTTAGAAAGGGTACCGTATCCCTGGATAACATGTATGGATAGCGTACACATTCAAAATATATGTCTCAGGAGGCAGGCTCAGACGGTGTTAGGCCCAGTATGGATTGCACGTGATTGCACAAAGGTTAGAAAGGGTACCGTATCCCTGGATAACATGTATGGATAGCGTACACATTCAAAATATATGTCTCAGGAGGCAGGCTAAGACGGTGTTAGGCCCAGTATGGATTGCACGTGATTGCACAAAGGTTAGAAACGGTACCGTATCCCCGGATAACATGTATGGATAGCGTACACATTCAAAATATATGTCTCAGGAGGCAGGCTCAGACGGTGTTAGGCCCAGTATGGATTGCACGTGATTGCACAAAGGTTAGAAAGGGTACCGTATCCCCAGATAACATGTATGGATAGCGTCCACATTCAAAATATATGTCTCAGGAGGCAGGCTCAGACGGTGTTAGGCCCAGTATGGATTGCACGTGATTGCACAAAGGTTAGAAAGGGTACCGTATCCCTGGATAACATGTATGGATAGCGTACACATTCAAAATATATGTCTCAGGAGGCAGGCTCAGACGGTGTTAGGCCCAGTATGGATTGCACGTGATTGCACAAAGGTTAGAAAGGGTACCGTATCCCTGGATAACATGTGTGGATAGAGTACACATTCAAAATATATGTCTCAGGAGGCAGGCTCAGACGGTGTTAGGCCCAGTATGGATTGCACGTGATTGCACTAGGGTTAGAAAGGGTACCGTATCCCTGGATAACATGTATGGATAGCGTACACATTCAAAATATATGTCTCAGGAGGCAGGCTCAGACGGTGTTAGGCCCAGTATGGATTGCACGTGATTGCACAAAGGTTAGAAAGGGTACCGTATCCCCGGATAACATGTATGGATAGCGTACACATTCAAAATATAAGTCTCAGGAGGCAGGCTCAGACGGTGTTAGGCCCAGTATGGATTGCACGTGATTGCACAAAGGTTAGAAAGGGTACCGTATCCCCAGATAACATGTATGGATAGCGTACACATTCAAAATATATGTCTCAGGAGGCAGGCTCAGACGGTGTTAGGCCCAGTATGGATTGCACGTGATTGCACAAAGGTTAGAAAGGGTACCGTATCCCCAGATAACATGTATGGATAGCGTACACATTCAAAATATATGTCTCAGGAGGCAGGTTCAGACGGTGTTAGGCCCAGTATGGATTGCACGTGATTGAACAAAGGTTAGAAAGGGTACCGTATCCCTGGATAACATGTATGGATAGCGTACACATTCAAAATATATGTCTCAGGAGGCAGGCTCAGACGGTGTTAGGCCCAGTATGGATTGCACGTGATTTCACAAAGGTTAGAAAGGGGACCGTATCCCCGGATAACATGTATGGATAGCGTACATATTCAAAATATATGTCTCAGGAGGCAGGCTCAGACGGCGTTAGGCCCAGTATGGATTGCACGTGATTGCACAAAGGTTAGAAAGGGTACCGTATCCCCGGATAACATGTATGGATAGCGTACACATTCAAAATATATGTCTCAGGAGGCAGGCTCAGACGGTGTTAGGCCCAGTATGGATTGCACGTGATTGCACAAAGGTTAGAAAGGGTACCGTATCCCTGGATAACATGTGTGGATAGCGTACACATTCAAAATATATGTCTCAGGAGGCAGGCTCAGACGGTGTTAGGCCCAGTATGGATTGCACGTGATTGCACAAAGGTTAGAAAGGGTACCGTATCCCCAGATAACATGTATGGATAGCGTACACATTCAAAATATATGTCTCAGGAGGCAGGCTCAGACGGTGTTATGCCCAGTATGGATTGCACGTGATTGCACAAAGGTTAGAAAGGGTACCGTATCCCTGGATAACATGTATGGATAGCGTACACATTCAAAATATATGTCTCAGGAGGCAGGCTCAGACGGTGTTAGGCCCAGTATGGATTGCACGTGATTGCACAAAGGTTAGAAAGGGTACCGTATCCCCGGATAACATGTATGGATAGCGTACACATTCAAAATATAAGTCTCAGGAGGCAGGCTCAGACGGTGTTAGTCCCAGTATGGATTGCACGTGATTGCACAAAGGTTAGAAAGGGTACCGTATCCCCAGATAACATGTATGGATAGCGTACACATTCAAAATATATGTCTCAGGAGGCAGGCTCAGACGGTGTTAGGCCCAGTATGGATTGCACGTGATTGCACAAAGGTTAGAAAGGGTACCGTATCCCCAGATAACATGTATGGATAGCGTACACATTCAAAATATATGTCTCAGGAGGCAGGCTCAGACGGTCTTAGGCCCAGTATGGATTGCACGTGATTGCACAAAGGTTAGAAAGGGTACCGTATCCCTGGATAAAATGTATGGATAGCGTACACATTCAAAATATATGTCTCAGGAGGCAGGCTCAGACGGTGTTAGGCCCAGTATGGATTGCACGTGATTGCACAAAGGTTAGAAAGGGTACCGTATCTCCGGATAACATGTATGGATAGCGTACACATTCAAAATATATGTCTCAGGAGGCAGGCTTAGACGGTGTTAGGCCCAGTATGGATTGCACGTGATTGCACAAAGGTTAGAAAGGGTACCGTATCCCTGGATAACATGTGTGGATAGCATACACATTCAAAATATATGTCTCAGGAGGCAGGCTCAGACGGTGTTAGGCCCAGTATGGATTGCACGTGATTGCACAAAGGTTAGAAAGGGTACCGTATCCCTGGATAACATGTATGGATAGCGTACACATTCAAAATATATGTCTCAGGAGGCAGGCTCAGACGGTGTTAGGCCCAGTATGGATTGCACGTGATTGCACAAAGGTTAGAAAGGGTACCGTATCCCCGGATAACATGTATGGATAGCGTACACATTCAAAATATAAGTCTCAGGAGGCAGGCTCAGACGGTGTTAGGCCCAGTATGGATTGCACGTGATTGCACAAAGGTTAGAAAGGGTACCGTATCCCTGGATAACATGTATGGATAGCGTACACATTCAAAATATATGTCTCAGGAGGCAGGCTCAGACGGTGTTAGGCCCAGTATGGATTGCACGTGATTGCACAAAGGTTAGAAAGGGTACAGTATCCCCAGATAACATATATGGATAGAGTACACATTCAAAATATATGTCTCAGGAGGCAGGCTCAGACGGTGTTAGGCCCAGTATGGATTGCATGTGATTGCACAAAGGTTAGAAAGGGTACCGTATCCCTGGATAACATGTATGGATAGCGTACACATTCAAAATATATGTCTCAGGAGGCAGGCTCAGACGGTGTTAGGCCCAGTATGGATTGCACGTGATTGCACAAAGGTTAGAAAGTGTACCGTATACCCGGATAACATGTATGGATAGCGTACACATTCAAAATATATGTCTCAGGAGGCAGGCTCAGACGGTGTTAGGCCCAGTATGGATTGCACGTGATTGCACAAGGGTTAGAAAGGGTACCGTATCCCCAGATAACATATATGGATAGCGTACACATTCAAAATATATGTCTCAGGAGGCAGGCTCAGACGGTGTTAGGCCCAGTATGGATTGCACGTGATTGCACAAAGGTTAGAAAGGGTACCGTATCCCTGGATAACATGTATGGATAGCGTACACATTCAAAATATATGTCTCAGGAGGTAGGCTCAGACGGTCTTAGGCCCAGTATGGATTGCACGTGATTGCACAAAGGTTAGAAAGGGTACCGTATCCCCGGATAACATGTATGGATAGCGTACACATTCAAAATATATGTCTCAGGAGGCAGGCTCAGACGGTGTTAGGCCCAGTATGGATTGCACGTGATTGCACAAAGGTTAGAAAGGGTACTGTATCCCTGGATAACATGTGTGGATAGCGTACTCTTTCAAAATATATGTCTCAGGAGGCAGGCTCAGACGGTGTTAGGCCCAGTATGGATTGCACGTGATTGCACAAAGGTTAGAAAGGGTACCGTATCCCCGGATAACATGTATGGATAGCGTACACATTCAAAATATATGTCTCAGGAGGCAGGCTCAGACGGTGTTAGGCCCAGTATGGATTGCACGTGATTGCACAAAGGTTAGAAAGGGTACCGTATCCCTGGATAACATGTGTGGATAGCGTACACATTCAAAATATATGTCTCAGGAGGCAGGCTCAGACGGTGTTAGGCCCAGTATGGATTGCACGTGATTGCACAAAGGTTAGAAAGGGTACCGTATCCCCGGATAACATGTATGGATAGCGTACACATTCAAAATATATGTCTCAGGAGGCAGGCTCAGACGGTGTTAGGCCCAGTATGGATTGCACGTGATTGCACAAAGGTTAGAAAGGGTACCGTATCCCTGGATAACATGTGTGGATAGCGTACACATTCAAAATATATGTCTCAGGAGGCAGGCTCAGACGGTGTTAGGCCTAGTATGGATTGCACGTGATTGCACAAAGGTTAGAAAGGGTACCGTATCCCCAGATAACATGTATGGATAGCGTACACATTCAAAATATATGTCTCAGGAGGCTGGCTCAGACGGTGTTAGGCCCAGTATGGATTGCACGTGATTGCACAAAGGTTAGAAAGGGTACCGTATCCCTGGATAACATGTATGGATAGCGTACACATTCAAAATATATGTCTCAGGAGGCAGGCTCAGACGGTGTTAGGCCCAGTATGGATTGCACGTGATTGCACAAAGGTTAGAAAGGGTACCGTATCCCCGGATAACATGTATGGATAGCGTACACATTCAAAATATAAGTCTCAGAAGGCAGGCTCAGACGGTGTTAGGCCCAGTATGGATTGCACGTGATTGCACAAAGGTTAGAAAGGGTACCGTATCCCCAGATAACATGTATGGATAGCGTACACATTCAAAATATATGTCTCAGGAGGCAGGCTCAGACGGTGTTAGGCCCAGTATGGATTGCACGTGATTGAACAAAGGTTAGAAAGGGTACCATATCCCTGGATAACATGTATGGATAGCGTACACATTCAAAATATATGTCTCAGAAGGCAGGCTCAGACGGTGTTAGGCCCAGTATGGATTGCACGTGATTGCACAAAGGTTAGAAAGGGTACCGTATCCCCAGATAACATGTATGGATAGCGTATACATTCAAAATATATGTCTCAGGAGGCAGGCTCAGACGGTGTTAGGCCCAGTATGGATTGCACGTGATTGCACAAAGGTTAGAAAGGGTACCGTATCCCTGGATAACATGTATGGATAGCGTACACATTCAAAATATATGTCTCAGGAGGCAGGCTCAGATGGTGTTAGGTCCAGTATGAATTGCACGTGATTGCACAAAGGTTAGAAAGGGTACCGTATCCCTGGATAACATGTATGGATAGCGTACACATTCAAAATATATGTCTCAGGAGGCAGGCTCAGACAGTTTTAGGCCCAGTATGGATTGCACGTGATTGCACAAAGGTTAGAAAGGGTACCGTATCCCCAGATAACATGTATGGATAACGTACACATTCAAAATATATGTCTCAGGAGGCAGGCTCAGACGGTGTTAGGCCCAGTATGGATTGCACATGATTGCACAAAGGTTAGAAAGGGTACCGTATCCCTGGATAACATGTATGGATAGCGTACAGATTCAAAATATATGTCACAGGAGGCAGGCTCAGACGGTGTTAGGCCCAGTATGGATTGCATGTGATTGCACATAGGTTAGAAAAGGTACCGTATCCCCGGATAACATGTATGGATAGCGTACACATTCAAAATATATGTCTCAGGAGGCAGGCTCAGACGGTGTTAGGCCCAGTATGGATTGCACGTGATTGCACAAAGGTTAGAAAGGGTACCGTATCCCCAGATAACATGTATGGATAGCGTACACATTCAAAATATATGTCTCAGGAGGCAGGCTCAGACGGTGTTAGGCCCAGTATGGATTGCACGTGATTGCACAAAGGTTAGAAAGGGTACCGTATCCCCAGATAACATGTATGGATAGCGTACACATTCAAAATATATTTCTCAGGAGGCAGGCTCAGACGGTGTTAGGCCCAGTATGGATTGCACGTGATTGCACAAAGGTTAGAAAGGGTACCGTATCCCTGGAGAACATGTATGGATAGCGTACACATTCAAAATATATGTCTCAGGAGGCAGGCTCAGACGGTGTTAGGCCCAATATGGATTGCACGTGATTGCACAAAGGTTAGAAAGGGTACCGTATCCCTGGATAACATGTGTGGATAGCGTACACATTCAAAATATATGTCTCAGGAGGCAGGCTCAGACGGTGTTAGGCCCAGTATGGATTGCACGTGATTGCACAAAGGTTAGAAAGGGTACCGTATCCCCAGATAACATGTATGGATAGCGTACACATTCAAAATATATGTCTCAGGAGGCAGGCTCAGACGGTGTTAGGCCCAGTATGGATTGCACGTGATTGCACAAAGGTTAGAAAGGGTACCGTATCCCTGGATAACATGTATGGATAGCGTACACATTCAAAATATATGTCTCAGGAGGCAGGCTCAGACGGTGTTAGGCCCAGTATGGATTGTACGTGATTGCACAAAGGTTAGAAAGGGTACCGTATCCCCGGATAACATGTATGGATAGCGTACACATTCAAAATATATGTCTCAGGAGGCAGGCTCAGACGGTGTTAGGCCCAGTATGGATTGCACGTGTTTGCACAAAGGTTAGAAAGGGTACCGTATCCCTGGATAACATGTGTGGATAGCGTACACATTCAAAATATATGTTTCAGGAGGCAGGCTCAGACGGTGTTAGGCCCAGTATGGATTGCATGTGATTGCTCAAAGGTTAGAAAGGGTACCGTATCCCCAGATAACATGTATGGATAGCGTACACATTCAAAATATATGTCTCAGGAGGCAGGCTCAGACGGTGTTAGGCCCAGTATGGATTGCACGTGATTGCACAAAGGTTAGAAAGGGTACCGTATCCCTGGATAACATGTATGGATAGCGTACACATTCAAAATATATGTCTCAGGAGGCAGGCTCAGACGGTGTTAGGCCCAGTATGGATTGCACGTGATTGCACAAAGGTTAGAAAGGGTACCGTATCCCCGGATAACATGTATGGACAGCGTACACATTCAAAATATATGTCTCAGGAGGCAGGCTCAGACGGTGTTAGGCCCAGTATGGATTGCACGTGATTGCACAAAGGTTAGAAAGGGTACCGTATCCCTGGATAACATGTATGGATAGCGTACACATTCAAAATATATGTCTCAGGAGGCAGGCTCAGACGGTGTTAGGCCCAGTATGGATTGCACGTGATTGCACAAAGGTTAGAAAGGGTACCGTATCCCCGGATAACATGTATGGATAGCGTACACATTCAAAATATATGTCTCAGGAGGCAGGCTCAGAAGGTGTTAGGCCCAATATGGATTGCACGTGATTGCACAAAGGTTAGAAAGGGTACCGTATCCCTGGATAACATGTATGGATAGCGTACACATTCAAAATATATGTCTCAGGAGGCAGGCTCAGACAGTGTTAGGCCCAGTATGGATTGCACGTGATTGCACAAAGGTTAGAAAGGGTACCGTATCCCCAGATAACATGTATGGATAGCGTACACATTCAAAATATTTGTCTCAGGAGGCAGGCTCAGACGGTGTTAGGCCCAGTATGGATTGCACGTGATTGCACAAAGGTTAGAAAGGGTACCGTATCCCTGGATAACATGTATGGATAGCGTACACATTCAAAATATATGTCTCAGGAGGCAGGCTCAGACGGTGTTAGGCCCAGTATGGCTTGCACGTGATTGCACAAAGGTTAGAAAGGGTACCGTATCCCCAGATAACATGTATGGATAGCGTATACATTCAAAATATATGTCTCAGGAGGCAGGCTCAGACGGTGTTAGGCCCAGTGTGGATTGCACGTGATTGCACAAAGGTTAGAAAGGGTACCGTATCCCTGGATAACATGTATGGATAGCGTACACATTCAAAATATATGTCTCAGGAGGAAGGCTCAGACGGTGTTAGGCCCAGTATGAATTGCACGTGATTGCACAAAGGTTAGAAAGGGTACCGTATCCCTGGATAACATGTATGGATAGCGTACACATTCAAAATATATGTCTCAGGAGGCAGGCTCAGACAGTTTTAGGCCCAGTATGGATTGCACGTGATTGCACAAAGGTTAGAAAGGGTACCGTATCCCCAGATAACATGTATGGATAACGTACACATTCAAAATATATGTCTCATGAGGAAGGCTCAGAAGGTGTTAGGCCCAGTATGGATTGCACATGATTGCACAAAGGTTAGAAAGGGTACCGTATCCATGGATAACATGTATGGATAGCATACACATTCAAAATATATGTCTCAGGAGGCAGGCTCAGATGGTGTTAGGCCCAGTATGGATTGCAGGTGATTGCACAAAGGTTAGAAAAGGAACCGTATCCCCGGATAACATGTATGGATAGCGTACACATTCAAAATATATGTCTCAGGAGGCAGGCTCAGACGGTGTTAGGCCCAGTATGGATTGCACGTGATTGCACAAAGGTTAGAAAGGGTACCGTATCCCTGGATAACATGTATGGATAGCGTACACATTCAAAATATATGTCTCAGGAGGCAGGCTCAGACGGTGTTAGGCCCAGTATGGATTGCACGTGATTGCACAAAGGTTAGAAAGGGTACCGTATCCCCAGATAACATGTATGGATAGCGTACACATTCAAAATATATGTCTCAGGAGGCAGGCTCAGACGGTGTTAGGCCCAGTATGGATTGCACGTGATTGCACAAAGGTTAGAAAGGGTACCGTATCCCTGGATAACATGTATGGATAGCGTACACATTCAAAATATATGTCTCAGGAGGCAGGCTCAGACGGTGTTAGGCCCAGTATGGATTGCACGTGATTGCACAAAGGTTAGAAAGGGTACCGTATCCCCGGATAACAAGTATGGATAGCGTACACATTCAAAATATATGTCTCAGGAGGCAGGCTCAGACGGTGTTAGGGCCAGTATGGATTGCATGTGATTGCACAAAGGTTAGAAAGGGTACCGTATCCCTGGATAACATGTGTGGATAGCGTACACATTCAAAATATATGTCTCAGGAGGCAGGCTCAGACGGTGTTAGGCCCAGTATGGATTGCACATGATTGCACAAAGGTTAGAAAGGGTACCGTATCCCCAGATAACATGTATGGATAGCGTACACATTCAAAATATATGTCTCAGGAGGCAGGCTCAGACGGTGTTAGGCCCAATATGGATTGCACGTGATTGCACAAAGGTTAGAAAGGATACCGTATCCCTGGATAACATGTATGAATAGCGTACACATTCAAAATATATGTCTCAGGAGGCAGGCTCAGACGGTGTTAGTCCCAGTATGGATTGCACGTGATTGCACAAAGGTTAGAAAGGGTACCGTATCCCCGGATAACATGTATGAATAGCGTACACATTCAAAATATAATTCTCAGGAGGCAGGCTCAGACGGTGTTAGGCCCAGTATGGATTGCACGTGATTGCACAAAGGTTAGAAAGGGTACCGTATCCCCAGATAACATGTATGGATAGCGTACACATTCAAAATATATGTCTCAGGAGGCAGGCTCAGACGGTGTTAGGCCCAGTATGGATTGCACGTGATTGCACAAAGGTTAGAAAGGGTACCGTATCCCCAGATAACATGTATGGATAGCGTCCACATTCAAAATATATGTCTCAGGAGGCAGGCTCAGACGGTGTTAGGCCCAGTATGGATTGCACGTGATTGCACAAAGGTTAGAAAGGGTACCGTATCCCTGGATAACATGTATGGATAGCGTACACATTCAAAATATATGTCTCAGGAGGCAGGCTCAGACGGTGTTAGGCCCAGTATGGATTGCACGTGATTGCACAAAGGTTAGAAAGGGTACCGTATCCCCGGATAACATGTATGGATAGCGTACACATTCAAAATATATGTCTCAGGAGGCAGGCTCAGACGGTGTTAGGCCCAGTATGGATTGCACGTGATTGCACAAAGGTTAGAAAGGGTACCGTATCCCCGGATAACATGTATGGATAGCGTACACATTCAAAATATATGTCTCAGGAGGCAGGCTCAGACGGTGTTAGGCCCAGTATGGATTGCACGTGATTGCACAAAGGTTAGAAAGGGTACCGTATCCCCAGATAACATGTATGGATAGCGTACACATTCAAAATTTATGTCTCAGGAGGCAGGCTCAGACGGTGTTAGGCCCAGTATGGATTGCACGTGATTGTACAAAGGTTAGAAAGGGTACCGTATTCCTGGATAACATGTATGGATAGCGTACACATTCAAAATATATGTCTCAGGAGGCAGGCTCAGACGGTGTTAGGCCCAGTATGGATTGTACGTGATTGCACAAAGGTTAGAAAGGGTACCGTATCCCCGGATAACATGTATGGATAGCGTACACATTCAAAATATATGTCTCAGGAGGCAGGCTCAGACGGTGTTAGGCCAAGTATGGATTGCACGTGATTGCACAAAGGTTAGAAAGGGTACCGTATCCCTGGATAACATGTGTGGATAGCGTACACATTCAAAATATATGTTTCAGGAGGCAGGCTCAGACGGTGTTAGGCCCAGTATGGATTGCATGTGTTTGCTCAAAGGTTAGAAAGGGTACCGTATCCCCAGATAACATGTATGGATAGCGTACACATTCAAAATATATGTCTCAGGAGGCAGGCTCAGACGGTGTTAGGCCCAGTATGGATTGCACGTGATTGCACAAAGGTTAGAAAGGGTACCGTATCCCTGGATAACATGTGTGGATAGCGTACACATTCAAAATATATGTCTCAGGAGGCAGGCTCAGACGGTGTTAGGCCCAGTATGGATTGCACGTGATTGCACAAAGGTTAGAAAGGGTACCGTATCCCCAGATAACATGTATGGATAGCGTACACATTCAAAATATATGTCTCAGGAGGCAGGCTCAGACGGTGTTAGGCCCAGTATGGATTGCACGTGATTGCACAAAGGTTAGAAAGGGTACCGTATCCCTGGATAACATGTATGGATAGCGTACACATTCAAAATATATGTCTCAGGAGGCAGGCTCAGACGGTGTTAGGCCCAGTATGGCTTGCACGTGATTGCACAAAGGTTAGAAAGGGTACCGTATCCCCAGATAACATGTATGGATAGCGTATACATTCAAAATATATGTCTCAGGAGGCAGGCTCAGACGGTGTTAGGCCCAGTGTGGATTGCACGTGATTGCACAAAGGTTAGAAAGGGTACCGTATCCCTGGATAACATGTATGGATAGCATACACATTCAAAATATATGTCTCAGGAGGAAGGCTCAGACGGTGTTAGGCCCAGCATGAATTGCACGTGATTGCACAAATGTTAGAAAGGGTACCGTATCCCTGGATAACATGTATGGATAGCGTACACATTCAAAATATATGTCTCAGGAGGCAGGCTCAGACAGTTTTAGGCCCAGTATGGATTGCACGTGATTGCACAAAGGTTAGAAAGGGTACCGTATCCCCAGATAACATGTATGGATAACGTACACATTCAAAATATATGTCTCAGGAGGCAGGCTCAGACGGTGTTAGGCCCAGTATGGATTGCACATGATTGCACAAAGGTTAGAAAGGGTACCGTATCCCTGGATAACATGTATGGATAGCATACAGATTCAAAATATATGTCTCAGGAGGCAGGCTCAGATGGTGTTAGGCCCAGTATGGATTGCATGTGATTGCACAAAGGTTAGAAAAGGTACCGTATCCCCGGATAACATGTATGGATAGCGTACACATTCAAAATATATGACTCAGGAGGCAGGCTCAGACGGTGTTAGGCCCAGTATGGATTGCACGTGATTGCACAAAGGTTAGAAAGGGTACCGTATCCCTGGATAACATGTAAGGATAGTGTACACATTCAAAATATATGTCTCAGGAGGCAGGCTCAGATGGTGTTAGGCCCAGTATGGATTGCACGTGATTGCACAAAGGTTAGAAAGGGTACCGTATCCCCAGATAACATGTATGGATAGCGTACACATTCAAAATATATGTCTCAGGAGGCAGGCTCAGACGGTGTTAGGCCCAGTATGGATTGCACGTGATTGCACAAAGGTTAGAAAGGGTACCGTATCCCTGGATAACATGTATGGATAGCGTACACATTCAAAATATATGTCTCAGGAGGCAGGCTCAGACGGTGTTAGGCCCAGTATGGATTGCACGTGATTGCACAAAGGTTAGAAAGGGTACCGTATCCCCAGATAACATGTATGCATAGCGTACACATTCAAAATATATGTCTCAGGAGGCAGGCTCAGACGGTGTTAGGGCCAGTATGGATTGCACGTGATTGCACAAAGGTTAGAAAGGGTACCGTATCCCTGGATAACATGTGTGGATAGCGTACACATTCAAAATATATGTCTCAGGAGGCAGGCACAGACGGTGTTAGGCCCAGTATGGATTGCACGTGATTGCACAAAGGTTAGAAAGGGTACCGTATCCCCAGATAACATGTATGGATAGCGTACACATTCAAAATATATGTCTCAGGAGGCAGGCTCAGACGGTGTTAGGCCCAGTATGGATTGCACGTGATTGCACAAAGGTTAGAAAGGATACCGTATCCCTGGATAACATGTATGGATAGCGTGCACATTCAAAATATATGTCTCAGGAGGCAGGCTCAGACGGTGTTAGGCCCAGTATGGATTGCACGTGATTGCACAAAGGTTAGAAAGGGTACCGTATCCCCGGATAACATGTATGGATAGCGTACACATTCAAAATATAAGTCTCAGGAGGCAGGCTCAGATGGTGTTAGGCCCAGTATGGATTGCACGTGATTGCACAAAGGTTAGAAAGGGTACCGTATCCCCAGATAACATGTATGGATAGCGTCAACATTCAAAATATATGTCTCAGGAGGCAGGCTCAGACGGTGTTAGGCCCAGTATGGATTGCACGTGATTGCACAAAGGTTAGAAAGGGTACCATATCCCTGGATAACATGTATGGATAGCGTACACATTCAAAATATATGTCTCAGGAGGCAGGCTCAGACGGTGTTAGGCCCAGTATGGATTGCACGTGATTGCACAAAGGTTAGAAAGGGTACCGTATCCCCGGATAACATGTATGGATAGCGTACACATTCAAAATATATGTCTCAGGAGGCAGGCTCAGATGGTGTTAGGCCCAGTATGGATTGCACGTGATTGCACAAAGGTTAGAAAGGGTACCGTATCCCTGGATAACATGTGTGGATAGAGTACACATTCAAAATATATGTCTCAGGAGGCAGGCTCAGACGGTGTTAGGCCCAGTATGGATTGCACGTGATTGCACAAAGGTTAGAAAGGGTACCGTATCCCTGGATAACATGTATGGATAGCGTACACATTCAAAATATATGTCTCAGGAGGCAGGCTCAGACGGTGTTAGGCCCAGTATGGATTGCACGTGATTGCACAAAGGTTAGAAAGGGTACCGTATCCCCGGATAACATGTATGGATAGCGTACACATTCAAAATATAAGTCTCAGGAGGCAGGCTCAGACGGTGTTAGGCCCAGTATGGATTGCACGTGATTGCACAAAGGTTAGAAAGGGTACCGTATCCCCAGATAACATGTATGGATAGCGTCCACATTCAAAATATATGTCTCAGGAGGCAGGCTCAGACGGTGTTAGGCCCAGTATGGATTGCACGTGATTGCACAAAGGTTAGAAAGGGTACCGTATCCCTGGATAACATGTATGGATAGCGTACACATTCAAAATATATGTCTCAGGAGGCAGGCTCAGACGGTGTTAGGCCCAGTATGGATTGCACGTGATTGCACAAAGGTTAGAAAGGGTACCGTATCCCCGGATAACATGTATGGATAGCGTACACATTCAAAATATATGTCTCAGGAGGCAGGCTCAGACGGTGTTAGGCCCAGTATGGATTGCACGTGATTGCACAAAGGTTAGAAAGGGTACCGTATCCCCGGATAACATGTATGGATAGCGTACACATTCAAAATATATGTCTCAGGAGGCAGGCTCAGACGGTGTTAGGCCCAGTATGGATTGCACGTGATTGCACAAAGGTTAGAAAGGGTACCGTATCCCCAGATAACATGTATGGATAGCGTACACATTCAAAATTTATGTCTCAGGAGGCAGGCTCAGACGGTGTTAGGCCCAGTATGGATTGCACGTGATTGTACAAAGGTTAGAAAGGGTACCGTATTCCTGGATAACATGTATGGATAGCGTACACATTCAAAATATATGTCTCAGGAGGCAGGCTCAGACGGTGTTAGGCCCAGTATGGATTGTACGTGATTGCACAAAGGTTAGAAAGGGTACCGTATCCCCGGATAACATGTATGGATAGCGTACACATTCAAAATATATGTCTCAGGAGGCAGGCTCAGACGGTGTTAGGCCAAGTATGGATTGCACGTGATTGCACAAAGGTTAGAAAGGGTACCGTATCCCTGGATAACATGTGTGGATAGCGTACACATTCAAAATATATGTTTCAGGAGGCAGGCTCAGACGGTGTTAGGCCCAGTATGGATTGCATGTGTTTGCTCAAAGGTTAGAAAGGGTACCGTATCCCCAGATAACATGTATGGATAGCGTACACATTCAAAATATATGTCTCAGGAGGCAGGCTCAGACGGTGTTAGGCCCAGTATGGATTGCACGTGATTGCACAAAGGTTAGAAAGGGTACCGTATCCCTGGATAACATGTGTGGATAGCGTACACATTCAAAATATATGTCTCAGGAGGCAGGCTCAGACGGTGTTAGGCCCAGTATGGATTGCACGTGATTGCACAAAGGTTAGAAAGGGTACCGTATCCCCAGATAACATGTATGGATAGCGTACACATTCAAAATATATGTCTCAGGAGGCAGGCTCAGACGGTGTTAGGCCCAGTATGGATTGCACGTGATTGCACAAAGGTTAGAAAGGGTACCGTATCCCTGGATAACATGTATGGATAGCGTACACATTCAAAATATATGTCTCAGGAGGCAGGCTCAGACGGTGTTAGGCCCAGTATGGCTTGCACGTGATTGCACAAAGGTTAGAAAGGGTACCGTATCCCCAGATAACATGTATGGATAGCGTATACATTCAAAATATATGTCTCAGGAGGCAGGCTCAGACGGTGTTAGGCCCAGTGTGGATTGCACGTGATTGCACAAAGGTTAGAAAGGGTACCGTATCCCTGGATAACATGTATGGATAGCATACACATTCAAAATATATGTCTCAGGAGGAAGGCTCAGACGGTGTTAGGCCCAGCATGAATTGCACGTGATTGCACAAAGGTTAGAAAGGGTACCGTATCCCTGGATAACATGTATGGATAGCGTACACATTCAAAATATATGTCTCAGGAGGCAGGCTCAGACAGTTTTAGGCCCAGTATGGATTGCACGTGATTGCACAAAGGTTAGAAAGGGTACCGTATCCCCAGATAACATGTATGGATAACGTACACATTCAAAATATATGTCTCAGGAGGCAGGCTCAGACGGTGTTAGGCCCAGTATGGATTGCACATGATTGCACAAAGGTTAGAAAGGGTACCGTATCCCTGGATAACATGTATGGATAGCATACAGATTCAAAATATATGTCTCAGGAGGCAGGCTCAGATGGTGTTAGGCCCAGTATGGATTGCATGTGATTGCACAAAGGTTAGAAAAGGTACCGTATCCCCGGATAACATGTATGGATAGCGTACACATTCAAAATATATGACTCAGGAGGCAGGCTCAGACGGTGTTAGGCCCAGTATGGATTGCACGTGATTGCACAAAGGTTAGAAAGGGTACCGTATCCCTGGATAACATGTATGGATAGTGTACACATTCAAAATATATGTCTCAGGAGGCAGGCTCAGATGGTGTTAGGCCCAGTATGGATTGCACGTGATTGCACAAAGGTTAGAAAGGGTACCGTATCCCCAGATAACATGTATGGATAGCGTACACATTCAAAATATATGTCTCAGGAGGCAGGCTCAGACGGTGTTAGGCCCAGTATGGATTGCACGTGATTGCACAAAGGTTAGAAAGGGTACCGTATCCCTGGATAACATGTATGGATAGCGTACACATTCAAAATATATGTCTCAGGAGGCAGGCTCAGACGGTGTTAGGCCCAGTATGGATTGCACGTGATTGCACAAAGGTTAGAAAGGGTACCGTATCCCCAGATAACATGTATGCATAGCGTACACATTCAAAATATATGTCTCAGGAGGCAGGCTCAGACGGTGTTAGGGCCAGTATGGATTGCACGTGATTGCACAAAGGTTAGAAAGGGTACCGTATCCCTGGATAACATGTGTGGATAGCGTACACATTCAAAATATATGTCTCAGGAGGCAGGCACAGACGGTGTTAGGCCCAGTATGGATTGCACGTGATTGCACAAAGGTTAGAAAGGGTACCGTATCCCCAGATAACATGTATGGATAGCGTACACATTCAAAATATATGTCTCAGGAGGCAGGCTCAGACGGTGTTAGGCCCAGTATGGATTGCACGTGATTGCACAAAGGTTAGAAAGGATACCGTATCCCTGGATAACATGTATGGATAGCGTGCACATTCAAAATATATGTCTCAGGAGGCAGGCTCAGACGGTGTTAGGCCCAGTATGGATTGCACGTGATTGCACAAAGGTTAGAAAGGGTACCGTATCCCCGGATAACATGTATGGATAGCGTACACATTCAAAATATAAGTCTCAGGAGGCAGGCTCAGATGGTGTTAGGCCCAGTATGGATTGCACGTGATTGCACAAAGGTTAGAAAGGGTACCGTATCCCCAGATAACATGTATGGATAGCGTCAACATTCAAAATATATGTCTCAGGAGGCAGGCTCAGACGGTGTTAGGCCCAGTATGGATTGCACGTGATTGCACAAAGGTTAGAAAGGGTACCGTATCCCTGGATAACATGTATGGATAGCGTACACATTCAAAATATATGTCTCAGGAGGCAGGCTCAGACGGTGTTAGGCCCAGTATGGATTGCACGTGATTGCACAAAGGTTAGAAAGGGTACCGTATCCCCGGATAACATGTATGGATAGCGTACACATTCAAAATATATGTCTCAGGAGGCAGGCTCAGATGGTGTTAGGCCCAGTATGGATTGCACGTGATTGCACAAAGGTTAGAAAGGGTACCGTATCCCTGGATAACATGTGTGGATAGAGTACACATTCAAAATATATGTCTCAGGAGGCAGGCTCAGACGGTGTTAGGCCCAGTATGGATTGCACGTGATTGCACAAAGGTTAGAAAGGGTACCGTATCCCTGGATAACATGTATGGATAGCGTACACATTCAAAATATATGTCTCAGGAGGCAGGCTCAGACGGTGTTAGGCCCAGTATGGATTGCACATGATTGCACAAAGGTTAGAAAGGGTACCGTATACCCGGATAACATGTATGGATAGCGTACACATTCAAAATATAAGTCTCAGGAGGCAGGCTCAGACGGTGTTAGGCCCAGTATGGATTGCACGTGATTGCACAAAGGTTAGAAAGGGTACCGTATCCCCAGATAACATGTATGGATAGCGTACACATTCAAAATATATGTCTCAGGAGGAAGGCTCAGACGGTGTTAGGCCCAGTATGGATTGCACGTGATTGCACAAAGGTTAGAAAGGGTACCGTATCCCCAGATAACATGTATGGATAGCGTACACAATCAAAATATATGTCTCAGGAGGCAGGTTCAGACGGTGTTAGGCCCAGTATGGATTGCACGTGATTGCACAAAGGTTAGAAAGGGTACCGTATCCCTGGATAACATGTATGGATAGCGTACACATTCAAAATATATGTCTCAGGAGTCAGGCTCAGACGGTGTTAGGCCCAGTATGGATTGCACGTGATTTCACAAAGGTTAGAAAGGGTACCGTATCCCCGGATAAAATGTATGGATAGCGTACACATTCAAAATATATGTCTCAGGAGGCAGGCTCAGACGGTGTTAGGCCCAGTATGGATTGCACGTGATTGCACAAAGGTTAGAAAGGGTACCGTATCCCCGGATAACATGTATGGATAGCGTACACATTCAAAATATATGTCTCAGGAGGCAGGCTCAGACGGTGTTAGGCCCAGTATGGATTGCACGTGATTGCACAAAGGTTAGAAAAGGTACCGTATCCCTGGATAACATGTGTGGATAGCGTACACATTCAAAATATATGTCTCAGGAGGCAGGCTCAGACGGTGTTAGGCCCAGTATGGATTGCACGTGATTGCACAAAGGTTAGAAAGGGTACCGTATCCCCAGATAACATGTATGGATAGCGTACACATTCAAAATATATGTCTCAGGAGGCAGGCTCAGACGGTGTTAGGCCCAGTATGGATTGCACGTGATTGCACAAAGGTTAGAAAGGGTACCGTATCCCTGGATAACATGTATGGATAGCGTACACATTCAAAATATATGTCTCAGGAGGCAGGCTCAGACGGTGTTAGGCCCAGTATGGATTGCACGTGATTGCACAAAGGTTAGAAAGGGTACCGTATCCCCGGATAACATGTATGGATAGCGTACACATTCAAAATATAAGTCTCAGGAGGCAGGCTCAGACGGTGTTAGGCCCAGTATGGATTGCACGTGATTGCACAAAGGTTAGAAATTGTACCGTATCCCCAGATAACATGTATGGATAGCGTACACATTCAAAATATATGTCTCAGGAGGAAGGCTCAGATGGTGTTAGGCCCAGTATGGATTGCACGTGATTGCACAAAGGTTAGAAAGGGTACCGTATCCCCAGATAACATGTATGGATAGCGTACACAATCAAAATATATGTCTCAGGAAGCAGGTTCAGACGGTGTTAGGCCCAGTATGGATTGCACGTGATTGCACAAAGGTTAGAAAGGGTACCGTATCCCTGGATAACATGTATGGATAGCGTACACATTCAAAATATATGTCTCAGGAGGCAGGCTCAGACGGTGTTAGGCCCAGTATGGATTGCACGTGATTGCACAAAGGTTAGAAAGGGTACCGTATCCCCGGATAACATGTATGGATAGCGTACACATTCAAAATATAAGTCTCAGGAGGCAGGCTCAGACGGTGTTAGGCCCAGTATGGATTGCACGTGATTGCACAAAGGTTAGAAAGGGTACCGTATCCCCAGATAACATGTATGGATAGCGTACACATTCAAAATATATGTCTCAGGAGGCAGTCTCAGACGGTGTTAGGCCCAGTATGGATTGCACGTGATTGCACAAAGGTTAGAAAGGGTACCGTATCCCCAGATAACATGTATGGATAGCGTACACATTCAAAATATATGTCTCAGGAGGCAGGCTCAGACGGTGTTAGGCCCAGTATGGATTGCACGTGATTGCACAAAGGTTAGAAAGGGTACCGTATCCCTGGATAACATGTATGGATAGCGTACACATTCAAAATATATGTCTCAGGAGGCAGGCTCAGACGGTGTTAGGCCCAGTATGGATTGCACGTGATTGCACAAAGGTTAGAAAGGGTACCGTATCTCCGGATAACATGTATGGATAGCGTACACATTCAAAATATATGTCTCAGGAGGCAGGCTCAGACGGTGTTAGGCCCAGTATGGATTGCACGTGATTGCACAAAGGTTAGAAAGGGTACCGTATCCCTGGATAACATGTGTGGATAGCATACACATTCAAAATATATGTCTCAGGAGGCAGGCTCAGACGGTGTTAGGCCCAGTATGGATTGCACGTGATTGCACAAAGGTTAGAAAGGGTACCGTATCCCTGGATAACATGTATGGATAGCGTACACATTCAAAACATATGTCTCAGGAGGCAGGCTCAGACGGTGTTAGGCCCAGTATGGATTGCACGTGATTGCACAAAGGTTAGAAAGGGTACCGTATCCCCGGATAACATGTATGGATAGCGTACACATTCAAAATATAAGTCTCAGGAGGCAGGCTCAGACGGTGTTAGGCCCAGTATGGATTGCACGTGATTGCACAAATGTTAGAAAGGGTACCGTATCCCCAGATAACATGTATGGATAGCGTACACATTCAAAATATATGTCTCAGGAGGCACGCTCAGACGGTGTTAGGCCCAGTATGGATTGCACGTGATTGCACAAAGGTTAGAAAGGGTACCGTATCCCCAGATAACATATATGGATAGCGTACACATTCAAAATATATGTCTCAGGAGGCAGGCTCAGACGGTGTTAGGCCCAGTATGGATTGCACGTGATTGCACAAAGGTTAGAAAGGGTACCGTATCCCTGGATAACATGTATGGATAGCGTACACATTCAAAATATATGTCTCAGGAGGCAGGCTCAGACGGTGTTAGGCCCAGTATGGATTGCACGTGATTGCACAAAGGTTAGACAGTGTACCGTATACCCGGATAACACGTATGGATAGCGTACACATTCAAAATATATGTCTCAGGAGGCAGGCTCAGACGGTGTTAGGCCCAGTATGGATTGCACGTGATTGCACAAAGGTTAGAAAGGGTACCGTATCCCCAGATAACATATATGGATAGCGTACACATTCAAAATATATGTCTCAGGAGGCAGGCTCAGACGGTGTTAGGCCCAGTATGGATTGCACGTGATTGCACAAAGGTTAGAAAGGGTACCGTATCCCTGGATAACATGTATGGATAGCGTACACATTCAAAATACATGTCTCAGGAGGTAGGCTCAGACGGTGTTAGGCCCAGTATGGATTGCACGTGATTGCACAAAGGTTAGAAAGGGTACCGTATCCCCGGATAACATGTATGGATAGCGTACACATTCAAAATATATGTCTCAGGAGGCAGGCTCAGACGGTGTTAGGCCCAGTATGGATTGCACGTGATTGCACAAAGGTTAGAAAGGGTACCGTATCCCCGGATAACATGTATGGATAGCGTACACATTCAAAATATATGTCTCAGGAGGCAGGCTCAGACGGTGTTAGGCCCAGTATGGATTGCACGTGATTGCACAAAGGTTAGAAAGGGTACCGTATCCCTGGATAACATGTGTGGATAGCGTACACATTCAAAATATATGTCTCAGGAGGCAGGCTCAGACGGTGTTAGGCCCAGTATGGATTGCACGTGATTGCACAAAGGTTAGAAAGGGTACCGTATCCCTGGATAACATGTGTGGATAGCATACACATTCAAAATATATGTCTCAGGAGGCAGGCTCAGACGGTGTTAGGCCCAGTATGGATTGCACGTGATTGCACAAAGGTTAGAAAGGGTACCGTATCCCCGGATAACATGTATGGATAGCGTACACATTCAAAATATATGTCTCAGGAGGCAGGCTCAGACGGTGTTAGGCCCAGTATGGATTGCACGTGATTGCACAAAGGTTAGAAAGGGTACCGTATCCCTGGATAACATGTGTGGATAGCGTACACATTCAAAATATATGTCTCAGGAGGCAGGCTCAGACGGTGTTAGGCCCAGTATGGATTGCACGTGATTGCACAAAGGTTAGAAAGGGTACCGTATCCCCAGATAACATGTATGGATAGCGTACACATTCAAAATATATGTCTCAGGAGGCAGGCTCAGACGGTGTTAGGCCCAGTATGGATTGCACGTGATTGCACAAAGGTTAGAAAGGGTACTGTATCCCTGGATAACATGTATGGATAGCGTACACATTCAAAATATATGTCTCAGGAGGCAGGCTCAGACGGTGTTAGGCCCAGTATGGATTGCACGTGATTGCACAAAGGTTAGAAAGGGTACCGTATCCCCGGATAACATGTATGGATAGCGTACACATTCAAAATATAAGTCTCAGGAGGCAGGCTCAGACGGTGTTAGGCCCAGTATGGATTGCACGTGATTGCACAAAGGTTAGAAAGGGTACCGTATCCCCAGATAACATGTATGGATAGCGTACACATTCAAAATATATGTCTCAGGAGGAAGGCTCAGACGGTGTTAGGCCCAGTATGGATTGCACGTGATTGCACAAAGGTTAGAAAGGGTACCGTATCCCCAGATAACATGTATGGATAGCGTACACAATCAAAATATATGTCTCAGGAGGCAGGTTCAGACGGTGTTAGGCCCAGTATGGATTGCACGTGATTGCACAAAGGTTAGAAAGGGTACCGTATCCCTGGATAACATGTATGGATAGCGTACACATTCAAAATATATGTCTCAGGAGTCAGGCTCAGACGGTGTTAGGCCCAGTATGGATTGCACGTGATTTCACAAAGGTTAGAAAGGGTACCGTATCCCCGGATAAAATGTATGGATAGCGTACACATTCAAAATATATGTCTCAGGAGGCAGGCTCAGACGGTGTTAGGCCCAGTATGGATTGCACGTGATTGCACAAAGGTTAGAAAGGGTACCGTATCCCCGGATAACATGTATGGATAGCGTACATATTCAAAATATATGTCTCAGGAGGCAGGTTCAGACGGTGTTAGGCCCAGTATGGATTGCACGTGATTGCACAAAGGTTAGAAAGGGTACCGTATCCCTGGATAACATGTGTGGATAGCGTACACATTCAAAATATATGTCTCAGGAGGCAGGCTCAGACGGTGTTAGGCCCAGTATGGATTGCACGTGATTGCACAAAGGTTAGAAAGGGTACCGTATCCCCAGATAACATGTATGGATAGCGTACACATTCAAAATATATGTCTCAGGAGGCAGGCTCAGACGGTGTTAGGCCCAGTATGGATTGCACGTGATTGCACAAAGGTTAGAAAGGGTACCGTATCCCTGGATAACATGTATGGATAGCGTACACATTCAAAATATATGTCTCAGGAGGCAGGCTCAGACAGTGTTAGGCCCAGTATGGATTGCACGTGATTGCACAAAGGTTAGAAAGGGTACCGTATCCCCGGATAACATGTATGGATAGCGTGCACATTCAAAATATAAGTCTCAGGAGGCAGGCTCAGACGGTGTTAGGCCCAGTATGGATTGCACGTGATTGCACAAAGGTTAGAAAGGGTACCGTATCCCCAGATAACATGTATGGATAGCGTACACATTCAAAATATATGTCTCAGGAGGCAGGCTCAGACGGTGTTAGGCCCAGTATGGATTGCACGTGATTGCACAAAGGTTAGAAAGGGTACCGTATCCCCAGATAACATGTATGGATAGCGTACACATTCAAAATATATGTCTCAGGAGGCAGGCTCAGACGGTGTTAGGCCCAGTATGGATTGCACGTGATTGCACAAAGGTTAGAAAGGGTACCGTATCCCTGGATAACATGTATGGATAGCGTACACATTCAAAATATAAGTCTCAGGAGCCAGGCTCAGACGGTGTTAGGCCCAGTATGGATTGCACGTGATTGCACAAAGGTTAGAAAGGGTACCGTATCCCCAGATAACATGTATGGATAGCGTACACATTCAAAATATATGTCTCAGGAGGCAGGCTCAGACGGTGTTAGGCCCAGTATGGATTGCACGTGATTGCACAAAGGTTAGAAAGGGTACCGTATCCCCAGATAACATGTATGGATAGCGTACACATTCAAAATATATGTCTCAGGAGGCAGGCTCAGACGGTGTTAGGCCCAGTATGGATTGCACGTGATTGCACAAAGGTTAGAAAGGGTACCGTATCCCTGGATAACATGTATGGATAGCGTACACATTCAAAATATATGTCTCAGGAGGCAGGCTCAGACGGTGTTAGGCCCAGTATGGATTGCACGTGATTGCACAAAGGTTAGAAAGGGTACCGTATCTCCGGATAACATGTATGGATAGCGTACACATTCAAAATATATGTCTCAGGAGGCAGGCTCAGACGGTGTTAGGCCCAGTATGGATTGCACGTGATTGCACAAAGGTTAGAAAGGGTACCGTATCCCTGGATAACATGTGTGGATAGCATACACATTCAAAATATATGTCTCAGGAGGCAGGCTCAGACGGTGTTATGCCCAGTATGGATTGCACGTGATTGCACAAAGGTTAGAAAGGGTACCGTATCCCTGGATAACATGTATGGATAGCGTACACATTCAAAACATATGTCTCAGGAGGCAGGCTCAGACGGTGTTAGGCCCAGTATGGATTGCACGTGATTGCACAAAGGTTAGAAAGGGTACCGTATCCCCGGATAACATGTATGGATAGCGTACACATTCAAAATATAAGTCTCAGGAGGCAGGCTCAGACGGTGTTAGGCCCAGTATGGATTGCACGTGATTGCACAAAGGTTAGAAAGGGTACCGTATCCCCAGATAACATGTATGGATAGCGTACACATTCAAAATATATGTCTCAGGAGGCACGCTCAGACGGTGTTAGGCCCAGTATGGATTGCACGTGATTGCACAAAGGTTAGAAAGGGTACCGTATCCCCAGATAACATATATGGATAGCGTACACATTCAAAATATATGTCTCAGGAGGCAGGCTCAGATGGTGTTAGGCCCAGTATGGATTGCACGTGATTGCACAAAGGTTAGAAAGGGTACCGTATCCCTGGATAACATGTATGGATAGCGTACACATTCAAAATATATGTCTCAGGAGGCAGGCTCAGACGGTGTTAGGCCCAGTATGGATTGCACGTGATTGCACAAAGGTTAGAAAGTGTACCGTATACCCGGATAACATGTATGGATAGCGTACACATTCAAAATATATGTCTCAGGAGGCAGGCTCAGACGGTGTTAGGCCCAGTATGGATTGCACGTGATTGCACAAAGGTTAGAAAGGGTACCGTATCCCTGGATAACATGTGTGGATAGCGTACACATTCAAAATATATGTCTCAGGAGGCAGGCTCAGACGGTGTTAGGCCCAGTATGGATTGCACGTGATTGCACAAAGGTTAGAAAGGGTACCGTATCCCCAGATAACATGTATGGATAGCGTACACATTCAAAATATATGTCTCAGGAGGCAGGCTCAGACGGTGTTAGGCCCAGTATGGATTGCACGTGATTGCACAAAGGTTAGAAAGGGTACCGTATCCCTGGATAACATGTATGGATAGCGTAGACACTCAAAATATATGTCTCAGGAGGCAGGCTCAGACGGTGTTAGGCCCAGTATGGATTGCACGTGATTGCACAAAGGTTAGAAAGGGTACCGTATCCCCGGATAACATGTATGGATAGCGTACACATTCAAAATATAAGTCTCAGGAGGCAGGCTCAGACGGTGTTAGGCCCAGTATGGATTGCACGTGATTGCACAAAGGTTAGAAAGGGTACCGTATCACCAGATAACATGTATGGATAGCGTACACATTCAAAATATATGTCTCAGGAGGCACGCTCAGACGGTGTTAGGCCCAGTATGGATTGCACGTGATTGCACAAAGGTTAGAAAGGGTACCGTATCCCCAGATAACATATATGGATAGCGTACACATTCAAAATATATGTCTCAGGAGGCAGGCTCAGATGGTGTTAGGCCCAGTATGGATTGCACGTGATTGCACAAAGGTTAGAAAGGGTACCGTATCCCTGGATAACATGTATGGATAGCGTACACATTCAAAATATATGTCTCAGGAGGCAGGCTCAGACGGTGTTAGGCCCAGTATGGATTGCACGTGATTGCACAAAGGTTAGAAAGTGTACCGTATACCCGGATAACATGTATGGATAGCGTACACATTCAAAATATATGTCTCAGGAGGCAGGCTCAGACGGTGTTAGGCCCAGTATGGATTGCACGTGATTGCACAAAGGTTAGAAAGGGTACCGTATCCCTGGATAACATGTATGGATAGCGTAGACACTCAAAATATATGTCTCAGGAGGCAGGCTCAGACGGTGTTAGGCCCAGTATGGATTGCACGTGATTGCACAAAGGTTAGAAAGGGTACCGTATCCCCGGATAACATGTATGGATAGCGTACACATTCAAAATATAAGTCTCAGGAGGCAGGCTCAGACGGTGTTAGGCCCAGTATGGATTGCACGTGATTGCACAAAGGTTAGAAAGGGTACCGTATCACCAGATAACATGTATGGATAGCGTACACATTCAAAATATATGTCTCAGGAGGCAGGCTCAGACGGTGTTAGGCCCAGTATGGATTGCACGTGATTGCACAAAGGTTAGAAAGGGTACCGTATCCCCAGATAACATGTATGGATAGCGTACACATTCAAAATATATGTCTCAGGAGGCAGGCTCAGACGGTGTTAGGCCCAGTATGGATTGCACGTGATTGCACAAAGGTTAGAAAGGGTACCGTATCCCTGGATAACATGTATGGATAGCGTACACATTCAAAATAAATGTCTCAGGAGGCAGGCTCAGACGGTGTTAGGCCCAGTATGGATTGCACGTGATTGCACAAAGGTTAGAAAGGGTACCGTATCTCCGGATAACATGTATGGATAGCGTACACATTCAAAATATATGTCTCAGGAGGCAGGCTCAGACGGTGTTAGGCCCAGTATGGATTGCACGTGATTGCACAAAGGTTAGAAAGGGTACCGTATCCCTGGATAACATGTGTGGATAGCATACACATTCAAAATATATGTCTCAGGAGGCAGGCTCAGACGGTGTTAGGCCCAGTATGGATTGCACGTGATTGCACAAAGGTTAGAAAGGGTACCGTATCCCTGGATAACATGTATGGATAGCGTACACATTCAAAACATATGTCTCAGGAGGCAGGCTCAGACGGTGTTAGGCCCAGTATGGATTGCACGTGATTGCACAAAGGTTAGAAAGGGTACCGTATCCCCGGATAACATGTATGGATAGCGTACACATTCAAAATATAAGTCTCAGGAGGCAGGCTCAGACGGTGTTAGGCCCAGTATGGATTGCACGTGATTGCACAAAGGTTAGAAAGGGTACCGTATCCCCAGATAACATGTATGGATAGCGTACACATTCAAAATATATGTCTCAGGAGGCACGCTCAGACGGTGTTAGGCCCAGTATGGATTGCACGTGATTGCACAAAGGTTAGAAAGGGTACCGTATCCCCAGATAACATATATGGATAGCGTACACATTCAAAATATATGTCTCAGGAGGCAGGCTCAGACGGTGTTAGGCCCAGTATGGATTGCACGTGATTGCACAAAGGTTAGAAAGGGTACCGTATCCCTGGATAACATGTATGGATAGCGTATACATTCAAAATATATGTCTCAGGAGGCAGGCTCAGATGGTGTTAGGCCCAGTATGGATTGCACGTGATTGCACAAAGGTTAGAAAGTGTACCGTATACCCGGATAACATGTATGGATAGCGTACACATTCAAAATATATGTCTCAGGAGGCAGGCTCAGACGGTGTTAGGCCCAGTATGGATTGCACGTGATTGCACAAAGGTTAGAAAGGGTACCGTATCCCCAGATAACATATATGGATAGCGTACACATTCAAAATATATGTCTCAGGAGGCAGGCTCAGACGGTGTTAGGCCCAGTATGGATTGCACGTGATTGCACAAAGGTTAGAAAGGGTACCGTATCCCTGGATAACATGTATGGATAGCGTACACATTCAAAATATGTCTCAGGAGGTAGGCTCAGACGGTGTTAGGCCCAGTATGGATTGCACGTGATTGCACAAAGGTTAGAAAGGGTACCGTATCCCCGGATAACATGTATGGATAGCGTACACATTCAAAATATATGTCTCAGGAGGCAGGCTCAGACGGTGTTAGGCCCAGTATGGATTGCACGTGATTGCACAAAGGTTAGAAAGGGTACCGTATTCCTTTATAACATGTATGGATAGCGTACACATTCAAAATATATGTCTCAGGAGGCAGGCTCAGACGGTGTTAGGCCCAGTATGGATTGCACGTGATTGCACAAAGGTTAGAAAGGGTACCGTATCCCCGGATAACATGTATGGATAGCGTACACATTCAAAATATATGTCTCAGGAGGCAGGCTCAGACGGTGTTAGGCCCAGTATGGATTGCACGTGATTGCACAAAGGTTAGAAAGGGTACCGTATCCCTGGATAACATGTGTGGATAGCGTACACATTCAAAATATATGTCTCAGGAGGCAGGCTCAGACGGTGTTAGGCCCAGTATGGATTGCACGTGATTGCACAAAGGTTAGAAAGGGTACCGTATCCCCAGATAACATGTATGGATAGCGTACACATTCAAAATATATGTCTCAGGAGGCAGGCTCAGACGGTGTTAGGCCCAGTATGGATTGCACGTGATTGCACAAAGGTTAGAAAGGGTACCGTATCCCCGGATAACATGTATGGATAGCGTACACATTCAAAATATATGTCTCAGGAGGCAGGCTCAGACGGTGTTAGGCCCAGTATGGATTGCACGTGATTGCACAAAGGTTAGAAAGGGTACCGTATCCCCGGATAACATGTATGGATAGCGTACACATTCAAAATATAAGTCTCAGGAGGCAGGCTCAGACGGTGTTAGGCCCAGTATGGATTGCACGTGATTGCACAAAGGTTAGAAAGGGTACCGTATCCCCAGATAACATGTATGGATAGCGTACACATTCAAAATATATGTCTCAGGAGGCAGGCTCAGACGGTGTTAGGCCCAGTATGGATTGCACGTGATTGCACAAAGGTTAGAAAGGGTACCATATGTGACGAACAGCCCACCGCCGTTCGTCTACTTACGGGCGATACTAACGGGGGTCCCGCTGCCACCAAAACGCGACGGACAGCGGACCCTGTGTCACCACTATGTCACAATCCCACCACTGACACGGGTGTATCAGCGGACGGAGGGACGTGACACAATGCCGGCACACAGCTATCACAGGCACCGTTGGGGCTTATCTTAGTTATCCCACCACCGGCACCATGTGACAAAAATATCCAGCAAGCTAATCTCGCTCTACAATTTGCCGCAGGGGGAGTTTAATTTGGATGCCCCACCACTGCTATCAATCTTCCAAGTACTGCGGGGATTTATGTATATCCCACTTTCTCAGTTCCACTTTGGAACTCACAGCTCTCCGGCGCCCCCCTTACCCTCAGGTCAGTCAGGGAACTGCACCTAGGATAATTGGTCGCCGGACGGGCTGCCTGTTGTGAACCGGCAATTAGGCTTCTGCAGTAAGGGAATTATCAATGCTGTGGCTGCAGACCCTTATTCAGCAATATAAGACCCTTCTGTACTGCCAGCAAGCCGTAATAGCCGTACACAACGCGCTGCCACCAGTCACGGTTACTTAATTCACAGTGTTAAATTAAGAGGGTCCGTGGCAAACCCTTTGAATTAGTAGCGATTATCTATCAAAGGCGTATAGTTCGAGTCTTAGAGCATGGAGACAGATCTAAATAATTATTTCATTTATTTTCCGAAAGAGGACAGTGATTACAGATAAAAGTTGCTATAAAATTGAGACATAAAATATGTACAGTACAGGTATAAAATAAAAGTGGAGAAAACAAAGAGATTACACTCACAGTTCCATATTGTTCCTTAGGCAGACCATGCGGCTAAGGTGGGTGGAGGCGGAGCTGCACTTCTCCGCTCATCTGGATCTTTCTAGCACGACGACTTGAGCTGTTCTGAGCTGGTTCTGCCAGGGAATGCCTTATAGACTTTCCTATGTGACATCACAGAGAGGTGCATTCTGGGTTGATCCCACCTCTCTTATCCAAGTTATGTTTTGGCTACAAAACTTAGATTAGCTATAACTTTATGGGAGAAGCTGGTATGGACTCATCAGTGGTATCATGTTTCCCAGCGTAATGAGCCCATCAAGAAAACATCAAACATCTATGCGATATGACCGTCCATTTGGGCGCAAATCATATCTCAGGTTCTGGACATCCGAGAGTTTTGCAACAGGCACCACAGCGAAGCTGGGTCTGCTCGGATCGCAGAAATATGATTTTTATATTTCTGCTGGGTATGGTTTTCGCGGGACAATCCCTTATTGTTTTATTCAAACTCCTGGTTTCAAACAAAGAGTTTAGTTCCCGCACTTTTTTTCTCTTTCAGCTGAGAGAAGCCAAATGGTGTGAGGAAGATGGTCTAGCTAATTAACATTCCTGCTCTTCCAGAGGAAGTGGCAGGGTTGATAAAACCTGGGGGGAAAGAATTCCTACTACTGACAGTTTACAATGTCCTAGGATGGAGGATTTGTTAGCACATTGCAACAGAAAACATATCTTCGGGCATTGTACATCACACCTCCCCCCTTAAGAGGGCGCTAAGGAGGCATTACCTCTCGGTAATCTGCCATGCGCACCTCAGCGGGTTCGCCCCGGCGGGACAACCCATCGGCATTGCCGTTTTCACTGCCCTTCCTGTGTTTTACAGTAAAATCGTACTGTTGAAGGGCAAGGCTCCAGCGGAGCAATCTTCCATTGGTTCCGGACACTGTGTGCAACCAGCTCAGAGGGTTGTGGTCGGTTACCACCGTGAAGGCGCGCCCGTACAGGTAGGGCTGCAAACGTTGCAGTGCCCACACCATGGCCAGACACTCCTTCTCGATGGTCGAGTATGCCACTTCCCTCGGCAGACGTTTCCGGCTCAGGTACAACACGGGGTGCTCTTGGTTCCCCGAGTCGACCTGGCTAAGCACAGCACCGAGGCCAAACTCGCTGGCGTCGGTCTGTACCAGAAACGGGCGACTGCTGTCGACTGCTCTCAACACTGGAGAGTTGCACAGGGCTGCTTTCAAAGCTTGGAAAGCCGCCTCACAGTCATCTGTCCAGTTGACTGTTTGGGGTAGCCTCTGCTTGGTGAGGTCAGTCAAGGGTTTGGCAAGGGCGCTATAGTCCTGTACGAACCGCCTATAGTACCCTGCAGTGCCCAAGAAGGACTTCACCTGTTTCTTGGTCCTGGGGGTGGGCCAGGACACGATTGCGTCCACTTTTTCTGGCTCCGGACTCATGGAACCCCCGCCTACCCGGTGCCCCAGGTAGTGGACCTTGCGCATGCCTATCTGGCACTTCCCCGGCTTGATGGTCAGGCCTGCCTGGTGAAGACGCTTGAGCACCTCCTGGAGGTGCTGAAGGTGTTCCTCCCAGGTGGAACTGAAGACGGCAATATCGTCTAAGTACGCCACGGCGTACTCCTCCAGTCCCCGAAGCAGGTGGTTGACCATCCGCTGGAAAGTGGCAGGGGCATTCTTCATGCCGAAGGGCATGACCGTGGACTCGTACAGTCCAAAGGGGGTGATAAAGGCGGATTTCTCCTGCGCCTCAGGGCTCAGGGGAATCTGCCAGTATCCCCGACTCAAATCCATGATGGATATGTAGTTGGCGTTTGTCAACCGCTCGAGCAGATCCTCGATGCGCGGCATTGGGTGGGCATCAGAGGTTGTGATGGCGTTGAGCCCCCTGTAGTCCACGCAGAACTGGGTGGTTCGATCTTTTTTAGGAACGAGGACTACAGGTGAAGCCCACGCACCTTTTGACCGTCGAATCACTCCCAGCCTTAACATCTCATCGACCTCTTGGCGCATGACTTGTTGCACCGTTTCAGAGATCCGATAAGGTGTTCGCCGTAATGGGGCATGATTCCCGGTGTCCACCTCATGAACCGCTAACTCCGTCCTCCCAGGACGGTTGGTGAACACGGGCCGGAAGAGTTCCAGGGTGGCCATCAACTGCAACCGCTGGGACACGGTGAGCGAACCACTTATCTCCATGTCCTCAATGGACCCATTGGCCTTGGCCTGGGCCAGCATGTCCAGGAGGGAATCTTCCTCCCCATCCTCTGGCAGATTGCAGACCGGTAGGATGCAAGCTTCACGTTCGTAGTGCGCCTTCAGCATGTTGACGTGAAAGGCCTTGCGCCTACCCCGAGCATGGTCAAGCGTGACCACGTAGGTGACCGGGTTGAGCTGTTGGTGGACGACGTACGGGCCTTCCCAGGCTGCCTGAAGCTTATCCGTTGGTACAGGGACCAGCGCCCACACCTTTTGACCCACCTGGTAGGTCCGCTCCCGGGCGTTCTGGTCGTACCAGTGCTTCTGGTCAGCCTGAGCCTGCGTCATGTTGTCATGCACCAACTGCGTCAAGGTCTGCATCTTGTCACGGAAGCGCATGACATAATCCACGATGGACACTTCTGTGGGGTTTGGCTCATCTTCCCAGGATTCTCTTATCAACCCAAGGGGTCCCCGGACTCGCCTGCCATACAGGAGCTCGAAGGGGGAGAACCCGGTCGAAGCCTGCGGAACTTCTCTGTAAGCGAACAGCAGGTGTGGGAGGTACCGCTCCCAGTCGCGCCCTTGGGTCTCAACCAGTATGCGGAGCATCTGTTTGAGGGTACCGTTGAAACGTTCACACAAACCGTTAGTCTGTGGGTGATACGGACTCGATACCAGCTGCGTCACCTGCATTTTCTCACAGAGAGCCTCCATTAGGCGAGACATGAATTGGGGCCCTTGATCGGTAAGCATCTCCCTGGGAAATCCTACTCTCGAAAAGATGGTCACCAGTGCGTCAGCCACCTTATCTGCCCTGGTTGAAGACAGAGCTACTGCCTCTGGGTACCGGGTAGCGTAGTCTACCACGGTGAGAATGTATCGCTTTCCGGAGCTGCTGGGGACGGACAGCGGTCCTACAATGTCCACCGCGATTCTCTGGAAAGGCTCCTCTATCACCGGCAAAGGAATAAGGGGAGCCTTAAGAGCAGGCCCCGCCTTACCCACTTTTTGACAGGTGGCACAGGAGCGGCAGTAGTGTGTTACATCTGTCCCCTTCTTGGGCCAATAGAAGTGTTGAGACAGCCGTGCCTTTGTTTTGCTGATCCCCAAGTGTCCAGCGAGTGGAATCTCATGGGCAATCCGCAACAACTCAGTTCTGAACTGATAGGGGACGACCAGCTGTCTTTCCCTCAACCACTCCTTTTTAGGATCTCCAGGTACTGTCTCCCGGTACAACCTTCCTCGTTCCCAGAACACCCTCTCCTTATCAGACTTGGAGGTGGGCGTCTCGGCGAGACCTCTCAATTTCTCCAGGCTGGCATCTGAGTGCAGAGCAGCCTGGAACTCCCTGCTGTAGGCTGCCAGAAGTGACGTCAGGGTCCCCTCTTTACTGGGACCCTCTGGAACCGGCTCTGGGTTCACCTCTGGTTCAGTCTCTCCTGTAGCAGCAGAGGGTCCAGAAGACAGTGCGTTACCTGCGATCTGGGCACTCTGACTGCGTGTGACAGCTGCTATGTATGCTGTCTCCCTGGGGATTTCTTCAGACCCACCAGCTGGTGCTGCCCTGGGCTCTACCTCCCCATCCACCCCCAACACTTTAGGAGCAGTGCTACTTATGGGCCAGTTACCTTCCTCGGTGGCACTGGTCAGCTGCATGGCATTACCTTCCTCATGGTCCCCATGCACCTCCCCATTCTCTTGAGCACCGTTGCTTGCTCCTGCCAGGGGTTCCTCAGCCGTCTCACTCCGCAGAGTGACGGGGCTGAGCACCTCGGTACCTGTGGACACATCTACCGTTTCAAAGAAAGGGTTAACGGGTTCAGTCGGCACAGATACATCAACATCATCATTCCTAGGAAAAGAATGGTTATCAGTTTGCTTTGGTACATTCACATCAGCATCAGCATCATACCTTGGGAAAGAATGGTTGTTAGTTGCATCATTACTCATCAAGGCATTTGCAGGTAACACATTCAGTTTCCCATCATCAACATCATCAGGGTTAACGTTACCCTTATTATCAGTTTGGGGAAGGGTGTCAGGGACATAGTATGCAACCATCCTCCCCAAGTCAGTCCCCAATAAAACATCAGTGGGCAGGTTTTCAGACACTCCCACCTCCCTCAACCCGCTCCCGGCACCCCAGTCAAGAAAAACTCGTGCCACTGGCAAGGGACAACGGGTGCCTCCAATCCCGGTGACAGTCAGGGTTTTCCCCTCAACAAACTCTTCAGGGGCCGCCAGTCCAGGACGGATGAGGGTTCGTTCAGCCCCGGTGTCCTTGAGGCCTGTAGCAAGATGGGCCCCCACCTGAACAGGTTGAACGTTGTCGTCAGCCCTCCCAACCACACCTCCCACCAAAAGAACAGAGGCGTTGGGCCCGGGGGCCTTGGCTGGGGGGTTCTTCGGCCTATTCGGACAGGTGTAAAAGAAGTGACCAGGCCGCTGGCAGTGGTGACACAGGCGACTGTCAGTAGCCGTCCTGCTGTTGGCAACAGGGACTGGGCCTCCGGAGGGACGGCTAGCTGGGGCATTGGGGTTGGTTGCTGGCTTACCCCCTTTCCAGCTGGTGGCGACTGGCCTCCGCGTCTCGGGCTTCCGGTTGGCCTCGTGGTTGTCGGCGATCTGCGCCGCTTTGTCCGCGTTCGTTGGTTCGCGGTCCAGGATGAACTGTCGGACCTCAGCTGGGCAGAGATGCAGGAACTGGTCTTTGATCATCAGGTCCCGTAGCTGCTCAAAGGTTTCAACGGACAGTCCATGGATCCACTGGTCAAAGTGGGTCCTGAGTCCTTGCACCACATCACTGTAGCTATCGTGTGGGCCACGTTGGAGGTGTCGGAACTTCTTTCGGTATACCTCAGGTGTCAGCCGGTATTTGGCGATCAGCGCCTGCTTTATGGCGTCATAGTCGTCATCGGCTTCTGGCGGAAGAGAAGCAAATGCCTCCAGGGCTTTGCCTTTTAGCCCTGGGGTCAAGTACCTTGCCCATTGGTCTCTAGGCAGCTGGTACTGTCTGCAGGCTTTCTCAAAGGCTCGCAGAAATGTGTCCAAGTCCCCATCCTTTTCCATCACGGGAAAATGCTCTGGCCGGGGTTTAGGAGTCTGGACGCTGCTGGGCTCACTGCTTCGGGCTGTGGGGGCATTCCCACCCCGCTGGAGTACCTCCAGTTCATGGGCCCTCTGCGCCTCCCTCTCGGCTCGCTGCTCTGCTCTCTCAGCCTCCGCTCGGCGCTCAGCTCTCTCAGCCTGGGCTTGACGCTCGGCTTGGGCCTCCTGCCGATATTGCTGGATCAGCCTCACCCGCCCATCACTGTCTTCGGCGGGGAGTGCGTCCAAGGCCATTTGCAGATAGGGGTCCACCCCGTCCTGGTTGAATGTGGGGCCAGCGCTCAGGAGTGGAGCCTCTGCTGCAGCCCCATTGCCACTTGGGCCAACTTCTGCGCTCGCTGGATTCTGGTCGTTGTCCAGCTGCACTAGAGCCGCGATCATTTGAGCTCTGTTTTTGTTCGTGGCGTCAAGGCCTTGGTACGTGCATAACCCAGCAAGAACTTCCTTTGTCTGCCGGTTGTACCAAGGTTCTCCTTTTGCCGCCATGGTTGCCAAATAAAAGATAGAAAAAGAAAAACGAAGAAATGGGAGGGAATACTTGTATGTACACACAAATGTCTCAGAACTAGTAACCACTGAGTCTGTTCTCCAAAACCTATGATGCAGGATTCCCGCAGGAACCGTGCAGGTTTCTAGTGAGAGGAATGATTGCTCAAACCAAATCACTAATGCTCTAGGATTATCCCACCGCTCTGCCACCAATATGTGACGAACAGCCCACCGCCGTTCGTCTACTTACGGGCGATACTAACGGGGGTCCCGCTGCCACCAAAACGCGACGGACAGCGGACCCTGTGTCACCACTATGTCACAATCCCACCACTGACACGGGTGTATCAGCGGACGGAGGGACGTGACACAATGCCGGCACACAGCTATCACAGGCACCGTTGGGGCTTATCTTAGTTATCCCACCACCGGCACCATGTGACAAAAATATCCAGCAAGCTAATCTCGCTCTACAATTTGCCGCAGGGGGAGTTTAATTTGGATGCCCCACCACTGCTATCAATCTTCCAAGTACTGCGGGGATTTATGTATATCCCACTTTCTCAGTTCCACTTTGGAACTCACAGCTCTCCGGCGCCCCCCTTACCCTCAGGTCAGTCAGGGAACTGCACCTAGGATAATTGGTCGCCGGACGGGCTGCCTGTTGTGAACCGGCAATTAGGCTTCTGCAGTAAGGGAATTATCAATGCTGTGGCTACAGACCCTTATTCAGCAATATAAGACCCTTCTGTACTGCCAGCAAGCCGTAATAGCCGTACACAACGCGCTGCCACCAGTCACGGTTACTTAATTCACAGTGTTAAATTAAGAGGGTCCGTGGCAAACCCTTTGAATTAGTAGCGATTATCTATCAAAGGCGTATAGTTCGAGTCTTAGAGCATGGAGACAGATCTAAATAATTATTTCATTTATTTTCCGAAAGAGGACAGTGATTACAGATAAAAGTTGCTATAAAATTGAGACATAAAATATGTACAGTACAGGTATAAAATAAAAGTGGAGAAAACAAAGAGATTACACTCACAGTTCCATATTGTTCCTTAGGCAGACCATGCGGCTAAGGTGGGTGGAGGCGGAGCTGCACTTCTCCGCTCATCTGGATCTTTCTAGCACGACGACTTGAGCTGTTCTGAGCTGGTTCTGCCAGGGAATGCCTTATAGACTTTCCTATGTGACATCACAGAGAGGTGCATTCTGGGTTGATCCCACCTCTCTTATCCAAGTTATGTTTTGGCTACAAAACTTAGATTAGCTATAACTTTATGGGAGAAGCTGGTATGGACTCATCAGTGGTATCATGTTTCCCAGCGTAATGAGCCCATCAAGAAAACATCAAACATCTATGCGATATGACCGTCCATTTGGGCGCAAATCATATCTCAGGTTCTGGACATCCGAGAGTTTTGCAACAGGCACCACAGCGAAGCTGGGTCTGCTCGGATCGCAGAAATATGATTTTTATATTTCTGCTGGGTATGGTTTTCGCGGGACAATCCCTTATTGTTTTATTCAAACTCCTGGTTTCAAACAAAGAGTTTAGTTCCCGCACTTTTTTTCTCTTTCAGCTGAGAGAAGCCAAATGGTGTGAGGAAGATGGTCTAGCTAATTAACATTCCTGCTCTTCCAGAGGAAGTGGCAGGGTTGATAAAACCTGGGGGGAAAGAATTCCTACTACTGACAGTTTACAATGTCCTAGGATGGAGGATTTGTTAGCACATTGCAACAGAAAACATATCTTCGGGCATTGTACATCACACCGTATCCCCAGATAACATGTATGGATAGCGTCCACATTCAAAATATATGTCTCAGGAGGCAGGCTCAGACGGTGTTAGGCCCAGTATGGATTGCACGTGATTGCACAAAGGTTAGAAAGGGTACCGTATCCCTGGATAACATGTATGGATAGCGTACACATTCAAAATATATGTCTCAGGAGGCAGGCTCAGACGGTGTTAGGCCCAGTATGGATTGCACGTGATTGCACATAGGTTAGAAAGGGTACCGTATCCCCGGATAACATGTATGGATAGCGTACACATTCAAAATATATGTCTCAGGAGGCAGGCTCAGACGGTGTTAGGCCCAGTATGGATTGCACGTGATTGCACAAAGGTTAGAAAGGGTACCGTATCCCTGGATAACATGTGTGGATAGAGTACACATTCAAAATATATGTCTCAGGAGGCAGGCTCAGACGGTGTTAGGCCCAGTATGGATTGCACGTGATTGCACAAAGGTTAGAAAGGGTACCGTATCCCTGGATAACATGTATGGATAGCGTACACATTCAAAATATATGTCTCAGGAGGCAGGCTCAGACGGTGTTAGGCCCAGTATGGATTGCACGTGATTGCACAAAGGTTAGAAAGGGTACCGTATCCCCGGATAACATGTATGGATAGCGTACACATTCAAAATATAAGTCTCAGGAGGCAGGCTCAGACGGTGTTAGGCCCAGTATGGATTGCACGTGATTGCACAAAGGTTAGAAAGGGTACCGTATCCCCAGATAACATGTATGGATAGCGTACACATTCAAAATATATGTCTCAGGAGGCAGGCTCAGACGGTGTTAGGCCCAGTATGGATTGCACGTGATTGAACAAAGGTTAGAAAGGGTACCGTATCCCTGGATAACATGTATGGATAGCGTACACATTCAAAATATATGTCTCAGGAGGCAGGCTCAGACGGTGTTAGGCCCAGTATGGATTGCACGTGATTGCACAAAGGTTAGAAAGGGTACCGTATCCCCAGATAACATGTATGGATAGCGTATACATTCAAAATATATGTCTCAGGAGGCAGGCTCAGATGGTGTTAGGCCCAGTATGGATTGCACGTGATTGCACAAAGGTTAGAAAGGGTACCGTATCCCTGGATAACATGTATGGATAGCGTACACATTCAAAATATATGTCTCAGGAGGCAGGCTCAGACGGTGTTAGGCCCAGTATGAATTGCACGTGATTGCACAAAGGTTAGAAAGGGTACCGTATCCCTGGATAACATGTATGGATAGCGTACACATTCAAAATATATGTCTCAGGAGGCAGGCTCAGACAGTTTTAGGCCCAGTATGGATTGCACGTGATTGCACAAAGGTTAGAAAGGGTACCGTATCCCCAGATAACATGTATGGATAACGTACACATTCAAAATATATGTCTCAGGAGGCAGGCTCAGACGGTGTTAGGCCCAGTATGGATTGCACGTGATTGCACAAAGGTTAGAAAGGGTACCGTATCCCTGGATAACATGTGTGGATAGCGTACACATTCAAAATATATGTCTCAGGAGGCAGGCTCAGACGGTGTTAGGCCCAGTATGGATTGCACGTGATTGCACAAAGGTTAGAAAGGGTACCGTAGCCCCAGATAACATGTATGGATAGCGTACACATTCAAAATATATGTCTCAGGAGGCAGGCTCAGACGGTGTTAGGCCCAGTATGGATTGCACGTGATTGCACAAAGGTTAGAAAGGGTACCGTATCCCTGGATAACATGTATGGATAGCGTACACATTCAAAATATATGTCTCAGGAGGCAGGCTCAGACGGTGTTAGGCCCAGTATGGATTGCACGTGATTGCACAAAGGTTAGAAAGGGTACCGTATCCCCGGATAACATGTATGGATAGCGTACACATTCAAAATATAAGTCTCAGGAGGCAGGCTCAGACGGTGTTAGGCCCAGTATGGATTGCACGTGATTGCACAAAGGTTAGAAAGGGTACCGTATCCCCAGATAACATGTATGGATAGCGTACACATTCAAAATATATGTCTCAGGAGGCAGGCTCAGACGGTTTTAGGCCCAGTATGGATTGCACGTGATTGCACAAAGGTTAGAAAGGGTACCGTATCCCTGGATAACATGTATGGATAGGGTACACATTCAAAATATATGTCTCAGGAGGCAGGCTCAGACGGTGTTAGGCCCAGTATGGATTGCACGTGATTGCACAAAGGTTAGAAAGGGTACCGTATCCCCGGATAACATGTATGGATAGCGTACACATTCAAAATATAAGTCTCAGGAGGCAGGCTCAGACGGTGTTAGGCCCAGTATGGATTGCACGTGATTGCACAAAGGTTAGAAAGGGTACCGTATCCCCAGATAACATGTATGGATAGCGTACACATTCAAAATATATGTCTCAGGAGGCAGGCTCAGACGGTGTTAGGCCCAGTATGGATTGCACGTGATTGCACAAAGGTTAGAAAGGGTACCGTATCCCCAGATAACATATATGGATAGCGTACACATTCAAAATATATGTCTCAGGAGGCAGGCTCAGACGGTGTTAGGCCCAGTATGGATTGCACGTGATTGCACAAAGGTTAGAAAGGGTTCCGTATCCCTGGATAACATGTATGGATAGCGTACACATTCAAAATATATGTCTCAGGAGGCAGGCTCAGACGGTGTTAGGCCCAGTATGGATTGCACGTGATTGCACAAAGGTTAGAAAGTGTACCGTATACCCGGATAACATGTATGGATAGCGTACACATTCAAAATATATGTCTCAGGAGGCAGGCTCAGACGGTGTTAGGCCCAGTATGGATTGCACGTGATTGCACAAAGGTTAGAAAGGGTACCGTATCCCCGGATAACATGTATGGATAGCGTACACATTCAAAATATATGTCTCAGGAGGCAGTCTCAGACGGTGTTAGGCCCAGTATGGATTGCACGTGATTGCACAAAGGTTAGAAAGGGTACCGTATCCCTGGATAACATGTATGGATAGAGTACACATTCAAAATATATGTCTCAGGAGGCAGGCTCAGACGGTGTTAGGCCCAGTATGGATTGCACGTGATTGCACAAAGGTTAGAAAGGGTACCGTATCCCCGGATAACATGTATGGATAGCGTACACATTCAAAATATATGTCTCAGGAGGCAGGCTCAGACGGTGTTAGGCCCAGTATGGATTGCACGTGATTGCACAAAGGTTAGAAAGGGTACCGTATCCCCGGATAACATGTATGGATAGAGTACACATTCAAAATATAAGTCTCAGGAGGCAGGCTCAGACGGTGTTAGGCCCAGTATGGATTGCACGTGATTGCACAAAGGTTAGAAAGTGTACCGTATACCCGGATAACATGTTTGGATAGCGTACACATTCAAAATATATGTCTCAGGAGGCAGGCTCAGACGGTGTTAGGCCCAGTATGGATTGCACGTGATTGCACAAAGGTTAGAAAGGGTACCGTATCCCCAGATAACATATATGGATAGCGTACACATTCAAAATATATGTCTCAGGAGGCAGGCTCAGATGGTGTTAGGCCCAGTATGGATTGCACATGATTGCACAAAGGTTAGAAAGGGTACCGTATCCCTGGATAACATGTATGGATAGCGTACACATTCAAAATATATGTCTCAGGAGGTAGGCTCAGACGGTGTTAGGCCCAGTATGGATTGCACGTGATTGCACAAAGGTTAGAAAGGGTACCGTATCCCCGGATAACATGTATGGATAGCGTACACATTCAAAATACATGTCTCAGGAGGCAGGCTCAGACGGTGTTAGGCCCAGTATGGATTGCACGTGATTGCACAAAGGTTAGAAAGGGTACCGTATCCCTGGATAACATGTATGGATAGCGTACACATTCAAAATATATGTCTCAGGAGGCAGGCTCAGACGGTGTTTGGCCCAGTATGGATTGCACGTGATTGCACAAAGGTTAGAAAGGGTACCGTATCCCCGGATAACATGTATGGATAGCGTACACATTCAAAATATATGTCTCAGGAGGCAGGCTCAGACGGTGTTAGGCCCAGTATGGATTGCACGTGATTGCACAAAGGTTAGAAAGGGTACCGTATCCCTGGATAACATGTGTGGATAGCGTACACATTCAAAATATATGTCTCAGGAGGCAGGCTCAGACGGTGTTAGGCCCAGTATGGATTGCACGTGATTGCACAAAGGTTAGAAAGGGTACCGTATCCCCGGATAACATGTATGGATAGCGTACACATTCAAAATATATGTCTCAGGAGGCAGGCTCAGACGGTGTTAGGCCCAGTATGGATTGCACGTGATTGCACAAAGGTTAGAAAGGGTACCGTATCCCCGGATAACATGTATGGATAGCGTACACATTCAAAATATATGTCTCAGGAGGCAGGCTCAGACGGTGTTAGGCCCAGTATGGATTGCACGTGATTGCACAAAGGTTAGAAAGGGTACCGTATCCCCGGATAACATGTATGGATAGCGTACACATTCAAAATATAAGTCTCAGGAGGCAGGCTCAGACGGTGTTAGGCCCAGTATGGATTGCACGTGATTGCACAAAGGTTAGAAAGGGTACCGTATCCCCAGATAACATGTATGGATAGCGTACACATTCAAAATATATGTCTCAGGAGGCAGGCTCAGACGGTGTTAGGCCCAGTATGGATTGCACGTGATTGCACAAAGGTTAGAAAGGGTACCGTATCCCCAGATAACATATATGGATAGCGTACACATTCAAAATATATGTCTCAGGAGGCAGGCTCAGACGGTATTAGGCCCAGTATGGATTGCAAGTGATTGCACAAAGGTTAGAAAGGGTACCGTATCCCTGGATAACATGTATGGATAGCGTACACATTCAAAATATATGTCTCAGGAGGTAGGCTCAGACGGTGTTAGGCCCAGTATGGATTGCACGTGATTGCACAAAGGTTAGAAAGGGTACCGTATCCCCGGATAACATGTATGGATAGCGTACACATTCAAAATATATGTCTCAGGAGGCAGGCTCAGACGGTGTTAGGCCCAGTATGGATTGCACGTGATTGCACAAAGGTTAGAAAGGGTACCGTATCCCTGGATAACATGTATGGATAGCGTACACATTCAAAATATATGTCTCAGGAGGTAGGCTCAGACGGTGTTAGGCCCAGTATGGATTGCACGTGATTGCACAAAGGTTAGAAAGGGTACCGTATCCCCGGATAACATGTATGGATAGCGTACACATTCAAAATATATGTCTCAGGAGGCAGGCTCAGACGGTGTTAGGCCCAGTATGGATTGCACGTGATTGCACAAAGGTTAGAAAGGGTACCGTATCCCTGGATAACATGTATGGATAGCGTACACATTCAAAATATATGTCTCAGGAGGCAGGCTCAGACGGTGTTTGGCCCAGTATGGATTGCACGTGATTGCACAAAGGTTAGAAAGGGTACCGTATCCCCGGATAACATGTATGGATAGCGTACACATTCAAAATATATGTCTCAGGAGGCAGGCTCAGACGGTGTTAGGCCCAGTATGGATTGCACGTGATTGCACAAAGGTTAGAAAGGGTACCGTATCCCTGGATAACATGTGTGGATAGAGTACACATTCAAAATATATGTCTCAGGAGGCAGGCTCAGACGGTGTTAGGCCCAGTATGGATTGCACGTGATTGCACAAAGGTTAGAAAGGGTACCGTATCCCCGGATAACATGTATGGATAGCGTACACATTCAAAATATATGTCTCAGGAGGAAGGCTCAGACGGTGTTAGGCCCAGTATGGATTGCACGTGATTGCACAAAGGTTAGAAAGGGTACCGTATCCCTGGATAACATGTGTGGATAGCGTACACATTCAAAATATATGTCTCAGGAGGCAGGCTCAGACGGTGTTAGGCCCAGTATGGATTGCACGTGATTGCACAAAGGTTAGAAAGGGTACCGTATCCCCAGATAACATGTATGGATAGCGTACACATTCAAAATATATGTCTCAGGAGGCAGGCTCAGACGGTGTTAGGCCCAGTATGGATTGCACGTGATTGCACAAAGGTTAGAAAGGGTACCGTATCCCTGGATAACATGTATGGATAGCGTACACATTCAAAATATATGTCTCAGGAGGCAGGCTCAGACGGTGTTAGGCCCAGTATGGATTGCACGTGATTGCACAAAGGTTAGAAAGGGTACCGTATCCCCGGATAACATGTATGGATAGCGTACACATTCAAAATATAAGTCTCAGGAGGCAGGCTCAGACGGTGTTAGGCCCAGTATGGATTGCACGTGATTGCACAAAGGTTAGAAAGGGTACCGTATCCCCAGATAACATGTATGGATAGCGTACACATTCAAAATATATGTCTCAGGAGGCAGGCTCAGACGGTGTTAGGCCCAGTATGGATTGCACGTGATTGCACAAAGGTTAGAAAGGGTACCGTATCCCTGGATAACATGTATGGATAGCGTACACATTCAAAATATATGTCTCAGGAGGCAGGCTCAGACGGTGTTAGGCCCAGTATGTATTGCACGTGATTGCACAAAGGTTAGAAATTGTACCGTATCCCCAGATAACATTTATGGATAGCGTCCACATTCAAAATATATGTCTCAGGAGGCAGGCTCAGACGGTGTTAGGCCCAGTATGGATTGCACGTGATTGCACAAAGGTTAGAAAGGGTACCGTATCCCTGGATAACATGTATGGATAGCGTACACATTCAAAATATATGTCTCAGGAGGCAGGCTCAGACGGTGTTAGGCCCAGTATGGATTGCACGTGATTGCACAAAGGTTAGAAAGGGTACCATATCCCCGGATAACATGTATGGATAGCGTACACATTCAAAATATATGTCTCAGGAGGCAGGCTCAGACGGTGTTAGGCCCAGTATGGATTGCACGTGATTGCACAAAGGTTAGAAAGGGTACCGTATCCCTGGATAACATGTGTGGATAGAGTACACATTCAAAATATATGTCTCAGGAGGCAGGCTCAGACGGTGTTAGGCCCAGTATGGATTGCACGTGATTGCACAAAGGTTAGAAAGGGTACCGTATCCCCGGATAACATGTATGGATAGCGTACACATTCAAAATATAAGTCTCAGGAGGCAGGCTCAGACGGTGTTAGGCCCAGTATGGATTGCACGTGATTGCACAAAGGTTAGAAAGGGTACCGTATCCCCAGATAACATGTATGGATAGCGTGCACATTCAAAATATATGTCTCAGGAGGCAGGCTCAGACGGTGTTAGGCCCAGTATGGATTGCACGTGATTGCACAAAGGTTAGAAAGGGTACCGTATCCCCAGATAACATGTATGGATAGCGTACACATTCAAAATATATGTCTCAGGAGGCAGGCTCAGACGGTGTTAGGCCCAGTATGGATTGCACGTGATTGCACAAAGGTTAGAAAGGGTACCGTATCCCTGGATAACATGTATGGATAGCGTACACATTCAAAATATATGTCTCAGGAGGCAGGCTCAGACGGTGTTAGGCCCAGTATGGATTGCACGTGATTTCACAAAGGTTAGAAAGGGTACCGTATCCCCGGATAACATGTATGGATAGCGTACACATTCAAAATATATGTCTCAGGAGGCAGGCTCAGACGGTGTTAGGCCCAGTATGGATTGCACGTGATTGCACAAAGGTTAGAAAGGGTACCGTATCCCCGGATAACATGTATGGATAGCGTACACATTCAAAATATATGTCTCAGGAGGCAGGCTCAGACGGTGTTAGGCCCAGTATGGATTGCACGTGATTGCACAAAGGTTAGAAAGGGTACCGTATCCCCGGATAACATGTATGGATAGCGTACACATTCAAAATATAAGTCTCAGGAGGCAGGCTCAGACGGTGTTAGGCCCAGTATGGATTGCACGTGATTGCACAAAGGTTAGAAAGGGTACCTTATCCCCAGATAACATTTATGGATAGAGTACACATTCAAAATATATGTCTCAGGAGGCAGGCTCAGACGGTGTTAGGCCCAGTATGGATTGCACGTGATTGCACAAAGGTTAGAAAGGGTACCGTATCCCTGGATAACATGTATGGATAGCGTACACATTCAAAATATATGTCTCAGGAGGCAGGATCAGACGGTGTTAGGCCCAGTATGGATTGCACGTGATTGCACAAAGGTTAGAAAGGGTACGGTATCCCCGGATAACATGTATGGATAGCGTACACATTCAAAATATAAGTCTCAGGAGGCAGGCTCAGACGGTGTTAGGCCCAGTATGGATTGCACGTGATTGCACAAAGGTTAGAAAGGGTACCGTATCCCCAGATAACATGTATGGATAGCGTGCACATTCAAAATATATGTCTCAGGAGGCAGGCTCAGACGGTGTTAGGCCCAGTATGGTTTGCACGTGATTGCACAAAGGTTAGAAAGGGTACCGTATCCCCAGATAACATGTATGGATAGAGTACACATTCAAAATATATGTCTCAGGAGGCAGGCTCAGACGGTGTTAGGCCCAGTATGGATTGCACGTGATTGCACAAAGGTTAGAAAGGGTACCGTATCCCTGGATAACATGTATGGATAGCGTACACATTCAAAATATATGTCTCAGGAGGCAGGCTCAGACGGTGTTAGGCCCAGTATGGATTGCACGTGATTTCACAAAGGTTAGAAAGGGTACCGTCTCCCCGGATAACATGTATGGATAGCGTACACATTCAAAATATATGTGTCAAGAGGCAGGCTCAGACGGTGTTAGGCCCAGTATGGATTGCACGTGATTGCACAAAGGTTAGAAAGGGTACCGTATCCCCAGATAACATATATGGATAGCGTACACATTCAAAATATATGTCTCAGGAGGCAGGCTCAGACGGTATTAGGCCCAGTATGGATTGCAAGTGATTGCACAAAGGTTAGAAAGGGTACCGTATCCCTGGATAACATGTATGGATAGCGTACACATTCAAAATATATGTCTCAGGAGGTAGGCTCAGACGGTGTTAGGCCCAGTATGGATTGCACGTGATTGCACAAAGGTTAGAAAGGGTACCGTATCCCCGGATAACATGTATGGATAGCGTACACATTCAAAATATATGTCTCAGGAGGCAGGCTCAGACGGTGTTAGGCCCAGTATGGATTGCACGTGATTGCACAAAGGTTAGAAAGGGTACCGTATCCCTGGATAACATGTATGGATAGCGTACACATTCAAAATATATGTCTCAGGAGGTAGGCTCAGACGGTGTTAGGCCCAGTATGGATTGCACGTGATTGCACAAAGGTTAGAAAGGGTACCGTATCCCCGGATAACATGTATGGATAGCGTACACATTCAAAATATATGTCTCAGGAGGCAGGCTCAGACGGTGTTAGGCCCAGTATGGATTGCACGTGATTGCACAAAGGTTAGAAAGGGCACCGTATCCCTGGATAACATGTATGGATAGCGTACACATTCAAAATATATGTCTCAGGAGGCAGGCTCAGACGGTGTTTGGCCCAGTATGGATTGCACGTGATTGCACAAAGGTTAGAAAGGGTACCGTATCCCCGGATAACATGTATGGATAGCGTACACATTCAAAATATATGTCTCAGGAGGCAGGCTCAGACGGTGTTAGGCCCAGTATGGATTGCACGTGATTGCACAAAGGTTAGAAAGGGTACCGTATCCCTGGATAACATGTGTGGATAGAGTACACATTCAAAATATATGTCTCAGGAGGCAGGCTCAGACGGTGTTAGGCCCAGTATGGATTGCACGTGATTGCACAAAGGTTAGAAAGGGTACCGTATCCCCGGATAACATGTATGGTTAGCGTACACATTCAAAATATATGTCTCAGGAGGAAGGCTCAGACGGTGTTAGGCCCAGTATGGATTGCACGTGATTGCACAAAGGTTAGAAAGGGTACCGTATCCCTGGATAACATGTGTGGATAGCGTACACATTCAAAATATATGTCTCAGGAGGCAGGCTCAGACGGTGTTAGGCCCAGTATGGATTGCACGTGATTGCACAAAGGTTAGAAAGGGTACCGTATCCCCAGATAACATGTATGGATAGCGTACACATTCAAAATATATGTCTCAGGAGGCAGGCTCAGACGGTGTTAGGCCCAGTATGGATTGCACGTGATTGCACAAAGGTTAGAAAGGGTACCGTATCCCTGGATGACATGTATGGATAGCGTACACATTCAAAATATATGTCTCAGGAGGCAGGCTCAGACGGTGTTAGGCCCAGTATGGATTGCACGTGATTGCACAAAGGTTAGAAAGGGTACCGTATCCCCGGATAACATGTATGGATAGCGTACACATTCAAAATATAAGTCTCAGGAGGCAGGCTCAGACGGTGTTAGGCCCAGTATGGATTGCACGTGATTGCACAAAGGTTAGAAAGGGTACCGTATCCCCAGATAACATGTATGGATAGCGTACACATTCAAAATATATGTCTCAGGAGGCAGGCTCAGACGGTGTTAGGCCCAGTATGGATTGCACGTGATTGCACAAAGGTTAGAAAGGGTACCGTATCCCTGGATAACATGTATGGATAGCGTACACATTCAAAATATATGTCTCAGGAGGCAGGCTCAGACGGTGTTAGGCCCAGTATGTATTGCACGTGATTGCACAAAGGTTAGAAATTGTACCGTATCCCCAGATAACATTTATGGATAGCGTCCACATTCAAAATATATGTCTCAGGAGGCAGGCTCAGACGGTGTTAGGCCCAGTATGGATTGCACGTGATTGCACAAAGGTTAGAAAGGGTACCGTATCCCTGGATAACATGTATGGATAGCGTACACATTCAAAATATATGTCTCAGGAGGCAGGCTCAGACGGTGTTAGGCCCAGTATGGATTGCACGTGATTGCACAAAGGTTAGAAAGGGTACCGTATCCCCGGATAACATGTATGGATAGCGTACACATTCAAAATATATGTCTCAGGAGGCAGGCTCAGACGGTGTTAGGCCCAGTATGGATTGCACGTGATTGCACAAAGGTTAGAAAGGGTACCGTATCCCTGGATAACATGTGTGGATAGAGTACACATTCAAAATATATGTCTCAGGAGGCAGGCTCAGACGGTGTTAGGCCCAGTATGGATTGCACGTGATTGCACAAAGGTTAGAAGGGGTACCGTATCCCCGGATAACATGTATGGATAGCGTACACATTCAAAATATAAGTCTCAGGAGGCAGGCTCAGACGGTGTTAGGCCCAGTATGGATTGCACGTGATTGCACAAAGGTTAGAAAGGGTACCGTATCCCCAGATAACATGTATGGATAGCGTGCACATTCAAAATATATGTCTCAGGAGGCAGGCTCAGACGGTGTTAGGCCCAGTATGGATTGCACGTGATTGCACAAAGGTTAGAAAGGGTACCGTATCCCCAGATAACATGTATGGATAGCGTACACATTCAAAATATATGTCTCAGGAGGCAGGCTCAGACGGTGTTAGGCCCAGTATGGATTGCACGTGATTGCACAAAGGTTAGAAAGGGTACCGTATCCCTGGATAACATGTATGGATAGCGTACACATTCAAAATATATGTCTCAGGAGGCAGGCTCAGACGGTGTTAGGCCCAGTATGGATTGCACGTGATTTCACAAAGGTTAGAAAGGGTACCGTATCCCCGGATAACATGTATGGATAGCGTACACATTCAAAATATATGTCTCAGGAGGCAGGCTCAGACGGTGTTAGGCCCAGTATGGATTGCACGTGATTGCACAAAGGTTAGAAAGGGTACCGTATCCCCGGATAACATGTATGGATAGCGTACACATTCAAAATATATGTCTCAGGAGGCAGGCTCAGACGGTGTTAGGCCCAGTATGGATTGCACGTGATTGCACAAAGGTTAGAAAGGGTACCGTATCCCCGGATAACATGTATGGATAGCGTACACATTCAAAATATAAGTCTCAGGAGGCAGGCTCAGACGGTGTTAGGCCCAGTATGGATTGCACGTGATTGCACAAAGGTTAGAAAGGGTACCTTATCCCCAGATAACATTTATGGATAGAGTACACATTCAAAATATATGTCTCAGGAGGCAGGCTCAGACGGTGTTAGGCCCAGTATGGATTGCACGTGATTGCACAAAGGTTAGAAAGGGTACCGTATCCCTGGATAACATGTATGGATAGCGTACACATTCAAAATATATGTCTCAGGAGGCAGGATCAGACGGTGTTAGGCCCAGTATGGATTGCACGTGATTGCACAAAGGTTAGAAAGGGTACGGTATCCCCGGATAACATGTATGGATAGCGTACACATTCAAAATATAAGTCTCAGGAGGCAGGCTCAGACGGTGTTAGGCCCAGTATGGATTGCACGTGATTGCACAAAGGTTAGAAAGGGTACCGTATCCCCAGATAACATGTATGGATAGCGTGCACATTCAAAATATATGTCTCAGGAGGCAGGCTCAGACGGTGTTAGGCCCAGTATGGTTTGCACGTGATTGCACAAAGGTTAGAAAGGGTACCGTATCCCCAGATAACATGTATGGATAGAGTACACATTCAAAATATATGTCTCAGGAGGCAGGCTCAGACGGTGTTAGGCCCAGTATGGATTGCACGTGATTGCACAAAGGTTAGAAAGGGTACCGTATCCCTGGATAACATGTATGGATAGCGTACACATTCAAAATATATGTCTCAGGAGGCAGGCTCAGACGGTGTTAGGCCCAGTATGGATTGCACGTGATTTCACAAAGGTTAGAAAGGGTACCGTCTCCCCGGATAACATGTATGGATAGCGTACACATTCAAAATATATTTGTCAGGAGGCAGGCTCAGACGGTGTTAGGCCCAGTATGGATTGCACGTGATTGCACAAAGGTTAGAAAGGGTACCGTATCCCCGGATAACATGTATGGATAGCGTACACATTCAAAATATATGTCTCAGGAGGCAGGCTCAGACGGTGTTAGGCCCAGTATGGATTGCACGTGATTGCACAAAGGTTAGAAAGGGTACCGTATCCCCGGATAACATGTATGGATAGCGTACACATTCAAAATATAAGTCTCAGGAGGCAGGCTCAGACGGTGTTAGGCCCAGTATGGATTGCACGTGATTGCACAAAGGTTAGAAAGGGTACCGTATCCCCAGATAACATTTATGGATAGCGTACACATTCAAAATATATGTCTCAGGAGGCAGGCTCAGACGGTGTTAGGCCCAGTATGGATTGCACGTGATTGCACAAAGGTTAGAAAGGGTACCGTATCCCTGGATAACATGTATGGATAGCGTACACATTCAAAATATATGTCTCAGGAGGCAGGCTCAGACGGTGTTAGGCCCAGTATGGATTGCACGTGATTGCACAAAGGTTAGAAAGGGTACGGTATCCCCGGATAACATGTATGGATAGCGTACACATTCAAAATATAAGTCTCAGGAGGCAGGCTCAGAGGGTGTTAGGCCCAGTATGGATTGCACGTGATTGCACAAAGGTTAGAAAGGGTACCGTATCCCCAGATAACATGTATGGATAGTGTACACATTCAAAATATATGTCTCAGGAGGCAGGCTCAGACGGTGTTAGGCCCAGTATGGATTGCACGTGATTGCACAAAGGTTAGAAAGGGTACCGTATCCCCAGATAACATGTATGGATAGCGTACACATTCAAAATATATGTCTCAGGAGGCAGGCTCAGACGGTGTTAGGCCCAGTATGGATTGCACGTGATTGCACAAAGGTTAGAAAGGGTACCGTATCCCTGGATAACATGTATGGATAGCGTACACATTCAAAATATATGTCTCAGGAGGTAGGCTCAGACGGTGTTAGGCCCAGTATGGATTGCACGTGATTGCACAAAGGTTAGAAAGGGTACCGTATCCCCGGATAACATGTATGGATAGCGTACACATTCAAAATATAAGTCTCAGGAGGCAGGCTCAGACGGTGTTAGGCCCAGTATGGATTGCACGTGATTGCACAAAGGTTAGAAAGGGTACCGTATCCCCAGATAACATGTATGGATAGCGTACACATTCAAAATATATGTCTCAGGAGGCAGGCTCAGACGGTGTTAGGCCCAGTATGATTGCACGTGATTGCACAAAGGTTAGAAAGGGTACCGTATCCCCAGATAACATATATGGATAGCGTACACATTCAAATTATATGTCTCAGGAGGCAGGCTCAGACGGTGTTAGGCCCAGTATGGATTGCACGTGATTGCACAAAGGTTAGAAAGGGTACCGTATCCCTGGATAACATGTATGGATAGCGTACACATTCAAAATATATGTCTCAGGAGGCAGGCTCAGACGGTGTTAGGCCCAGTATGGATTGCACGTGATTGCACAAAGGTTAGAAAGTGTACCGTATACCCGGATAACATGTATGGATAGCGTACACATTCAAAATATATGTCTCAGGAGGCAGGCTCAGACGGTGTTAGGCCCAGTATGGATTGCACGTGATTGCACAAAGGTTAGAAAGGGTACCGTATCCCCAGATAACATATATGGATAGCGTACACATTCAAAATATATGTCTCAGGAGGCAGGCTCAGACGGTGTTAGGCCCAGTATGGATTGCACGTGATTGCACAAAGGTTAGAAAGGGTACCGTATCCCTGGATAACTTGTATGGATAGCGTACACATTCAAAATATATGTCTCAGGAGGTAGGCTCAGACGGTGTTAGGCCCAGTATGGATTGCACGTGATTGCACAAAGGTTAGAAAGGGTACCGTATCCCCGGATAACATGTATGGATAGCGTACACATTCAAAATATATGTCTCAGGAGGCAGGCTCAGACGGTGTTAGGCCCAGTATGGATTGCACGTGATTGCACAAAGGTTAGAAAGGGTACCGTATCCCTGGATAACATGTATGGATAGCGTACACATTCAAAATATATGTCTCAGGAGGCAGGCTCAGACGGTGTTAGGCCCAGTATGGATTGCACGTGATTGCACAAAGGTTAGAAAGGGTACCGTATCCCCGGATAACATGTATGGATAGCGTACACATTCAAAATATATGTCTCAGGAGGCAGGCTCAGACGGTGTTAGGCCCAGTATGGATTGCACGTGATTGCACAAAGGTTAGAAAGGGTACCGTATCCCTGGATAACATGTGTGGATAGCGTACACATTCAAAATATATGTCTCAGGAGGTAGGCTCAGACGGTGTTAGGCCCAGTATGGATTGCACGTGATTGCACAAAGGTTAGAAAGGGTACCGTATCCCCGGATAACATGTATGGATAGCGTACACATTCAAAATATATGTCTCAGGAGGCAGGCTCAGACGGTGTTAGGCCCAGTATGGATTGCACGTGATTGCACAAAGGTTAGAAAGGGTACCGTATCCCTGGATAACATGTATGGATAGCGTACACATTCAAAATATATGTCTCAGGAGGCAGGCTCAGACGGTGTTTGGCCCAGTATGGATTGCACGTGATTGCACAAAGGTTAGAAAGGGTACCGTATCCCCGGATAACATGTATGGATAGCGTACACATTCAAAATATATGTCTCAGGAGGCAGGCTCAGACGGTGTTAGGCCCAGTATGGATTGCACGTGATTGCACAAAGGTTAGAAAGGGTACCGTATCCCTGGATAACATGTGTGGATAGAGTACACATTCAAAATATATGTCTCAGGAGGCAGGCTCAGACGGTGTTAGGCCCAGTATGGATTGCACGTGATTGCACAAAGGTTAGAAAGGGTACCGTATCCCCGGATAACATGTATGGATAGCGTACACATTCAAAATATATGTCTCAGGAGGAAGGCTCAGACGGTGTTAGGCCCAGTATGGATTGCACGTGATTGCACAAAGGTTAGAAAGGGTACCGTATCCCTGGATAACATGTGTGGATAGCGTACACATTCAAAATATATGTCTCAGGAGGCAGGCTCAGACGGTGTTAGGCCCAGTATGGATTGCACGTGATTGCACAAAGGTTAGAAAGGGTACCGTATCCCCAGATAACATGTATGGATAGCGTACACATTCAAAATATATGTCTCAGGAGGCAGGCTCAGACGGTGTTAGGCCCAGTATGGATTGCACGTGATTGCACAAAGGTTAGAAAGGGTACCGTATCCCTGGATAACATGTATGGATAGCGTACACATTCAAAATATATGTCTCAGGAGGCAGGCTCAGACGGTGTTAGGCCCAGTATGGATTGCACGTGATTGCACAAAGGTTAGAAAGGGTACCGTATCCCCGGATAACATGTATGGATAGCGTACACATTCAAAATATAAGTCTCAGGAGGCAGGCTCAGACGGTGTTAGGCCCAGTATGGATTGCACGTGATTGCACAAAGGTTAGAAAGGGTACCGTATCCCCAGATAACATGTATGGATAGCGTACACATTCAAAATATATGTCTCAGGAGGCAGGCTCAGACGGTGTTAGGCCCAGTATGGATTGCACGTGATTGCACAAAGGTTAGAAAGGGTACCGTATCCCTGGATAACATGTATGGATAGCGTACACATTCAAAATATATGTCTCAGGAGGCAGGCTCAGACGGTGTTAGGCCCAGTATGTATTGCACGTGATTGCACAAAGGTTAGAAATTGTACCGTATCCCCAGATAACATTTATGGATAGCGTCCACATTCAAAATATATGTCTCAGGAGGCAGGCTCAGACGGTGTTAGGCCCAGTATGGATTGCACGTGATTGCACAAAGGTTAGAAAGGGTACCGTATCCCTGGATAACATGTATGGATAGCGTACACATTCAAAATATATGTCTCAGGAGGCAGGCTCAGACGGTGTTAGGCCCAGTATGGATTGCACGTGATTGCACAAAGGTTAGAAAGGGTACCATATCCCCGGATAACATGTATGGATAGCGTACACATTCAAAATATATGTCTCAGGAGGCAGGCTCAGACGGTGTTAGGCCCAGTATGGATTGCACGTGATTGCACAAAGGTTAGAAAGGGTACCGTATCCCTGGATAACATGTGTGGATAGAGTACACATTCAAAATATATGTCTCAGGAGGCAGGCTCAGACGGTGTTAGGCCCAGTATGGATTGCACGTGATTGCACAAAGGTTAGAAAGGGTACCGTATCCCCGGATAACATGTATGGATAGCGTACACATTCAAAATATAAGTCTCAGGAGGCAGGCTCAGACGGTGTTAGGCCCAGTATGGATTGCACGTGATTGCACAAAGGTTAGAAAGGGTACCGTATCCCCAGATAACATGTATGGATAGCGTGCACATTCAAAATATATGTCTCAGGAGGCAGGCTCAGACGGTGTTAGGCCCAGTATGGATTGCACGTGATTGCACAAAGGTTAGAAAGGGTACCGTATCCCCAGATAACATGTATGGATAGCGTACACATTCAAAATATATGTCTCAGGAGGCAGGCTCAGACGGTGTTAGGCCCAGTATGGATTGCACGTGATTGCACAAAGGTTAGAAAGGGTACCGTATCCCTGGATAACATGTATGGATAGCGTACACATTCAAAATATATGTCTCAGGAGGCAGGCTCAGACGGTGTTAGGCCCAGTATGGATTGCACGTGATTTCACAAAGGTTAGAAAGGGTACCGTATCCCCGGATAACATGTATGGATAGCGTACACATTCAAAATATATGTCTCAGGAGGCAGGCTCAGACGGTGTTAGGCCCAGTATGGATTGCACGTGATTGCACAAAGGTTAGAAAGGGTACCGTATCCCCGGATAACATGTATGGATAGCGTACACATTCAAAATATATGTCTCAGGAGGCAGGCTCAGACGGTGTTAGGCCCAGTATGGATTGCACGTGATTGCACAAAGGTTAGAAAGGGTACCGTATCCCCGGATAACATGTATGGATAGCGTACACATTCAAAATATAAGTCTCAGGAGGCAGGCTCAGACGGTGTTAGGCCCAGTATGGATTGCACGTGATTGCACAAAGGTTAGAAAGGGTACCTTATCCCCAGATAACATTTATGGATAGAGTACACATTCAAAATATATGTCTCAGGAGGCAGGCTCAGACGGTGTTAGGCCCAGTATGGATTGCACGTGATTGCACAAAGGTTAGAAAGGGTACCGTATCCCTGGATAACATGTATGGATAGCGTACACATTCAAAATATATGTCTCAGGAGGCAGGATCAGACGGTGTTAGGCCCAGTATGGATTGCACGTGATTGCACAAAGGTTAGAAAGGGTACGGTATCCCCGGATAACATGTATGGATAGCGTACACATTCAAAATATAAGTCTCAGGAGGCAGGCTCAGACGGTGTTAGGCCCAGTATGGATTGCACGTGATTGCACAAAGGTTAGAAAGGGTACCGTATCCCCAGATAACATGTATGGATAGCGTGCACATTCAAAATATATGTCTCAGGAGGCAGGCTCAGACGGTGTTAGGCCCAGTATGGTTTGCACGTGATTGCACAAAGGTTAGAAAGGGTACCGTATCCCCAGATAACATGTATGGATAGAGTACACATTCAAAATATATGTCTCAGGAGGCAGGCTCAGACGGTGTTAGGCCCAGTATGGATTGCACGTGATTGCACAAAGGTTAGAAAGGGTACCGTATCCCTGGATAACATGTATGGATAGCGTACACATTCAAAATATATGTCTCAGGAGGCAGGCTCAGACGGTGTTAGGCCCAGTATGGATTGCACGTGATTTCACAAAGGTTAGAAAGGGTACCGTCTCCCCGGATAACATGTATGGATAGCGTACACATTCAAAATATATGTGTCAAGAGGCAGGCTCAGACGGTGTTAGGCCCAGTATGGATTGCACGTGATTGCACAAAGGTTAGAAAGGGTACCGTATCCCCAGATAACATATATGGATAGCGTACACATTCAAAATATATGTCTCAGGAGGCAGGCTCAGACGTATTAGGCCCAGTATGGATTGCAAGTGATTGCACAAAGGTTAGAAAGGGTACCGTATCCCTGGATAACATGTATGGATAGCGTACACATTCAAAATATATGTCTCAGGAGGTAGGCTCAGACGGTGTTAGGCCCAGTATGGATTGCACGTGATTGCACAAAGGTTAGAAAGGGTACCGTATCCCCGGATAACATGTATGGATAGCGTACACATTCAAAATATATGTCTCAGGAGGCAGGCTCAGACGGTGTTAGGCCCAGTATGGATTGCACGTGATTGCACAAAGGTTAGAAAGGGTACCGTATCCCTGGATAACATGTATGGATAGCGTACACATTCAAAATATATGTCTCAGGAGGTAGGCTCAGACGGTGTTAGGCCCAGTATGGATTGCACGTGATTGCACAAAGGTTAGAAAGGGTACCGTATCCCCGGATAACATGTATGGATAGCGTACACATTCAAAATATATGTCTCAGGAGGCAGGCTCAGACGGTGTTAGGCCCAGTATGGATTGCACGTGATTGCACAAAGGTTAGAAAGGGTACCGTATCCCTGGATAACATGTATGGATAGCGTACACATTCAAAATATATGTCTCAGGAGGCAGGCTCAGACGGTGTTTGGCCCAGTATGGATTGCACGTGATTGCACAAAGGTTAGAAAGGGTACCGTATCCCCGGATAACATGTATGGATAGCGTACACATTCAAAATATATGTCTCAGGAGGCAGGCTCAGACGGTGTTAGGCCCAGTATGGATTGCACGTGATTGCACAAAGGTTAGAAAGGGTACCGTATCCCTGGATAACATGTGTGGATAGAGTACACATTCAAAATATATGTCTCAGGAGGCAGGCTCAGACGGTGTTAGGCCCAGTATGGATTGCACGTGATTGCACAAAGGTTAGAAAGGGTACCGTATCCCCGGATAACATGTATGGATAGCGTACACATTCAAAATATATGTCTCAGGAGGAAGGCTCAGACGGTGTTAGGCCCAGTATGGATTGCACGTGATTGCACAAAGGTTAGAAAGGGTACCGTATCCCTGGATAACATGTGTGGATAGCGTACACATTCAAAATATATGTCTCAGGAGGCAGGCTCAGACGGTGTTAGGCCCAGTATGGATTGCACGTGATTGCACAAAGGTTAGAAAGGGTACCGTATCCCCAGATAACATGTATGGATAGCGTACACATTCAAAATATATGTCTCAGGAGGCAGGCTCAGACGGTGTTAGGCCCAGTATGGATTGCACGTGATTGCACAAAGGTTAGAAAGGGTACCGTATCCCTGGATAACATGTATGGATAGCGTACACATTCAAAATATATGTCTCAGGAGGCAGGCTCAGACGGTGTTAGGCCCAGTATGGATTGCACGTGATTGCACAAAGGTTAGAAAGGGTACCGTATCCCCGGATAACATGTATGGATAGCGTACACATTCAAAATATAAGTCTCAGGAGGCAGGCTCAGACGGTGTTAGGCCCAGTATGGATTGCACGTGATTGCACAAAGGTTAGAAAGGGTACCGTATCCCCAGATAACATGTATGGATAGCGTACACATTCAAAATATATGTCTCAGGAGGCAGGCTCAGACGGTGTTAGGCCCAGTATGGATTGCACGTGATTGCACAAAGGTTAGAAAGGGTACCGTATCCCTGGATAACATGTATGGATAGCGTACACATTCAAAATATATGTCTCAGGAGGCAGGCTCAGACGGTGTTAGGCCCAGTATGTATTGCACGTGATTGCACAAAGGTTAGAAATTGTACCGTATCCCCAGATAACATTTATGGATAGCGTCCACATTCAAAATATATGTCTCAGGAGGCAGGCTCAGACGGTGTTAGGCCCAGTATGGATTGCACGTGATTGCACAAAGGTTAGAAAGGGTACCGTATCCCTGGATAACATGTATGGATAGCGTACACATTCAAAATATATGTCTCAGGAGGCAGGCTCAGACGGTGTTAGGCCCAGTATGGATTGCACGTGATTGCACAAAGGTTAGAAAGGGTACCGTATCCCCGGATAACATGTATGGATAGCGTACACATTCAAAATATATGTCTCAGGAGGCAGGCTCAGACGGTGTTAGGCCCAGTATGGATTGCACGTGATTGCACAAAGGTTAGAAAGGGTACCGTATCCCTGGATAACATGTGTGGATAGAGTACACATTCAAAATATATGTCTCAGGAGGCAGGCTCAGACGGTGTTAGGCCCAGTATGGATTGCACGTGATTGCACAAAGGTTAGAAGGGGTACCGTATCCCCGGATAACATGTATGGATAGCGTACACATTCAAAATATAAGTCTCAGGAGGCAGGCTCAGACGGTGTTAGGCCCAGTATGGATTGCACGTGATTGCACAAAGGTTAGAAAGGGTACCGTATCCCCAGATAACATGTATGGATAGCGTGCACATTCAAAATATATGTCTCAGGAGGCAGGCTCAGACGGTGTTAGGCCCAGTATGGATTGCACGTGATTGCACAAAGGTTAGAAAGGGTACCGTATCCCCAGATAACATGTATGGATAGCGTACACATTCAAAATATATGTCTCAGGAGGCAGGCTCAGACGGTGTTAGGCCCAGTATGGATTGCACGTGATTGCACAAAGGTTAGAAAGGGTACCGTATCCCTGGATAACATGTATGGATAGCGTACACATTCAAAATATATGTCTCAGGAGGCAGGCTCAGACGGTGTTAGGCCCAGTATGGATTGCACGTGATTTCACAAAGGTTAGAAAGGGTACCGTATCCCCGGATAACATGTATGGATAGCGTACACATTCAAAATATATGTCTCAGGAGGCAGGCTCAGACGGTGTTAGGCCCAGTATGGATTGCACGTGATTGCACAAAGGTTAGAAAGGGTACCGTATCCCCGGATAACATGTATGGATAGCGTACACATTCAAAATATATGTCTCAGGAGGCAGGCTCAGACGGTGTTAGGCCCAGTATGGATTGCACGTGATTGCACAAAGGTTAGAAAGGGTACCGTATCCCCGGATAACATGTATGGATAGCGTACACATTCAAAATATAAGTCTCAGGAGGCAGGCTCAGACGGTGTTAGGCCCAGTATGGATTGCACGTGATTGCACAAAGGTTAGAAAGGGTACCTTATCCCCAGATAACATTTATGGATAGAGTACACATTCAAAATATATGTCTCAGGAGGCAGGCTCAGACGGTGTTAGGCCCAGTATGGATTGCACGTGATTGCACAAAGGTTAGAAAGGGTACCGTATCCCTGGATAACATGTATGGATAGCGTACACATTCAAAATATATGTCTCAGGAGGCAGGATCAGACGGTGTTAGGCCCAGTATGGATTGCACGTGATTGCACAAAGGTTAGAAAGGGTACGGTATCCCCGGATAACATGTATGGATAGCGTACACATTCAAAATATAAGTCTCAGGAGGCAGGCTCAGACGGTGTTAGGCCCAGTATGGATTGCACGTGATTGCACAAAGGTTAGAAAGGGTACCGTATCCCCAGATAACATGTATGGATAGCGTGCACATTCAAAATATATGTCTCAGGAGGCAGGCTCAGACGGTGTTAGGCCCAGTATGGTTTGCACGTGATTGCACAAAGGTTAGAAAGGGTACCGTATCCCCAGATAACATGTATGGATAGAGTACACATTCAAAATATATGTCTCAGGAGGCAGGCTCAGACGGTGTTAGGCCCAGTATGGATTGCACGTGATTGCACAAAGGTTAGAAAGGGTACCGTATCCCTGGATAACATGTATGGATAGCGTACACATTCAAAATATATGTCTCAGGAGGCAGGCTCAGACGGTGTTAGGCCCAGTATGGATTGCACGTGATTTCACAAAGGTTAGAAAGGGTACCGTCTCCCCGGATAACATGTATGGATAGCATACACATTCAAAATATATGTGTCAGGAGGCAGGCTCAGACGGTGTTAGGCCCAGTATGGATTGCACGTGATTGCACAAAGGTTAGAAAGGGTACCGTATCCCCGGATAACATGTATGGATAGCGTACACATTCAAAATATATGTCTCAGGAGGCAGGCTCAGACGGTGTTAGGCCCAGTATGGATTGCACGTGATTGCACAAAGGTTAGAAAGGGTACCGTATCCCCGGATAACATGTATGGATAGCGTACACATTCAAAATATAAGTCTCAGGAGGCAGGCTCAGACGGTGTTAGGCCCAGTATGGATTGCACGTGATTGCACAAAGGTTAGAAAGGGTACCGTATCCCCAGATAACATTTATGGATAGCGTACACATTCAAAATATATGTCTCAGGAGGCAGGCTCAGACGGTGTTAGGCCCAGTATGGATTGCACGTGATTGCACAAAGGTTAGAAAGGGTACCGTATCCCTGGATAACATGTATGGATAGCGTACACATTCAAAATATATGTCTCAGGAGGCAGGCTCAGACGGTGTTAGGCCCAGTATGGATTGCACGTGATTGCACAAAGGTTAGAAAGGGTACGGTATCCCCGGATAACATGTATGGATAGCGTACACATTCAAAATATAAGTCTCAGGAGGCAGGCTCAGAGGGTGTTAGGCCCAGTATGGATTGCACGTGATTGCACAAAGGTTAGAAAGGGTACCGTATCCCCAGATAACATGTATGGATAGTGTACACATTCAAAATATATGTCTCAGGAGGCAGGCTCAGACGGTGTTAGGCCCAGTATGGATTGCACGTGATTGCACAAAGGTTAGAAAGGGTACCGTATCCCCAGATAACATGTATGGATAGCGTACACATTCAAAATATATGTCTCAGGAGGCAGGCTCAGACGGTGTTAGGCCCAGTATGGATTGCACGTGATTGCACAAAGGTTAGAAAGGGTACCGTATCCCTGGATAACATGTATGGATAGCGTACACATTCAAAATATATGTCTCAGGAGGTAGGCTCAGACGGTGTTAGGCCCAGTATGGATTGCACGTGATTGCACAAAGGTTAGAAAGGGTACCGTATCCCCGGATAACATGTATGGATAGCGTACACATTCAAAATATAAGTCTCAGGAGGCAGGCTCAGACGGTGTTAGGCCCAGTATGGATTGCACGTGATTGCACAAAGGTTAGAAAGGGTACCGTATCCCCAGATAACATGTATGGATAGCGTACACATTCAAAATATATGTCTCAGGAGGCAGGCTCAGACGGTGTTAGGCCCAGTATGATTGCACGTGATTGCACAAAGGTTAGAAAGGGTACCGTATCCCCAGATAACATATATGGATAGCGTACACATTCAAATTATATGTCTCAGGAGGCAGGCTCAGACGGTGTTAGGCCCAGTATGGATTGCACGTGATTGCACAAAGGTTAGAAAGGGTACCGTATCCCTGGATAACATGTATGGATAGCGTACACATTCAAAATATATGTCTCAGGAGGCAGGCTCAGACGGTGTTAGGCCCAGTATGGATTGCACGTGATTGCACAAAGGTTAGAAAGTGTACCGTATACCCGGATAACATGTATGGATAGCGTACACATTCAAAATATATGTCTCAGGAGGCAGGCTCAGACGGTGTTAGGCCCAGTATGGATTGCACGTGATTGCACAAAGGTTAGAAAGGGTACCGTATCCCCAGATAACATATATGGATAGCGTACACATTCAAAATATATGTCTCAGGAGGCAGGCTCAGACGGTGTTAGGCCCAGTATGGATTGCACGTGATTGCACAAAGGTTAGAAAGGGTACCGTATCCCTGGATAACTTGTATGGATAGCGTACACATTCAAAATATATGTCTCAGGAGGTAGGCTTAGACGGTGTTAGGCCCAGTATGGATTGCACGTGATTGCACAAAGGTTAGAAAGGGTACCGTATCCCCGGATAACATGTATGGATAGCGTACACATTCAAAATATATGTCTCAGGAGGCAGGCTCAGACGGTGTTAGGCCCAGTATGGATTGCACGTGATTGCACAAAGGTTAGAAAGGGTACCGTATCCCTGGATAACATGTATGGATAGCGTACACATTCAAAATATATGTCTCAGGAGGCAGGCTCAGACGGTGTTAGGCCCAGTATGGATTGCACGTGATTGCACAAAGGTTAGAAAGGGTACCGTATCCCCGGATAACATGTATGGATAGCGTACACATTCAAAATATATGTCTCAGGAGGCAGGCTCAGACGGTGTTAGGCCCAGTATGGATTGCACGTGATTGCACAAAGGTTAGAAAGGGTACCGTATCCCTGGATAACATGTGTGGATAGCGTACACATTCAAAATATATGTCTCAGGAGGCAGGCTCAGACGGTGTTAGGCCCAGTATGGATTGCACGTGATTGCACAAAGGTTAGAAAGGGTACCGTATCCCCAGATAACATGTATGGATAGCGTACACATTCAAAATATATGTCTCAGGAGGCAGGCTCAGACGGTGTTAGGCCCAGTATGGATTGCACGTGATTGCACAAAGGTTAGAAAGGGTACCGTATCCCTGGATAACATGTATGGATAGCGTACACATTCAAAATATATGTCTCAGGAGGCAGGCTCAGACGGTGTTAGGCCCAGTATGGATTGCACGTGATTGCACAAAGGTTAGAAAGGGTACCGTATCCCCGGATAACATGTATGGATAGCGTACACATTCAAAATATAAGTCTCAGGAGGCAGGCTCAGACGGTGTTAGGCCCAGTATGGATTGCACGTGATTGCACAAATGTTAGAAAGGGTACCGTATCCCAAGATAACATGTATGGATAGCGTGCACATTCAAAATATATGTCTCATGAGGCAGGCTCAGACGGTGTTAGGCCCAGTATGGATTGCACGTGATTGCACAAAGGTTAGAAAGGGTACCGTATCCCCGGATAACATGTATGGATAGCGTACACATTCAAAATATAAGTCTCAGGAGGCAGGCTCAGACGGTGTTAGGCCCAGTATGGATTGCACGTGATTGCACAAAGGTTAGAAAGGGTACCGTATCCCCAGATAACATGTATGGATAGCGTACACATTCAAAATGTATGTCTCAGGAGGCAGGCTCAGACGGTGTTAGGCCCAGTATGGATTGCATGTGATTGCACAAAGGTTAGAAAGGGTACCGTATCCCCAGATAACATGTATGGATAGCGTACACATTCAAAATATATGTCTCAGGAGGCAGGCTCAGACGGTGTTAGGCCCAGTATGGATTGCACGTGATTGCACAAAGGTTAGAAAGGGTACCGTATCCCTGGATAACATGTATGGATAGCGTACACATACAAAATATATGTCTCAGGAGGCAGGCTCAGACGGTGTTAGGCCCAGTATGGATTGCACGTGATTTCACAAAGGTTAGAAAGGGTACCGTATCCCCGGATAACATGTATGGATAGCGTACACATTCAAAATATATGTCTCAGGAGGCAGGCTCAGACGGTGTTAGGCCCAGTATGGATTGCACGTGATTGCACAAAGGTTAGAAAGGGTACCGTATCCCCGGATAACATGTATGGATAGCGTACACATTCAAAATATATGTCTCAGGAGGCAGGCTCAGACGGTGTTAGGCCCAGTATGGATTGCACGTGATTGCACAAAGGTTAGAAAGGGTACCGTATCCCTGGATAACATGTGTGGATAGCGTACACATTCAAAATATATGTCTCAGGAGGCAGGCTCAGACGGTGTTAGGCCCAGTATGGATTGCACGTGATTGCACAAAGGTTAGAAAGGGTACCGTATCCCCAGATAACATGTATGGATAGTGTACACATTCAAAATATATGTCTCAGGAGGCAGGCTCAGACGGTGTTAGGCCCAGTATGGATTGCACGTGATTGCACAAAGGTTAGAAAGGGTACCGTATCCCTGGATAACATGTATGGATAGCGTACACATTCAAAATATATGTCTCAGGAGGCAGGCTCAGATGGTGTTAGGCCCAGTATGGATTGCACGTGATTGCACAAAGGTTAGAAAGGGTACCGTATCCCCGGATAACATGTATGGATAGCGTACACATTCAAAATATAAGTCTCAGGAGGCAGGCTCAGACGGTGTTAGGCCCAGTATGGATTGCACGTGATTGCACAAAGGTTAGAAAGGGTACCGTATCCCCAGATAACATGTATGGATAGCGTACACATTCAAAATATATGTCTCAGGAGGCAGGCTCAGACGGTGTTAGGCCCAGTATGGATTGCACGTGATGGCACAAATGTTAGAAAGGGTACCGTATCCCCAGATAACATGTATGGATAGCGTACACATTCAAAATATATGTCTCAGGAGGCAGGCTCAGACGGTGTTAGGCCCAGTATGGATTGCACGTGATTGCACAAAGGTTAGAAAGGGTACCGTATCCCTGGATAACATGTATGGATAGCGTACACATTCAAAATATATGTCTCAGGAGGCAGGCTCAGACGGTGTTAGGCCCAGTATGGATTGCACGTGATTGCACAAAGGTTAGAAAGGGTACCGTATCTCCGGATAACATGTATGGATAGCGTACACATTCAAAATATATGTCTCAGGAGGCAGGCTCAGACGGTGTTAGGCCCAGTATGGATTGCACGTGATTGCACAAAGGTTAGAAAGGGTACCGTATCCCTGGATAACATGTGTGGATAGCATACACATTCAAAATATATGTCTCAGGAGGCAGGCTCAGACGGTGTTAGACCCAGTATGGATTGCACGTGATTGCACAAAGGTTAGAAAGGGTACCGTATCCCTGGATAACATGTATGGATAGCGTACACATTCAAAATATATGTCTCAGGAGGCAGGCTCAGACGGTGTTAGGCCCAGTATGGATTGCACGTGAATGCACAAAGGTTAGAAAGGGTACCGTATCCCCAGATAACATGTATGGATAGCGTACACATTCAAAATATATGTCTCAGGAGGCAGGCTCAGACGGTGTTAGGCCCAGTATGGATTGCACGTGATTTCACAAAGGTTAGAAAGGGTACCGTATCCCCGGATAACATGTATGGATAGCGTACACATTCAAAATATATGTCTCAGGAGGCAGGCTCAGACGGTGTTAGGCCCAGTATGGATTGCATGTGATTGCACAAAGGTTAGAAAGGGTACCGTATCCCCGGATAACATGTATTTGATAGCGTACACATTCAAAATATATGTCTCAGGAGGCAGGCTCAGACGGTGTTAGGCCCAGTATGGATTGCACGTGATTGCACAAAGGTTAGAAAGGGTACCGTATCCCTGGATAACATGTGTGGATAGCGTACACATTCAAAATATATGTCTCAGGAGGCAGGCTCAGACGGTGTTAGGCCCAGTATGGATTGCACGTGATTGCACAAAGGTTAGAAAGGGTACCGTATCCCCAGATAACATGTATGGATAGCGTACACATTCAAAATATATGTCTCAGGAGGCAGGCTCAGACGGTGTTAGGCCCAGTATGGATTGCACGTGATTGCACAAAGGTTAGAAAGGGTACCGTATCCCTGGATAACATGTATGAATAGCGTACACATTCAAAATATATGTCTCAGGAGGCAGGCTCAGACGGTGTTAGGCCCAGTATGGATTGCACGTGATTGCACAAAGGTTAGAAAGGGTACCGTATCCCCGGATAACATGTATGGATAGCGTACACATTCAAAATATAAGTCTCAGGAGGCAGGCTCAGACGGTGTTAGGCCCAGTATGGATTGCACGTGATTGCACAAAGGTTAGAAAGGGTACCGTATCCCCAGATAACATGTATGGATAGCGTACACATTCAAAATATATGTCTCAGGAGGCAGGCTCAGACGGTGTTAGGCCCAGTATGGATTGCACGTGATTGCACAAAGGTTAGAAAGGGTACCGTATCCCTGGATAACATGTATGGATAGCGTACACATTCAAAATATATGTCTCAGGAGGCAGGCTCAGACGGTGTTAGGCCCAGTATGTATTGCACGTGATTGCACAAAGGTTAGAAATTGTACCGTATCCCCAGATAACATTTATGGATAGCGTCCACATTCAAAATATATGTCTCAGGAGGCAGGCTCAGACGGTGTTAGGCCCAGTATGGATTGCACGTGATTGCACAAAGGTTAGAAAGGGTACCGTATCCCCAGATAACATGTATGGATAGCGTACACATTCAAAATATATGTCTCAGGAGGCAGGCTCAGACGGTGTTAGGCCCAGTATGGATTGCACGTGATTGCACAAAGGTTAGAAAGGGTACCGTATCCCTGGATAACATGTATGAATAGCGTACACATTCAAAATATATGTCTCAGGAGGCAGGCTCAGACGGTGTTAGGCCCAGTATGGATTGCACGTGATTGCACAAAGGTTAGAAAGGGTACCGTATCCCCGGATAACATGTATGGATAGCGTACACATTCAAAATATAAGTCTCAGGAGGCAGGCTCAGACGGTGTTAGGCCCAGTATGGATTGCACGTGATTGCACAAAGGTTAGAAAGGGTACCGTATCCCCAGATAACATGTATGGATAGCGTACACATTCAAAATATATGTCTCAGGAGGCAGGCTCAGACGGTGTTAGGCCCAGTATGGATTGCACGTGATTGCACAAAGGTTAGAAAGGGTACCGTATCCCTGGATAACATGTATGGATAGCGTACACATTCAAAATATATGTCTCAGGAGGCAGGCTCAGACGGTGTTAGGCCCAGTATGTATTGCACGTGATTGCACAAAGGTTAGAAATTGTACCGTATCCCCAGATAACATTTATGGATAGCGTCCACATTCAAAATATATGTCTCAGGAGGCAGGCTCAGACGGTGTTAGGCCCAGTATGGATTGCACGTGATTGCACAAAGGTTAGAAAGGGTACCGTATCCCCAGATAACATGTATGGATAGCGTACACATTCAAAATATATGTCTCAGGAGGCAGGCTCAGACGGTGTTAGGCCCAGTATGGATTGCACGTGATTGCACAAAGGTTAGAAAGGGTACCGTATCCCTGGATAACATGTATGGATAGCGTACACATTCAAAATATATGTCTCAGGAGGCAGGCTCAGACGGTGTTAGGCCCAGTATGGATTGCACGTGATTGCACAAAGGTTAGAAAGGGTACCGTATCCCCGGATAACATGTATGGATAGCGTACACATTCAAAATATATGTCTCAGGAGGCAGGCTCAGACGGTGTTAGGCCCAGTATGGATTGCACGTGATTGCACAAAGGTTAGAAAGGGTACCGTATCCCTGGATAACATGTATGGATAGCGTACACATTCAAAATATATGTCTCAGGAGGCAGGCTCAGATGGTGTTAGGCCCAGTATGGATTGCACGTGATTGCACAAAGGTTAGAAAGGGTACCGTATCCCCGGATAACATGTATGGATAGCGTACACATTCAAAATATATGTCTCAGGAGGCAGGCTCAGACGGTGTTAGGCCCAGTATGGATTGCACGTGATTGCACAAAGGTTAGAAAGGGTACCGTATCCCTGGATAACATGTGTGGATAGCGTACACATTCAAAATATATGTCTCAGGAGGCAGGCTCAGACGGTGTTAGGCCCAGTATGGATTGCACGTGATTGCACAAAGGTTAGAAAGGGTACCGTATCCCCAGATAACATGTATGGATAGCGTACACATTCAAAATATATGTCTCAGGAGGCAGGCTCAGACGGTGTTAGGCCCAGTATGGATTGCACGTGATTTCACAAAGGTTAGAAAGGGTACCGTATCCCTGGATAACATGTATGGATAGCGTACACATTCAAAATATATGTCTCAGGAGGCAGGCTCAGACGGTGTTAGGCCCAGTATGGATTGCACGTGATTGCACAAAGGTTAGAAAGGGTACCGTATCCCCGGATAACATGTATGGATAGCGTAAACATTCAAAATATAAGTCTCAGGAGGCAGGCTCAGACGGTGTTAGGCCCAGTATGGATTGCACGTGATTGCACAAATGTTAGAAAGGGTACCGTATCCCAAGATAACATGTATGGATAGCGTACACATTCAAAATATATGTCTCATGAGGCAGGCTCAGACGGTGTTAGGCCCAGTATGGATTGCACGTGATTGCACAAAGGTTAGAAAGGGTACCGTATCCCCGGATAACATGTATGGATAGCGTACACATTCAAAATATAAGTCTCAGGAGGCAGGCTCAGACGGTGTTAGGCCCAGTATGGATTGCACGTGATTGCACAAAGGTTAGAAAGGGTACCGTATCCCCAGATAACATGTATGGATAGCGTACACATTCAAAATGTATGTCTCAGGAGGCAGGCTCAGACGGTGTTAGGCCCAGTATGGATTGCACGTGATTGCACAAAGGTTAGAAAGGGTACCGTATCCCCAGATAACATGTATGGATAGCGTACACAATCAAAATATATGTCTCAGGAGGCAGGCTCAGACGGTGTTAGGCCCAGTATGGATTGCACGTGATTGCACAAAGGTTAGAAAGGGTACCGTATCCCTGGATAACATGTATGGATAGCGTACACATACAAAATATATGTCTCAGGAGGTAGGCTCAGACGGTGTTAGGCCCAGTATGGATTGCACGTGATTTCACAAAGGTTAAAAAGGGTACCGTATCCCCGGATAACATGTATGGATAGCGTACACATTCAAAATATATGTCTCAGGAGGCAGGCTCAGACGGTGTTAGGCCCAGTATGGATTGCACGTGATTGCACAAAGGTTAGAAAGGGTACCGTATCCCCGGATAACATGTATGGATAGCGTACACATTCAAAATATATGTCTCAGGAGGCAGGCTCAGACGGTGTTAGGCCCAGTATGGATTGCACGTGATTGCACAAAGGTTAGAAAGGGTACCGTATCCCTGGATAACATGTGTGGATAGCGTACACATTCAAAATATATGTCTCAGGAGGCAGGCTCAGACGGTGTTAGGCCCAGTATGGATTGCACGTGATTGCACAAAGGTTAGAAAGGGTACCGTATCCCCAGATAACATGTATGGATAGTCTACACATTCAAAATATATGTCTCAGGAGGCAGGCTCAGACGGTGTTAGGCCCAGTATGGATTGCACGTGATTGCACAAAGGTTAGAAAGGGTACCGTATCCCTGGATAACATGTATGGATAGCGTACACATTCAAAATATATGTCTCAGGAGGCAGGCTCAGACGGTGTTAGGCCCAGTATGGATTGCACGTGATTGCACAAAGGTTAGAAAGGGTACCGTATCCCCGGATAACATGTATGGATAGCGTACACATTCAAAATATAAGTCTCAGGAGGCAGGCTCAGACGGTGTTAGGCCCAGTATGGATTGCACGTGATTGCACAAAGGTTAGAAAGGGTACCGTATCCCCAGATAACATGTATGGATAGCGTACACATTCAAAATATATGTCTCAGGAGGCAGGCTCAGACGGTGTTAGGCCCAGTATGGATTGCACGTGATGGCACAAATGTTAGAAAGGGTACCGTATCCCCAGATAACATGTATGGATAGCGTACACATTCAAAATATATGTCTCAGGAGGCAGGCTCAGACGGTGTTAGGCCCAGTATGGATTGCACGTGATTGCACAAAGGTTAGAAAGGGTACCGTATCCCTGGATAACATGTATGGATAGCGTACACATTCAAAATATATGTCTCAGGAGGCAGGCTCAGACGGTGTTAGGCCCAGTATGGATTGCACGTGATTGCACAAAGGTTAGAAAGGGTACCGTATCTCCGGATAACATGTATGGATAGCGTACACATTCAAAATATATGTCTCAGGAGGCAGGCTCAGACGGTGTTAGGCCCAGTATGGATTGCACGTGATTGCACAAAGGTTAGAAAGGGTACCGTATCCCTGGATAACATGTGTGGATAGCATACACATTCAAAATATATGTCTCAGGAGGCAGGCTCAGACGGTGTTAGACCCAGTATGGATTGCACGTGATTGCACAAAGGTTAGAAAGGGTACCGTATCCCTGGATAACATGTATGGATAGCGTACACATTCAAAATATATGTCTCAGGAGGCAGGCTCAGACGGTGTTAGGCCCAGTATGGATTGCACGTGAATGCACAAAGGTTAGAAAGGGTACCGTATCCCCAGATAACATGTATGGATAGCGTACACATTCAAAATATATGTCTCAGGAGGCAGGCTCAGACGGTGTTAGGCCCAGTATGGATTGCACGTGATTTCACAAAGGTTAGAAAGGGTACCGTATCCCCGGATAACATGTATGGATAGCGTACACATTCAAAATATATGTCTCAGGAGGCAGGCTCAGACGGTGTTAGGCCCAGTATGGATTGCACGTGATTGCACAAAGGTTAGAAAGGGTACCGTATCCCCGGATAACATGTATGGATAGCGTACACATTCAAAATATATGTCTCAGGAGGCAGGCTCAGACGGTGTTAGGCCCAGTATGGATTGCACGTGATTGCACAAAGGTTAGAAAGGGTACCGTATCCCTGGATAACATGTGTGGATAGCGTACACATTCAAAATATATGTCTCAGGAGGCAGGCTCAGACGGTGTTAGGCCCAGTATGGATTGCACGTGATTGCACAAAGGTTAGAAAGGGTACCGTATCCCCAGATAACATGTATGGATAGCGTACACATTCAAAATATATGTCTCAGGAGGCAGGCTCAGACGGTGTTAGGCCCAGTATGGATTGCACGTGATTGCACAAAGGTTAGAAAGGGTACCGTATCCCTGGATAACATGTATGGATAGTGTACACATTCAAAATATATGTCTCAGGAGGCAGGCTCAGACGGTGTTAGGCCCAGTATGGATTGCACGTGATTGCACAAAGGTTAGAAAGGGTACCGTATCCCTGGATAACATGTATGGATAGCGTACACATTCAAAATATATGTCTCAGGAGGCAGGCTCAGACGGTGTTAGGCCCAGTATGGATTGCACGTGATTGCACAAAGGTTAGAAAGGGTACCGTATCCCCGGATAACATGTATGGATAGCGTACACATTCAAAATATAAGTCTCAGGAGGCAGGCTCAGACGGTGTTAGGCCCAGTATGGATTGCACGTGATTGCACAAAGGTTAGAAAGGGTACCGTATCCCCAGATAACATGTATGGATAGCGTACACATTCAAAATATATGTCTCAGGAGGCAGGCTCAGACGGTGTTAGGCCCAGTATGGATTGCACGTGATGGCACAAATGTTAGAAAGGGTACCGTATCCCCAGATAACATGTATGGATAGCGTACACATTCAAAATATATGTCTCAGGAGGCAGGCTCAGACGGTGTTAGGCCCAGTATGGATTGCACGTGATTGCACAAAGGTTAGAAAGGGTACCGTATCCCTGGATAACATGTATGGATAGCGTACACATTCAAAATATATGTCTCAGGAGGCAGGCTCAGACGGTGTTAGGCCCAGTATGGATTGCACGTGATTGCACAAAGGTTAGAAAGGGTACCGTATCTCCGGATAACATGTATGGATAGCGTACACATTCAAAATATATGTCTCAGGAGGCAGGCTCAGACGGTGTTAGGCCCAGTATGGATTGCACGTGATTGCACAAAGGTTAGAAAGGGTACCGTATCCCTGGATAACATGTGTGGATAGCATACACATTCAAAATATATGTCTCAGGAGGCAGGCTCAGACGGTGTTAGACCCAGTATGGATTGCACGTGATTGCACAAAGGTTAGAAAGGGTACCGTATCCCTGGATAACATGTATGGATAGCGTACACATTCAAAATATATGTCTCAGGAGGCAGGCTCAGACGGTGTTAGGCCCAGTATGGATTGCACGTGAATGCACAAAGGTTAGAAAGGGTACCGTATCCCCAGATAACATGTATGGATAGCGTACACATTCAAAATATATGTCTCAGGAGGCAGGCTCAGACGGTGTTAGGCCCAGTATGGATTGCACGTGATTTCACAAAGGTTAGAAAGGGTACCGTATCCCCGGATAACATGTATGGATAGCGTACACATTCAAAATATATGTCTCAGGAGGCAGGCTCAGACGGTGTTAGGCCCAGTATGGATTGCACGTGATTGCACAAAGGTTAGAAAGGGTACCGTATCCCCGGATAACATGTATGGATAGCGTACACATTCAAAATATATGTCTCAGGAGGCAGGCTCAGACGGTGTTAGGCCCAGTATGGATTGCACGTGATTGCACAAAGGTTAGAAAGGGTACCGTATCCCTGGATAACATGTGTGGATAGCGTACACATTCAAAATATATGTCTCAGGAGGCAGGCTCAGACGGTGTTAGGCCCAGTATGGATTGCACGTGATTGCACAAAGGTTAGAAAGGGTACCGTATCCCCAGATAACATGTATGGATAGCGTACACATTCAAAATATATGTCTCAGGAGGCAGGCTCAGACGGTGTTAGGCCCAGTATGGATTGCACGTGATTGCACAAAGGTTAGAAAGGGTACCGTATCCCTGGATAACATGTATGAATAGCGTACACATTCAAAATATATGTCTCAGGAGGCAGGCTCAGACGGTGTTAGGCCCAGTATGGATTGCACGTGATTGCACAAAGGTTAGAAAGGGTACCGTATCCCCGGATAACATGTATGGATAGCGTACACATTCAAAATATAAGTCTCAGGAGGCAGGCTCAGACGGTGTTAGGCCCAGTATGGATTGCACGTGATTGCACAAAGGTTAGAAAGGGTACCGTATCCCCAGATAACATGTATGGATAGCGTACACATTCAAAATATATGTCTCAGGAGGCAGGCTCAGACGGTGTTAGGCCCAGTATGGATTGCACGTGATCGCACAAAGGTTAGAAAGGGTACCATATCCCCGGATAACATGTATGGATAGCGTACACATTCAAAATATAAGTCTCAGGAGGCAGGCTCAGACGGTGTTAGGCCCAGTATGGATTGCACGTGATTGCACAAAGGTTAGAAAGGGTACCGTATCCCCAGATAACATGTATGGATAGCGTGCACATTCAAAATATATGTCTCAGGAGGCAGGCTCAGACGGTGTTAGGCCCAGTATGGATTGCACGTGATTGCACAAAGGTTAGAAAGGGTACCGTATCCCCGGATAACATGTATGGATAGCGTACACATTCAAAATATATGTCTCAGTAGGCAGGCTCAGACGGTGTTAGGCCCAGTATGGATTGCACGTGATTGCACAAAGGTTAGAAAGGGTACCGTATCCCTGGATAACATGTATGGATAGCGTACACATTCAAAATATATGTCTCAGGAGGCAGGCTCAGACGGTGTTAGGCCCAGTATGGATTGCACGTGATTTCACAAAGGTTAGAAAGGGTACCGTTTCCCCGGATAACATGTATGGATAGCGTACACATTCAAAATATATGTCTCAGGAGGCAGGCTCAGACGGTGTTAGGCCCAGTATGGATTGCACGTGATTGCACAAAGGTTAGAAAGGGTACCGTATCCCCGGATAACATGTATGGATAGCGTACACATTCAAAATATATGTCTCAGGAGGCAGGCTCAGACGGTGTTAGGCCCAGTATGGATTGCACGTGATTGCACAAAGGTTAGAAAGGGTACCGTATCCCCGGATAACATGTATGGATAGCGTACACATTCAAAATATAAGTCTCAGGAGGCAGGCTCAGACGGTGTTAGGCCCAGTATGGATTGCACGTGATTGCACAAAGGTTAGAAAGGGTACCGTATCCCCAGATAACATTAATGGATAGCGTACACATTCAAAATATATGTCTCAGGAGGCAGGCTCAGACGGTGTTAGGCCCAGTATGGATTGCACGTGATTGCACAAAGGTTAGAAAGGGTACCGTATCCCTGGATAACATGTATGGATAGCGTACACATTCAAAATATATGTCTCAGGAGGCAGGCTCAGACGGTGTTAGGCCCAGTATGGATTGCACGTGATTGCACAAAGGTTAGAAAGGGTACGGTATCCCCGGATAACATGTATGGATAGCGTACACATTCAAAATATAAGTCTCAGGAGGTAGGCTCAGACGGTGTTAGGCCCAGTATGGATTGCACGTGATTGCACAAAGGTTAGAAAGGGTACCGTATCCCCAGATAACATGTATGGATAGCGTGCACATTCAAAATATATGTCTCAGGAGGCAGGCTCAGACGGTGTTAGGCCCAGTATGGATTGCACGTGATTGCACAAAGGTTAGAAAGGGTACCGTATCCCCAGATAACATGTATGGATAGCGTACACATTCAAAATATATGTCTCAGGAGGCAGGCTCAGACGGTGTTAGGCCCAGTATGGATTGCACGTGATTGCACAAAGGTTAGAAAGGGTACCGTATCCCTGGATAACATGTATGGATAGCGTACACATTCAAAATATATGTCTCAGGAGGCAGGCTCAGACGGTGTTAGGCCCAGTATGGATTGCACATGATTTCACAAAGGTTAGAAAGGGTACCGTCTCCACGGATAACATGTATGGATAGCGTACACATTCAAAATATATGTCTCAGGAGGCAGGCTCAGACGGTGTTAGGCCCAGTATGGATTGCACGTGATTGCACAAAGGTTAGAAAGGGTACCGTATCCCCGGATAACATGTATGGATAGCGTACACATTCAAAATATATGTCTCAGGAGGCAGGCTCAGACGGTGTTAGGCCCAGCATGGATTGCACGTGATTGCACAAAGGTTAGAAAGCGTACCGTATCCCCGGATAACATGTATGGATAGCGTACACATTCAAAATATAAGTCTCAGGAGGGAGGCTCAGACGGTGTTAGGCCCAGTATGGATTGCATGTGATTGCACAAAGGTTAGAAAGGGTACCGTATCCCCAGATAACATTTATGGATAGCGTACACATTCAAAATATATGTCTCAGGAGGCAGGCTCAGACGGTGTTAGGCCCAGTATGGATTGCACGTGATTGCACAAAGGTTAGAAAGGGTACCGTATCCCTGGATAACATGTATGGATAGCGTACACATTCAAAATATATGTCTCAGGAGGCAGGCTCAGACGGTGTTAGGCCCAGTATGGATTGCACGTGATTGCACAAAGGTTAGAAAGGGTACGGTATCCCCGGATAACATGTATGGATAGCGTACACATTCAAAATATATGTCTCAGGAGGCAGGCTCAGACGGTGTTAGGCCCAGTATGGATTGCACGTGATTGCACAAAGGTTAGAAAGGGTACCGTATCCCTGGATAACATGTATGGATAGCGTACACATTCAAAATATATGTCTCAGGAGGCAGGCTCAGATGGTGTTAGGCCCAGTATGGATTGCACGTGATTGCACAAAGGTTAGAAAGGGTACCGTATCCCCGGATAACATGTATGGATAGCGTACACATTCAAAATATAAGTCTCATGAGGCAGGCTCAGACGGTGTTAGGCCCAGTATGGATTGCACGTGATTGCACAAAGGTTAGAAAGGGTACCGTATCCCCGGATAACATGTATGGATAGCGTACACATTCAAAATATATGTCTCAGGAGGCAGGCTCAGACGGTGTTAGGCCCAGTATGATTGCACGTGATTGCACAAAGGTTAGAAAGGGTACCGTATCCCCAGATAACATATATGGATAGCGTACACATTCAAAATATATGTCTCAGGAGGCAGGCTCAGACGGTGTTAGGCCCAGTATGGATTGCACGTGATTGCACAAAGGTTAGAAAGGGTACCGTATCCCTGGATAACATGTGTGGATAGCGTACACATTCAAAATATATGTCTCAGGAGGCAGGCTCAGACGGTGTTAGGCCCAGTATGGATTGCACGTGATTGCACAAAGGTTAGAAAGGATACCGTATCCCCGGATAACATGTATGGATAGCGTACACATTCAAAATATATGTCTCAGGAGGCAGGCTCAGACGGTGTTAGGCCCAGTATGGATTGCACGTGATTGCACAAAGGTTAGAAAGGGTACCGTATCCCTGGATAACATGTGTGGATAGCATACACATTCAAAATATATGTCTCAGGAGGCAGGCTCAGACGGTGTTAGACCCAGTATGGATTGCACGTGATTGCACAAAGGTTAGAAAGGGTACCGTATCCCTGGATAACATGTATGGATAGCGTACACATTCAAAATATATGTCTCAGGAGGCAGGCTCAGATGGTGTTAGGCCCAGTATGGATTGCACGTGATTGCACAAAGGTTAGAAAGGGTACCGTATCCCCGGATAACATGTATGGATAGCGTACACATTCAAAATATAAGTCTCATGAGGCAGGCTCAGACGGTGTTAGGCCCAGTATGGATTGCACGTGATTGCACAAAGGTTAGAAAGGGTACCGTATCCCCGGATAACATGTATGGATAGCGTACACATTCAAAATATATGTCTCAGGAGGCAGGCTCAGACGGTGTTAGGCCCAGTATGATTGCACGTGATTGCACAAAGGTTAGAAAGGGTACCGTATCCCCAGATAACATATATGTATAGCGTACACATTCAAAATATATGTCTCAGGAGGCAGGCTCAGACGGTGTTAGGCCCAGTATGGATTGCACGTGATTGCACAAAGGTTAGAAAGGGTACCGTATCCCTGGATAACATGTGTGGATAGCGTACACATTCAAAATATATGTCTCAGGAGGCAGGCTCAGACGGTGTTAGGCCCAGTATGGATTGCACGTGATTGCACAAAGGTTAGAAAGGGTACCGTATCCCCGGATAACATGTATGGATAGCGTACACATTCAAAATATATGTCTCAGGAGGCAGGCTCAGACGGTGTTAGGCCCAGTATGGATTGCACGTGATTGCACAAAGGTTAGAAAGGGTACCGTATCCCTGGATAACATGTGTGGATAGCATACACATTCAAAATATATGTCTCAGGAGGCAGGCTCAGACGGTGTTAGACCCAGTATGGATTGCACGTGATTGCACAAAGGTTAGAAAGGGTACCGTATCCCTGGATAACATGTATGGATAGCGTACACATTCAAAATATATGTCTCAGGAGGCAGGCTCAGACGGTGTTAGGCCCAGTATGGATTGCACGTGAATGCACAAAGGTTAGAAAGGGTACTGTATCCCCAGATAACATGTATGGATAGCGTACACATTCAAAATATATGTCTCAGGAGGCAGGCTCAGACGGTGTTAGGCCCAGTATGGATTGCACGTGATTTCACAAAGGTTAGAAAGGGTACCGTATCCCCGGATAACATGTATGGATAGCGTACACATTCAAAATTTATGTCTCAGGAGGCAGGCTCAGACGGTGTTAGGCCCAGTATGGATTGCACGTGATTGCACAAAGGTTAGAAAGGGTACCGTATCCCCGGATAACATGTATGGATAGCGTACACATTCAAAATATATGTCTCAGGAGGCAGGCTCAGACGGTGTTAGGCCCAGTATGGATTGCACGTGATTGCACAAAGGTTAGAAAGGGTACCGTATCCCTGGATAACATGTGTGGATAGCGTACACATTCAAAATATATGTCTCAGGAGGCAGGCTCAGACGGTGTTAGGCCCAGTATGGATTGCACGTGATTGCACAAAGGTTAGAAAGGGTACCGTATCCCCAGATAACATGTATGGATAGCGTACACATTCAAAATATATGTCTCAGTAGGCAGGCTCAGACGGTGTTAGGCCCAGTATGGATTGCACGTGATTGCACAAAGGTTAGAAAGGGTACCGTATCCCTGGATAACATGTATGAATAGCGTACACATTCAAAATATATGTCTCAGGAGGCAGGCTCAGACGGTGTTAGGCCAAGTATGGATTGCACGTGATTGCACAAAGGTTAGAAAGGGTACCGTATCCCCGGATAACATGTATGGATAGCGTACACATTCAAAATATAAGTCTCAGGAGGCAGGCTCAGACGGTGTTAGGCCCAGTATGGATTGCACGTGATTGCACAAAGGTTAGAAAGGGTACCGTATCCCCAGATAACATGTATGGATAGCGTACACATTCAAAATATATGTCTCAGGAGGCAGGCTCAGACGGTGTTAGGCCCAGTATGGATTGCACGTGATTGCACAAAGGTTAGAAAGGGTACCGTATCCCCGGATAACATGTATGGATAGCGTACACATTCAAAATATAAGTCTCAGGAGGCAGGCTCAGACGGTGTTAGGCCCAGTATGGATTGCACGTGATTGCACAAAGGTTAGAAAGGGTACCGTATCCCCAGATAACATGTATGAATAGCGTGCACATTCAAAATATATGTCTCAGGAGGCAGGCTCAGACGGTGTTAGGCCCAGTATGGATTGCACGTGATTGCACAAAGGTTAGAAAGGGTACCGTATCCCCAGATAACATGTATGGATAGCGTACACATTCAAAATATATGTCTCAGGAGGCAGGCTCAGACGGTGTTAGGCCCAGTATGGAGTGCACGTGATTGCACAAAGGTTAGAAAGGGTACCGTATCCCTGGATAACATGTATGGATAGCGTACACATTCAAAATATATGTCTCAGGAGGCAGGCTCAGACGGTGTTAGGCCCAGTATGGATTGCACGTGATTTCACAAAGGTTAGAAAGGGTACCGTATCCCCGGATAACATGTATGGATAGCGTACACATTCAAAATATATGTCTCAGGAGGCAGGCTCAGACGGTGTTAGGCCCAGTATGGATTGCACGTGATTGCACAAAGGTTAGAAAGGGTACCGTATCCCCGGATAACATGTATGGATAGCGTACACATTCAAAATATATGTCTCAGGAGGCAGGCTCAGACGGTGTTAGGCCCAGTATGGATTGCACGTGATTGCACAAAGGTTAGAAAGGGTACCGTATCCCCGGATAACATGTATGGATAGCGTACACATTCAAAATATAAGTCTCAGGAGGCAGGCTCAGACGGTGTTAGGCCCAGTATGGATTGCACGTGATTGCACAAAGGTTAGAAAGGGTACCGTATCCCTGGATAACATGTATGGATAGCGTACACATTCAAAATATATGTCTCAGGAGGCAGGCTCAGACGGTGTTAGGCCCAGTATGGATTGCACGTGATTGCACAAAGGTTAGAAAGGGTACGGTATCCCCGGATAACATGTATGGATAGCGTACACATTCAAAATATAAGTCTCAGGAGGCAGGCTCAGACGGTGTTAGGCCCAGTATGGATTGCACGTGATTGCACAAAGGTTAGAAAGGGTACCGTATCCCCAGATAACATGTATGGATAGCGTGCACATTCAAAATATATGTCTCAGGAGGCAGGCTCAGACGGTGTTAGGCCCAGTATGGATTGCACGTGATTGCACAAAGGTTAGAAAGGGTACCGTATCCCTGGATAACATGTATGGATAGCGTACACATTCAAAATATATGTCTCAGGAGGCAGGCTCAGACGGTGTTAGGCCCAGTATGGATTGCACGTGATTGCACAAAGGTTAGAAAGGGTACCGTATCCCTGGATAACATGTATGGATAGCGTACACATTCAAAATATATGTCTCAGGAGGCAGGCTCAGACGGTGTTAGGCCCAGTATGGATTGCACGTGATTGCACAAAGGTTAGAAAGGGTACCGTATCCCTGGATAACATGTATGGATAGCGTACACATTCAAAATATATGTCTCAGGAGGCAGGCTCAGACGGTGTTAGGCCCAGTATGGATTGCACGTGATTTCACAAAGCTTAGAAAGGGTACCGTCTCCACGGATAACATGTATGGATAGCGTACACATTCAAAATATATGTCTCAGGAGGCAGGCTCAGACGGTGTTAGGCCCAGTATGGATTGCACGTGATTGCACAAAGGTTAGAAAGGGTACCGTATCCCTGGATAACATGTATGGATAGCGTACACATTCAAAATATATGTCTCAGGAGGCAGGCTCAGACGGTGTTAGGCCCAGTATGGATTGCACGTGATTGCACAAAGGTTAGAAAGGGTACCGTATCCCCAGATAACATGTATGGATAGCGTACACATTCAAAATATATGTCTCAGGAGGCAGGCTCAGACGGTGTTAGGCCCAGTATGGATTGCACGTGATTGCACAAAGGTTAGAAAGGGTACCGTATCCCTGGATAACATGTATGGATAGCGTACACATTCAAAATATATGTCTCAGGAGGCAGGCTCAGACGGTGTTAGGCCCAGTATGGATTGCACCTGATTTCACAAAGGTTAGAAAGGGTACCGTCTCCACGGATAACATGTATGGATAGCGTGCACATTCAAAATATATGTCTCAGGAGGCAGGCTCAGACGGTGTTAGGCCCAGTATGGATTGCACGTGATTGCACAAAGGTTAGAAAGGGTACCGTATCCCTGGATAACATGTATGGATAGCGTACACATTCAAAATATATGTCTCAGGAGGCAGGCTCAGACGGTGTTAGGCCCAGTATGGATTGCACGTGATTGCACAAAGGTTAGAAAGGGTACCGTATCCCTGGATAACATGTATGGATAGCGTACACATTCAAAATATATGTCTCAGGAGGCAGGCTCAGACGATGTTAGGCCCAGTATGGATTGCACGTGATTGCACAAAGGTTAGAAAGGGTACCGTATCCCTGGATAACATGTATGGATAGCGTACACATTCAAAATATATGTCTCAGGAGGCAGGCTCAGACGGTGTTAGGCCCAGTATGGATTGCACGTGATTTCACAAAGGTTAGAAAGGGTACCTTCTCCACGGATAACATGTATGGATAGCGTACACATTCAAAATATATGTCTCAGGAGGCAGGCTCAGACGGTGTTAGGCCCAGTATGGATTGCACGTGATTGCACAAAGGTTAGAAAGGGTACCGTATCCCTGGATAACATGTATGGATAGCGTACACATTCAAAATATATGTCTCAGGAGGCAGGCTCAGACGGTGTTAGGCCCAGTATGGATTGCACGTGATTGCACAAAGGTTAGAAAGGGTACCGTATCCCCAGATAACATGTATGGATAGCGTACACATTCAAAATATATGTCTCAGGAGGCAGGCTCAGACGGTGTTAGGCCCAGTATGGATTGCACGTGATTGCACAAAGGTTAGAAAGGGTACCGTATCCCTGGATAACATGTATGGATAGCGTACACATTCAAAATATATGTCTCAGGAGGCAGGCTCAGACGGTGTTAGGCCCAGTATGGATTGCACGTGATTTCACAAAGGTTAGAAAGGGTACCGTCTCCACGGATAACATGTATGGATAGCGTACACATTCAAAATATATGTCTCAGGAGGCAGGCTCAGACGGTGTTAGGCCCAGTATGGATTGCACGTGATTGCACAAAGGTTAGAAAGGGTACCGTATCCCCGGATAACATGTATGGATAGCGTACACATTCAAAATATATGTCTCAGGAGGCAGGCTCAGACGGTGTTAGGCCCAGTATGGATTGCACGTGATTGCACAAAGGTTAGAAAGGGTACCGTATCCCCGGATAACATGTATGGATAGCGTACACATTCAAAATATAAGTCTCAGGAGGCAGGCTCAGACGGTGTTAGGCCCAGTATGGATTGCATGTGATTGCACAAAGGTTAGAAAGGGTACCGTATCCCCAGATAACATTTATGGATAGCGTACACATTCAAAATATATGTCTCAGGAGGCAGGCTCAGACGGTGTTAGGCCCAGTATGGATTGCACGTGATTGCACAAAGGTTAGAAAGGGTACCGTATCCCTGGATAACATGTATGGATAGCGTACACATTCAAAATATATGTCTCAGGAGGCAGGCTCAGACGGTGTTAGGCCCAGTATGGATTGCACGTGATTGCACAAAGGTTAGAAAGGGTACGGTATCCCCGGATAACATGTATGGATAGCGTACACATTCAAAATATAAGTCTCAGGAGGCAGGCTCAGACGGTGTTAGGCCCAGTATGGATTGCACGTGATTGCACAAAGGTTAGAAAGGGTACCGTATCCCCAGATAACATGTATGGATAGTGTACACATTCAAAATATATGTCTCAGGAGGCAGGCTCAGACGGTGTTAGGCCCAGTATGGATTGCACGTGATTGCACAAAGGTTAGAAAGGGTACCGTATCCCCAGATAACATGTATGGATAGCGTACACATTCAAAATATATGTCTCAGGAGGCAGGCTCAGACGGTGTTAGGCCCAGTATGGATTGCACGTGATTGCACAAAGGTTAGAAAGGGTACCGTATCCCTGGATAACATGTATGGATAGCGTACACATTCAAAATATATGTCTCAGGAGGCAGGCTCAGACGGTGTTAGGCCCAGTATGGATTGCACGTGATTGCACAAAGGTTAGAAAGGGTACCGTATCCCCGGATAACATGTATGGATAGCGTTCACATTCAAAATATAAGTCTCATGAGGCAGGCTCAGACGGTGTTAGGCCCAGTATGGATTGCACGTGATTGCACAAAGGTTAGAAAGGGTACCGTATCCCCGGATAACATGTATGGATAGCGTACACATTCAAAATATATGTCTCAGGAGGCAGGCTCAGACGGTGTTAGGCCCAGTATGATTGCACGTGATTGCACAAAGGTTAGAAAGGGTACCGTATCCCCAGATAACATATATGGATAGCGTACACATTCAAATTATATGTCTCAGGAGGCAGGCTCAGACGGTGTTAGGCCCAGTATGGATTGCACGTGATTGCACAAAGGTTAGAAAGGGTACCGTATCCCTGGATAACATGTATGGATAGCGTACACATTCAAAATATATGTCTCAGGAGGCAGGCTCAGACGGTGTTAGGCCCAGTATGGATTGCACGTGATTGCACAAAGGTTAGAAAGGGTACCGTATCCCCGGATAACATGTATGGATAGCGTACACATTCAAAATATAAGTCTCAGGAGGCAGGCTCAGACGGTGTTAGGCCCAGTATGGATTGCACGTGATTGCACAAAGGTTAGAAAGGGTACCGTATCCCCAGATAACATGTATGGATAGCGTACACATTCAAAATGTATGTCTCAGGAGGCAGGCTCAGACGGTGTTAGGCCCAGTATGGATTGCACGTGATTGCACAAAGGTTAGAAAGGGTACCGTATCCCCAGATAACATGTATGGATAGCGTACACATTCAAAATATATGTCTCAGGAGGCAGGCTCAGACGGTGTTAGGCCCAGTATGGATTGCACGTGATTGCACAAAGGTTAGAAAGGGTACCGTATCCCTGGATAACATGTATGGATAGCGTACACATACAAAATATATGTCTCAGGAGGCAGGCTCAGACGGTGTTAGGCCCAGTATGGATTGCACGTGATTTCACAAAGGTTAGAAAGGGTACCGTATCCCCGGATAACAAGTATGGATAGCGTACACATTCAAAATATATGTCTCAGGAGGCAGGCTCAGACGGTGTTAGGCCCAGTATGGATTGCACGTGATTGCACAAAGGTTAGAAAGGGTACCGTATCCCCGGATAATATGTATGGATAGCGTACACATTCAAAATATATGTCTCAGGAGGCAGGCTCAGACGGTGTTAGGCCCAGTATGGATTGCACGTGATTGCACAAAGGTTAGAAAGGGTACCGTATCCCTGGATAACATGTGTGGATAGCGTACACATTCAAAATATATGTCTCAGGAGGCTGGCTCAGACGGTGTTAGGCCCAGTATGGATTGCACGTGATTGCACAAAGGTTAGAAAGGGTACCGTATCCCCAGATAACATGTATGGATAGTGTACACATTCAAAATATATGTCTCAGGAGGCAGGCTCAGACGGTGTTAGGCCCAGTATGGATTGCACGTGATTGCACAAAGGTTAGAAAGGGTACCGTATCCCTGGATAACATGTATGGATAGCGTACACATTCAAAATATATGTCTCAGGAGGCAGGCTCAGACGGTGTTAGGCCCAGTATGGATTGCACGTGATTGCACAAAGGTTAGAAAGGGTACCGTATCCCCGGATAACATGTATGGATAGCGTACACATTCAAAATATAAGTCTCAGGAGGCAGGCTCAGACGGTGTTAGGCCCAGTATGGATTGCACGTGATTGCACAAAGGTTAGAAAGGGTACCGTATCCCCAGATAACATGTATGGATAGCGTACACATTCAAAATATATGTCTCAGGAGGCAGGCTCAGACGGTGTTAGGCCCAGTATGGATTGCACGTGATTGCACAAATGTTAGAAAGGGTACCGTATCCCCAGATAACATGTATGGATAGCGTACACATTCAAAATATATGTCTCAGGAGGCAGGCTCAGACGGTGTTAGGCCCAGTATGGATTGCACGTGATTGCACAAAGGTTAGAAAGGGTACCGTATCCCTGGATAACATGTATGGATAGCGTACACATTCAAAATATATGTCTCAGGAGGCAGGCTCAGACGGTGTTAGGCCCAGTATGGATTGCACGTGATTGCACAAAGGTTAGAAAGGGTACCGTATCTCCGGATAACATGTATGGATAGCGTACACATTCAAAATATATGTCTCAGGAGGCAGGCTCAGACGGTGTTAGGCCCAGTATGGATTGCACGTGATTGCACAAAGGTTAGAAAGGGTACCGTATCCCTGGATAACATGTGTGGATAGCATACACATTCAAAATATATGACTCAGGAGGCAGGCTCAGACGGTGTTAGACCCAGTATGGATTGCACGTGATTGCACAAAGGTTAGAAAGGGTACCGTATCCCTGGATAACATGTATGGATAGCGTACACATTCAAAATATATGTCTCAGGAGGCAGGCTCAGACGGTGTTAGGCCCAGTATGGATTGCACGTGAATGCACAAAGGTTAGAAAGGGTACCGTATCCCCAGATAACATGTATGGATAGCGTACACATTCAAAATATATGTCTCAGGAGGCAGGCTCAGACGGTGTTAGGCCCAGTATGGATTGCACGTGATTTCACAAAGGTTAGAAAGGGTACCGTATCCCCGGATAACATGTATGGATAGCGTACACATTCAAAATATATGTCTCAGGAGGCAGGCTCAGACGGTGTTAGGCCCAGTATGGATTGCACGTGATTGCACAAAGGTTAGAAAGGGTACCGTATCCCCGGATAACATGTATGGATAGCGTACACATTCAAAATATATGTCTCAGGAGGCAGGCTCAGACGGTGTTAGGCCCAGTATGGATTGCACGTGATTGCACAAAGGTTAGAAAGGGTACCGTATCCCTGGATAACATGTGTGGATAGCGTACACATTCAAAATATATGTCTCAGGAGGCAGGCTCAGACGGTGTTAGGCCCAGTATGGATTGCACGTGATTGCACAAAGGTTAGAAAGGGTACCGTATCCCCGGATAACATGTATGGATAGCGTACACATTCAAAATATATGTCTCAGGAGGCAGGCTCAGACGGTGTTAGGCCCAGTATGGATTGCACGTGATTGCACAAAGGTTAGAAAGGGTACCGTATCCCTGGATAACATGTATGAATAGCGTACACATTCAAAATATATGTCTCAGGAGGCAGGCTCAGACGGTGTTAGGCCCAGTATGGATTGCACGTGATTGCACAAAGGTTAGAAAGGGTACCGTATCCCCGGATAACATGTATGGATAGCGTACACATTCAAAATATAAGTCTCAGGAGGCAGGCTCAGACGGTGTTAGGCCCAGTATGGATTGCACGTGATTGCACAAAGGTTAGAAAGGGTACCGTATCCCCAGATAACATGTATGGATAGCGTACACATTCAAAATATATGTCTCAGGAGGCAGGCTCAGACGGTGTTAGGCCCAGTATGGATTGCACGTGATTGCACAAAGGTTAGAAAGGGTACCGTATCCCCAGATAACATGTATGGATAGCGTACACATTCAAAATATATGTCTCAGGAGGCAGGCTCAGACGGTGTTAGGCCCAGTATGGATTGCACGTGATTGCACAAAGGTTAGAAAGGGTACCGTATCCCTGGATAACATGTATGGATAGCGTACACATTCAAAATATATGTCTCAGGAGGCAGGCTCAGACGGTGTTAGGCCCAGTATGGATTGCACGTGATTGCACAAAGGTTAGAAAGGGTACCGTATCCCCGGATAACATGTATGGATAGCGTACACATTCAAAATATATGTCTCAGGAGGCAGGCTCAGACGGTGTTAGGCCCAGTATGGATTGCACGTGATTGCACAAAGGTTAGAAAGGGTACCGTATCCCTGGATAACATGTGTGGATAGCGTACACATTCAAAATATATGTCTCAGGAGGCAGGCTCAGACGGTGTTAGGCCCAGTATGGATTGAACGTGATTGCACAAAGGTTAGAAAGGGTACCGTATCCCTGGATAACATGTATGGATAGCGTACACATTCAAAATATATGTCTCAGGAGGCAGGCTCAGACGGTGTTAGGCCCAGTATGGATTGCACGTGATTGCACAAAGGTTAGAAAGTGTACCGTATCCCAGGATAACATGTATGGATAGCGTACACATTCAAAATATAAGTCTCAGGAGGCAGGCTCAGACGGTGTTAGGCCCAGTATGGATTGCACGTGATTGCACAAAGGTTAGAAAGGGTACCGTATACCAAGATAACATGTATGGATAGCGTACACATTCAAAATATATGTCTCAGGAGGCAGGCTCAGACGGTGTTAGGCCCAGTATGGATTGCACGTGATTGCACAAAGGTTAGAAAGGGTACCGTATCCCCAGATAACATGTATGGATAGCGTACACATTCAAAATATATGTCTCAGGAGGCAGGCTCAGACGGTGTTAGGCCCAGTATGGATTGCACGTGATTGCACAAAGGTTAGAAAGGGTACCGTATCCCTGGATAACATGTATGGATAGCGTACACATTCAAAATATATGTCTCAGGAGGCAGGCTCAGACGGTGTTAGGCCCAGTATGGATTGCACGTGATTGCACAAAGGTTAGAAAGTGTACCGTATCCCCGGATAACATGTATGGATAGCGTACACATTCAAAATATATGTCTCAGGAGGCAGGCTCAGACGGTGTTAGGCCCAGTATGGATTGCACGTGATTGCACAACGGTTAGAAAGGGTACCGTATCCCTGGATAACATGTGTGGATAGCGTACACATTCAAAATATATGTCTCAGGAGGCAGGCTCAGACGGTGTTAGGCCCAGTATGGATTGCACGTGATTGCACAAAGGTTAGAAAGGGTACCGTATCCCCAGATAACATGTATGGATAGCGTACACATTCAAAATATATGTCTCAGGAGGCAGGCTCAGACGGTCTTAGGCCCAGTATGGATTGCACGTGATTGCACAAAGTTTAGAAAGGGTACCGTATCCCTGGATAACATGTATGGATAGCGTACACATTCAAAATATATGTCTCAGGAGGCAGGCTCAGACGGTGTTAGGCCCAGTATGGATTGCACGTGATTGCACAAAGGTTAGAAAGGGTACCGTATCCCCGGATAACATGTATGGATAGCGTACACATTCAAAATATATGTCTCAGGAGGCAGGCTCAGACGGTGTTAGGCCCAGTATGGATTGCACGTGACTGCACAAAGGATACAAAGGGTACCGTATCCCTGGATAACATGTATGGATAGCGTACACATTCAAAATATATGTATCAGGAGGCAGGCTCAGACGGTGTTAGGCCCAGTATGGATTGCACGTGATTGCACAAAGGTTAGAAAGGGTACCGTATCCCCAGATAACATGTATGGATAGCGTACTCATTCAAAATATATGTCTCAGGAGGCAGGCTCAGACGGTGTTAGGCCCAGTATGGATTGCACATGATTGCACAAAGGTTAGAAAGGGTACCGTATCCATGGATAACATGTGTGGATAGCGTACACATTCAAAATATATGTCTCAGGAGGCAGGCTCAGACGGTGTTAGGCCCAGTATGGATTGCACGTGATTGCACAAAGGTTAGAAAGGGTACCGTATCCCTGGATAACATGTATGGATAGCGTACACATTCAAAATATATGTCTCAGGAGGCAGGCTCAGACGGTGTTAGGCCCAGTATGGATTGCACGTGATTGCACAAAGGTTAGAAAGGGTACCGTATCCCCGGATAACATGTATGGATAGCGTACACATTCAAAATATATGTCTCAGGAGGCAGGCTCAGACGGTGTTAGGCCCAGTATGGATTGCACGTTATTGCACAAAGGTTAGAAATCGTACCGTATCCCTGGATAACATGTGTGGATAGCGTACACATTCAAAATATATGTCTCAGGAGGCAGGCTCAGACGGTGTTAGGCCCAGTATGGATTGCACGTGATTGCACAAAGGTTAGAAAGGGTACCGTATCCCCAGATAACATGTATGGATAGCTTACACATTCAAAATATATGTCTCAGGAGGCAGGCTCAGACGGTGTTAGGCCCAGTATGGATTGCACGTGATTGCACAAAGGTAGGAAAGGGTACCGTATACCTGGATAACATGTATGGATAGCGTACACATTCAAAATATATGTCTCAGGAGGCAGGCTCAGACGGTGTTAGGCCCAGTATGGATTGAACATGATTGCACAAAGGTTAGAAAGGGTGCCGTATCCCCGGATAACATGTATGGATAGCGTATACATTCAAAATATATGTCTCAGGACGCAGGCTCAGACGGTGTTAGGCCCAGTATGGATTGCACGTGATTGCACAAAGGTTACAAAGGGTACCGTATCCCTGGATAACATGTATGGATAGCGTACACATTCAAAATATATGTATCAGGAGGAAGGCTCAGACGGTGTTAGGCCCAGTATGAATTGCACGTGATTGCACAAAGGTTAGAAAGGGTACCGTATCCCTGGATAACATGTATGGATAGCGTACACATTCAAAATATATGTCTCAGGAGGCAGGCTCAGACGGTGTTAGGCCCAGTATGGATTGCACGTGAATGCACAAAGGTTAGAAAGGGTACCGTATCCCCAGATAACATGTATGGATAGCGTACACATTCAAAATATATGTCTCAGGAGGCAGGCTCAGACGGTGTTAGGCCCAGTATGGATTGCACGTGATTTCACAAAGGTTAGAAAGGGTACCGTATCCCCGGATAACATGTATGGATAGCGTACACATTCAAAATATATGTCTCAGGAGGCAGGCTCAGACGGTGTTAGGCCCAGTATGGATTGCACGTGATTGCACAAAGGTTAGAAAGGGTACCGTATCCCCGGATAACATGTATGGATAGCGTACACATTCAAAATATATGTCTCAGGAGGCAGGCTCAGACGGTGTTAGGCCCAGTATGGATTGCACGTGATTGCACAAAGGTTAGAAAGGGTACCGTATCCCTGGATAACATGTGTGGATAGCGTACACATTCAAAATATATGTCTCAGGAGGCAGGCTCAGACGGTGTTAGGCCCAGTATGGATTGCACGTGATTGCACAAAGGTTAGAAAGGGTACCGTATCCCCGGATAACATGTATGGATAGCGTACACATTCAAAATATATGTCTCAGGAGGCAGGCTCAGACGGTGTTAGGCCCAGTATGGATTGCACGTGATTGCACAAAGGTTAGAAAGGGTACCGTATCCCTGGATAACATGTATGAATAGCGTACACATTCAAAATATATGTCTCAGGAGGCAGGCTCAGACGGTGTTAGGCCCAGTATGGATTGCACGTGATTGCACAAAGGTTAGAAAGGGTACCGTATCCCCGGATAACATGTATGGATAGCGTACACATTCAAAATATAAGTCTCAGGAGGCAGGCTCAGACGGTGTTAGGCCCAGTATGGATTGCACGTGATTGCACAAAGGTTAGAAAGGGTACCGTATCCCCAGATAACATGTATGGATAGCGTACACATTCAAAATATATGTCTCAGGAGGCAGGCTCAGACGGTGTTAGGCCCAGTATGGATTGCACGTGATTGCACAAAGGTTAGAAAGGGTACCGTATCCCCAGATAACATGTATGGATAGCGTACACATTCAAAATATATGTCTCAGGAGGCAGGCTCAGACGGTGTTAGGCCCAGTATGGATTGCACGTGATTGCACAAAGGTTAGAAAGGGTACCGTATCCCTGGATAACATGTATGGATAGCGTACACATTCAAAATATATGTCTCAGGAGGCAGGCTCAGACGGTGTTAGGCCCAGTATGGATTGCACGTGATTGCACAAAGGTTAGAAAGGGTACCGTATCCCCGGATAACATGTATGGATAGCGTACACATTCAAAATATATGTCTCAGGAGGCAGGCTCAGACGGTGTTAGGCCCAGTATGGATTGCACGTGATTGCACAAAGGTTAGAAAGGGTACCGTATCCCTGGATAACATGTGTGGATAGCGTACACATTCAAAATATATGTCTCAGGAGGCAGGCTCAGACGGTGTTAGGCCCAGTATGGATTGAACGTGATTGCACAAAGGTTAGAAAGGGTACCGTATCCCTGGATAACATGTATGGATAGCGTACACATTCAAAATATATGTCTCAGGAGGCAGGCTCAGACGGTGTTAGGCCCAGTATGGATTGCACGTGATTGCACAAAGGTTAGAAAGTGTACCGTATCCCAGGATAACATGTATGGATAGCGTACACATTCAAAATATAAGTCTCAGGAGGCAGGCTCAGACGGTGTTAGGCCCAGTATGGATTGCACGTGATTGCACAAAGGTTAGAAAGGGTACCGTATACCAAGATAACATGTATGGATAGCGTACACATTCAAAATATATGTCTCAGGAGGCAGGCTCAGACGGTGTTAGGCCCAGTATGGATTGCACGTGATTGCACAAAGGTTAGAAAGGGTACCGTATCCCCAGATAACATGTATGGATAGCGTACACATTCAAAATATATGTCTCAGGAGGCAGGCTCAGACGGTGTTAGGCCCAGTATGGATTGCACGTGATTGCACAAAGGTTAGAAAGGGTACCGTATCCCTGGATAACATGTATGGATAGCGTACACATTCAAAATATATGTCTCAGGAGGCAGGCTCAGACGGTGTTAGGCCCAGTATGGATTGCACGTGATTGCACAAAGGTTAGAAAGTGTACCGTATCCCCGGATAACATGTATGGATAGCGTACACATTCAAAATATATGTCTCAGGAGGCAGGCTCAGACGGTGTTAGGCCCAGTATGGATTGCACGTGATTGCACAACGGTTAGAAAGGGTACCGTATCCCTGGATAACATGTGTGGATAGCGTACACATTCAAAATATATGTCTCAGGAGGCAGGCTCAGACGGTGTTAGGCCCAGTATGGATTGCACGTGATTGCACAAAGGTTAGAAAGGGTACCGTATCCCCAGATAACATGTATGGATAGCGTACACATTCAAAATATATGTCTCAGGAGGCAGGCTCAGACGGTCTTAGGCCCAGTATGGATTGCACGTGATTGCACAAAGTTTAGAAAGGGTACCGTATCCCTGGATAACATGTATGGATAGCGTACACATTCAAAATATATGTCTCAGGAGGCAGGCTCAGACGGTGTTAGGCCCAGTATGGATTGCACGTGATTGCACAAAGGTTAGAAAGGGTACCGTATCCCCGGATAACATGTATGGATAGCGTACACATTCAAAATATATGTCTCAGGAGGCAGGCTCAGACGGTGTTAGGCCCAGTATGGATTGCACGTGACTGCACAAAGGATACAAAGGGTACCGTATCCCTGGATAACATGTATGGATAGCGTACACATTCAAAATATATGTATCAGGAGGCAGGCTCAGACGGTGTTAGGCCCAGTATGGATTGCACGTGATTGCACAAAGGTTAGAAAGGGTACCGTATCCCCAGATAACATGTATGGATAGCGTACTCATTCAAAATATATGTCTCAGGAGGCAGGCTCAGACGGTGTTAGGCCCAGTATGGATTGCACATGATTGCACAAAGGTTAGAAAGGGTACCGTATCCATGGATAACATGTGTGGATAGCGTACACATTCAAAATATATGTCTCAGGAGGCAGGCTCAGACGGTGTTAGGCCCAGTATGGATTGCACGTGATTGCACAAAGGTTAGAAAGGGTACCGTATCCCTGGATAACATGTATGGATAGCGTACACATTCAAAATATATGTCTCAGGAGGCAGGCTCAGACGGTGTTAGGCCCAGTATGGATTGCACGTGATTGCACAAAGGTTAGAAAGGGTACCGTATCCCCGGATAACATGTATGGATAGCGTACACATTCAAAATATATGTCTCAGGAGGCAGGCTCAGACGGTGTTAGGCCCAGTATGGATTGCACGTTATTGCACAAAGGTTAGAAATCGTACCGTATCCCTGGATAACATGTGTGGATAGCGTACACATTCAAAATATATGTCTCAGGAGGCAGGCTCAGACGGTGTTAGGCCCAGTATGGATTGCACGTGATTGCACAAAGGTTAGAAAGGGTACCGTATCCCCAGATAACATGTATGGATAGCTTACACATTCAAAATATATGTCTCAGGAGGCAGGCTCAGACGGTGTTAGGCCCAGTATGGATTGCACGTGATTGCACAAAGGTAGGAAAGGGTACCGTATACCTGGATAACATGTATGGATAGCGTACACATTCAAAATATATGTCTCAGGAGGCAGGCTCAGACGGTGTTAGGCCCAGTATGGATTGAACATGATTGCACAAAGGTTAGAAAGGGTGCCGTATCCCCGGATAACATGTATGGATAGCGTATACATTCAAAATATATGTCTCAGGACGCAGGCTCAGACGGTGTTAGGCCCAGTATGGATTGCACGTGATTGCACAAAGGTTACAAAGGGTACCGTATCCCTGGATAACATGTATGGATAGCGTACACATTCAAAATATATGTATCAGGAGGAAGGCTCAGACGGTGTTAGGCCCAGTATGAATTGCACGTGATTGCACAAAGGTTAGAAAGGGTATCGTGTCCCCAGATAACATTTATGGATAGCGTACTCATTCAAAATATATGTCACAGGAGGCAGGCTCAGACGGTGTTAGGCCCAGTATGGATTGCACGTGATTGCACAAAGGTTAGAAAGGGTACCGTATCCCTGGATAACATGTATGGATAGCATACACATTCAAAATATATGTCTCAGGAGGCAGGCTCAGACGGTGTTAGGCCCAGTATGGATTGCACGTGATTGCACAAAGGTTAGAAAGGGTACCGTATCCCCAGATAACATGTATGGATAGCGTACACATTCAAAATATATGTCCCAGGAGGCAGGCTCAGACGGTGTTAGCCCCAGTATGGATTGCACGTGATTGCACAAAGGTTAGAAAGGGTACAGTATCCCCAGATAACATGTATGGATAGCGTACACATTCAAAATATATGTCTCAGGAGGCAGGCTCAGACGGTGTTAGGCCCAGTATGGATTGCACGTGATTGCACAAAGGTTAGAAATGGTACCGTATCCCTGGATAACATGTATGGATAGCGTACACATTCAAAATATATGTCTCAGGAGGCAGGCTCAGACGGTGTTAGGCCCAGTATGGATTGCACGTGATTGCACAAAGGTTAGAAAGGGTACCGTATCCCCAGATAACATGTATGGATAGCGTACACATTCAAAATATATGTCTCAGGAGGCAGGCTCAGACGGTGTTAATCCCAGTATGGATTGCACGTGATTGCACAAAGGTTTGAAAGGGTACCGTATCCCTGAATAACATGTATGGATAGCGTACACATTCAAAATATATGTCTCAGGAGGCAGGCTCAGACGGTGTTAGGCCCAGTATGGATTGCACGTGATTGCACAAAGGTTAGAAAGGGTACCGTATCCCCAGATAACATGTATGGATAGCTTACACATTCAAAATATATGTCTCAGGAGGCAGGCTCAGATGGTGTTAGGCCCAGTATGGATTGCACGTGATTGCACAAAGGTTAGAAAGGGTACCGTATCCCTGGATAACATGTATGGATAGCGTACACATTCAAAATATATGTCTCACTAGGCAGGCTCAGACGGTGTTAGGCCCAGTATGGATTGCACGTGATTGCACAAAGGTTAGAAAGGGTACCGTATCCCCAGATAACATGTATGGATAGCGTACACATTCAAAATATATGTCTCAGGAGGCAGGCTCAGACGGTGTTAGGCCCAGTATGGATTGCACGTGATTGCACAAAGGTTAGAAAGGGTACCGTATCCCCAGATAACATGTATGGATAGCGTACACATTCAAAATATATGTCTCAGGAGGCAGGCTCAGACGGTGTTAGGCCCAGTATGGATTGCACGTGATTGCACAAAGGTTAGAAAGGGTACCGTATCCCTGGATAACATGTATGGATAGCGTACACATTCAAAATATATGTCTCAGGAGGCAGGCTCAGATGGTGTTAGGCCCAGTATGGATTGCACGTGATTGCACAAAGGTTAGAAAAGGTACCGTATCCCCGGATAACATGTATGGATAGCGTACACATTCAAAATATATGTCTCAGGAGGCAGGCTCAGACGGTGTTAGGCCCAGTATGGATTGCACGTGATTGCACAAAGTTTAGAAAGGGTACCGTATCCCTGGATAACATGTATGGACAGCGTACACATTCAAAATATATGTCTCAGGAGGCAGGCTCAGACGGTGTTAGGCCCAGTATGGATTGCACGTGATTGCACAAAGGTTAGAAAGGGTACTGTATCCCCGGATAACATGTATGGATAGCGTACACATTCAAAATATATGTCTCAGGAGGTAGGCTCAGACGGTGTTAGGCCCAGTATGGATTGCACGTGATTGCACAAAGGTTAGAAAGGGTACCGTATCCCCAGATAACATGTATGGATAGCGTACACATTCAAAATATATGTCTCAGGAGGCAGGCTCAGACAGTGTTAGGCCCAGTATGGATTGCACGTGATTGCACAAAGGTTAGAAAGGGTACCGTATCCCCAGATAACATGTATGGATAGCGTACACCTTCAAAATATATGTCTCAGGAGGCAGGCTCAGACGGTGTTAGGCCCAGTATGGATTGCACGTGATTGCACAAAGGTTAGAAAGGGTACCGTATCCCCAGATAACATGTATGGATAGCGTACACATTCAAAATATATGTCTCAGGAGGCAGGCTCAGACGGTGTTAGGCCCAGTATGGATTGCACGTGATTGCACAAAGGTTAGAAAGGGTACCGTATCCCTGGATAACATGTATGGATAGCGTACACATTCAAAATATATGTCTCAGGAGGCAGGCTCAGACGGTGTTAGGCCCAGTATGGATTGCACGTGATTGCACAAAGGTTAGAAAGGGTACCATATACCCAGATAACATGTATGGATAGCGTACACATTCAAAATATATGTCTCAGGAGGCAGGCTCAGACGGTGTTAGGCCCAGTATGGATTGCACGTGATTGCACAAAGGTTAGAAAGGGTACCGTATCCCCAGATAACATGTATGGATAGCGTACACATTCAAAATATATGTCTCAGGAGGCAGGCTCAGACGGTGTCAGGCACAGTATGGATTTGACGGCCCAGATTACACAGCGGAGGAGCAGGGAGAGGTAAAGATTGCAAATGCTGGGGCTCTGCCCAAGCAAGGGGGGCCCACTCGTGGGCGTCGGTACTGGCACTGGGCCCCTCATAGTACAGCGGTGTGTCTGACGGCGGGTGTGCACCACCACCGTCAGAGCCACTTGATTGCACTATGAGGGACCCTGTGCCAGTGCCCGCGCCCAAGAGTCGGCCTACCCACCTGTCCAGGGCAACGGCACTCACACGGTGTCGTGCGCTAGGTGGTGACCCCGGCCATGGGGGGGAGGCAGCACAGTTAGGGAGTTTTAGAAAGTGGCATATGTTGATGTTGGACATTCAGCTGATGCAAAAGGCGAAATAGGTCAAGTCCCAGGAAGAGGTGGACCAAAGCAAGCCATTTTTCTGTCACTCTATGTGTCATCAGAGGAAGGTGGGACAAAATCCTTGGAAACCCATGCATGGTTCATTTTAATGAAGGTTAGATCATCCACATTTTGGGTTGACAGACGGGTCCTTTTTTCTGTCAGGATTGATCCAGCTGCACTGAAGACTCTTTCCGATAGCACACTTGCAGCTGGACAAGCGAGCTCCTGTAATGCATATTGTGCCAATTCAGGCCAGGTGTCCAGTTTAGCGGCCCAATAGTCAAAGGGGAATGACCTGTGTGGGAGAACATCGATATGGGAGGAAAAGTAGTTTGTAACCATGGTTGACAACTGCTGTCTCCTGTCACTTTCCATCGATGCTGTATTACCAGTTGTGTGAGCGGTATTTGAAAAATCAGTCCACAACATTGTCATGAAACCCCTGTCTCCAACGCCACTTCTGCTGTGTGCACCACGAACACCTCTGCCAAGCTGCCCCCGGCCCGTACGGCTCGTGTGAGAACCATCACCGCTGCTGTGTGCTGGGAATGCCTCAAGCAACCGATTTACCAGAGTTGCTTGTTTATTAGCCAATATTAGGTCAAGGTTCTCCTGTGGCATGATGTTTTGTAATTTGCCTTTATAGCGTGGATCCAGGATGCTGGCCAACCAGTAGTCGTCATCGTTCATCATTTTGGCAATGCGGGGGTCCCTTTTTAGGATCCGCAAGGCATAATCTGACATGTGGGCCAATGTTCCCGGTGTCAATGATGCACTGCGAGTGCTGGTTGGAGGAGCACTTTCTGGCAAATCCACATCCCTCCAGTCACGCACAAACCCTGTACCAGACCTTGCCACGCCAACATTTTCACTTGCCCCACGAGATGCATCCTCCTCCCCTAAGTAATCATCCCCATCATCATCCTCCTCCTCCTCTTCTTCCTCCACCTCATCCAGGAGAGGTCCCTGAGCAGACAATGGCTGAATGTCATCAAGGATTCCCTCCTCCTGTTCCTCCTCATCAACATTGGCTGCAGACGCCTGCTCCTTAAGGTGCGTCAAAGTTTGCATGAGCAGACGCATAAGTGGGATGCTCATGCTTAGGATGGCGTCGTCTGCGCTTACCAGCCGTGTGCATTCCTCAAAACACTGAAGGACTTTACAGAGGTCTTTCAGCTTCGACCACTGCACACCTGTCAACTCCATGTCTGCTCTCAAAGTGCCTGGCCCTGTATCCTCCCACAAATGCATTATGGCCTGCCTCTGCTCGCACAGCCGCTCCACCATGTGCAGGGTGGAGTTCCACCTTGTTGCATTGTCGATAATGAGGTGGTGGTTGGGAAGGTGGAGCAATCGCTGCAGCTTCTGCATACGAACGGAGTGTACAGGCGACCGGCGGATGTGCGCGCACAGTCTTCGCACCTTCTGGAGCAGGGCTGTTAACTCCGGATAATTTTTGAGGAAGCACTGCACCACCAGGTTCAAGGTGTGAGCCAAGCAAGGTATGTGGCTGAGTTTTGAAAGGGCTATGGCTGCCACAAAATTACGGCCGTTATCACTAACTACCTTGCCTGCCTCAAGATGTACACTGCCCAGCCATGACTCAGTTTGTCGCTTCAAGTACTCGGCCAGCACCTCGGCGGTATGTCTGTCGCCCAAACACATCATCTGCAACACAGCCTGCTGACGCTTTCCACTAGCTGCTCGATAGGGGGACACATCGTGTGCAACAGTGGCAGCTGCAGATGGAGTGCTCGTACGACTGCGCTCTGTGGACGAGCTTTCGCTTCTGGAGGAGGACGAGGAGGGTGGAACGCCTACAGCCAACTGTTTCCTATACCGTGGGCTAGGCAGCACTGTCCCACCACCGCTGTCCCCTGTGGACCCTGCATCCACCACATTAACCCAGTGCGCAGTGATGGACACGTAACGGCCCTGGCCATGCCGACTGGACCATGCATCAGTTGTGAGGTGCACCTTTCCGCTCACTGACTGCTTGAGTGCATGGACAATGCGGTCTTTCACATGATGGTGGAGGGCTGGGATGGCTTTGCGAGAGAAGAAGTGGCGACTGGGTAGGTCATAGCGTGGTACTGCATAGGCCATGAGTTCGCGGAAAGCTGTGCTTTCCACCAACCGAAAGGGCATCATCTCAAACGAGATTAGTTTGGCAATGTGGGCGTTCAAACCCAGTGTACGCGGATGAGAGACTGAGTACTTTCTTGACCTACTCATAGTGTCTGGGAGGGTGAGCTGGACTTGAGAGCTGCATATGGTGGAAGTAGCGGTGGACAGGGCGGACTGAGAGAGGGTTGATGATGGTGATGGAGTTGTGTTCTTTCTGATGGCCTAGAATCAGTCTTTCTTTGATATAACAGTGGGATTCCCTCACTGCTGTGGCCTTGCAACGACACCTCAACATTTGCTGCTGTGCTAACCGGTGGGCTTACAGTGGGGGAAACAATGTAGCGTTGATGACTACCTTCGTTGTGATCAGTTGCACATGTGGCACTTGAGGTTTGGTGTTGTGTCCACGCTTGCAAGTGCATGCTGGTTAAATGTCTAAGCATGCAACTGATATTCAAATTTTTCAGATTTTTCCCTCGGCTAAAGGTCTTTGCGCACTTCTTACAGATAACCTTGGCCTGATCATGAGGATTTTGTTCAAAAAAGTGCCACACTGCACTCTTCCTACTTTGGCAGACATTTTGCGGCCTAGCACGCTGTGATCTTTTGACCCTCTGGACAAGCTGTCCAGCAACTCTTTTGATGTTTGGAACCTGTCTTTGGAGTGCTCCGGGCCTGCCAGATAACAGCTGTTGCGATGTCGATGTCTGCTGTGGATGCTCCTCATCTGAGCTATTGGAAGCAGCACCCTCTTCCCCCAATGGATGCCAATCTGGGTCAACAACTGGGTCATCCATCACCTCCTCTTCTATGTCATGTGCACCTTCCTCTGTGTCACCGTGTATGGTGGGATAGTGTGCGGGAAGGGGCACCTGAGTCTCATCAGGGTCAGAATCTGGCTCTGTACACTGCGAGGACAATGTAGTGCTCTGAGTGAATGTACCAGCAGAATCATCCATCAGCGGCTGTGCATCAGTGCACTCCATGTCAGATTCATCTTGGCCTGGGTAATTCACCATTTGACTTGATAATCCAGGCATGGTATGTGAAAACAGCTCCATGGAGTAATCAGTAGTATGGCCTGCGTCATCCTTCAATCTTGGTTGGGGTGAAGGACACAAGGAAAGGTGTGGTTCATGAACATGAGCCTCCAATGACGACTCAGTGCTTTTACTTTTTACAACTGAAGAAGAGGAGGCGATAGAGCTGGAGGCTGAGTCAGCAATGTAAGACAAAACTTTTTCCTGATGCTCTGGCTTTAAAAGCGGTTTGCCAACTCCTAGAAAACTAAGCGTTCGAGGCCTTATGTAGCCAGACGATGACGCAGGCTCAACACCTCCTGCATTCGGTCCTATTTTGCTCTTGCCACTACCATCAGATCCACCACCAACACCATCATTACCAGCTGCCAACCCCCGCCCAATTCCACGGCCTCTTCCACCAGCCTTCCTCATTTTTGGTAGAAATGTAGACAAAATCCAACAAACTATATAGTATGTAAAGCAAGGTACAAGGTGTCTATAGGACAGGGGAGATTTTGAATTTCTGCACACACTTTTGGACACTGGACACTTTTGGATTGTGTGAGGCCCACTGATATCTGAGCGCTATGTGACAGGCTTGATGGCACAGCTGTGACCTAAGTGACTAGAGGATAAGTGAGATTTTGAATCTCTGCACACACTTTTGGACACTGGACACTTTTGGATTGTGTGAGGCCCAATGAATATCTGAGCGCTATGTGACAGGCTCGATGGCACAGCTGTGACCTAAGTGACTAGAGGATAAGTGAGATTTTGAATCTCTGCACACACTTTTGGACACTGGACACTTTTGAATTGTGTGAGGCCCAATGAATATCTGAGCGCTATGTGACAGGCTCGATGGCACAGCTGTGACCTAAGTGACTAGAGGATAAGTGAGATTTTGAATCTCTGCACACACTTTTGGACACTGGACACTTTTGGATTGTGTGAGGCCCACTGATATCTGAGCGCTATGTGACAGGCTTGATGGCACAGCTGTGACCTAAGTGACTAGAGGATAAGTGAGATTTTGAATCTCTGCACACACTTTTGGACACTGGACACTTTTGGATTGTGTGAGGCCCAATGAATATCTGAGCGCTATGTGACAGGCTCGATGGCACAGCTGTGACCTAAGTGACTAGAGGATAAGTGAGATTTTGAATCTCTGCACACACTTTTGGACACTGGACACTTTTGGATTGTGTGAGGCCCACTGATATCTGAGCGCTATGTGACAGGCTCGATGGCACAGCTGTGACCTAAGTGACTAGAGGATAAGTGAGATTTTGAATCTCTGCACACACTTTTGGACACTGGACACTTTTGGATTGTGTGAGGCCCACTGATATCTGAGCGCTATGTGACAGGCTTGATGGCACAGCTGTGACCTAAGTGACTAGAGGATAAGTGAGATTTTGAATCTCTGCGCACACTTTTGGACACTGGACACTTTTGGATTGTGTGAGGCCCAATGAATATCTGAGCGCTATGTGACAGGCTCGATGGCACAGCTGTGACCTAAGTGACTAGAGGATAAGTGAGATTTTGAATCTCTGCACACACTTTTGGACACTGGACACTTTTGGATTGTGTGAGGCCCAATGAATATCTGAGCGCTATGTGACAGGCTCGATGGCACAGCTGTGACCTAAGTGACTAGAGGATAAGTGAGATTTTGAATCTCTGCACACACTTTTGGACACTGGACACTTTTGGATTGTGTGAGGCCCACTGATATCTGAGCGCTATGTGACAGGCTCGATGGCACAGCTGTGACCTAAGTGACTAGAGGATAAGTGAGATTTTGAATCTCTGCACACACTTTTGGACACTGGACACTTTTGGATTGTGTGAGGCCCACTGATATCTGAGCGCTATGTGACAGGCTTGATGGCACAGCTGTGACCTAAGTGACTAGAGGATAAGTGAGATTTTGAATCTCTGCGCACACTTTTGGACACTGGACACTTTTGGATTGTGTGAGGCCCAATGAATATCTGAGCGCTATGTGACAGGCTCGATGGCACAGCTGTGACCTAAGTGACTAGAGGATAAGTGAGATTTTGAATCTCTGCACACACTTTTGGACACTGGACACTTTTGGATTGTGTGAGGCCCAATGAATATCTGAGCGCTATGTGACAGGCTCGATGGCACAGCTGTGACCTAAGTGACTAGAGGATAAGTGAGATTTTGAATCTCTGCACACACTTTTGGACACTGGACACTTTTGGATTGTGTGAGGCCCAATGAATATCTGAGCGCTATGTGACAGGCTGAATGGCACAGCTGTGACCTAAGTGACTAGAGGATAAGTGAGATTTTGAATCTCTGCACACACTTTTGGACACTGGACACTTTTGGATTGTGTGAGGCCCACTGATATCTGAGCGCTATGTGACAGGCTTGATGGCACAGCTGTGACCTAAGTGACTAGAGGATAAGTGAGATTTTGAATCTCTGCACACACTTTTGGACACTGGACACTTTTGGATTGTGTGAGGCCCAATGAATATCTGAGCGCTATGTGACAGGCTTGATGGCACAGCTGTGACCTAAGTGACTAGAGGATAAGTGAGATTTTGAATCTCTGCACACACTTTTGGACACTGGACACTTTTGGATTGTGTGAGGCCCAATGAATATCTGAGCGCTATGTGACAGGCTCGATGGCACAGCTGTGACCTAAGTGACTAGAGGATAAGTGAGATTTTGAATCTCTGCACACACTTTTGGACACTGGACACTTTTGAATTGTGTGAGGCCCAATGAATATCTGAGCGCTATGTGACAGGCTCGATGGCACAGCTGTGACCTAAGTGACTAGAGGATAAGTGAGATTTTGAATCTCTGCACACACTTTTGGACACTGGACACTTTTGGATTGTGTGAGGCCCACTGATATCTGAGCGCTATGTGACAGGCTTGATGGCACAGCTGTGACCTAAGTGACTAGAGGATAAGTGAGATTTTGAATCTCTGCACACACTTTTGGACACTGGACACTTTTGGATTGTGTGAGGCCCAATGAATATCTGAGCGCTATGTGACAGGCTCGATGGCACAGCTGTGACCTAAGTGACTAGAGGATAAGTGAGATTTTGAATCTCTGCACACACTTTTGGACACTGGACACTTTTGGATTGTGTGAGGCCCACTGATATCTGAGCGCTATGTGACAGGCTCGATGGCACAGCTGTGACCTAAGTGACTAGAGGATAAGTGAGATTTTGAATCTCTGCACACACTTTTGGACACTGGACACTTTTGGATTGTGTGAGGCCCACTGATATCTGAGCGCTATGTGACAGGCTTGATGGCACAGCTGTGACCTAAGTGACTAGAGGATAAGTGAGATTTTGAATCTCTGCGCACACTTTTGGACACTGGACACTTTTGGATTGTGTGAGGCCCAATGAATATCTGAGCGCTATGTGACAGGCTCGA